>NC_060280.1:57928207-58251434 GCF_021613505.1 Equus quagga | reverse complement strand
GCCCCCGCTGGCATGGGGACAGGACCCATGGGCAGGCAGAGCTGGTGTGTGGGGACAAGACCCACGGGCAGTCAGAGCTCCTGCTGCTGCCCCGAGTTGAGGGTTAGGGCTAATTTTATAAGGCATGGGTACGTGACTTATTTTTACTGGAAAAAAAGAAAAGATGATGTAAAAAGTCATTAAATGATTTCAGTGCAGATGGGGTCTGGTTATTGTGCGGTCATATAACTTTAGATACGAATCTGGCCATATAGATCGGCATGCAGGTGAGGATGCCCTGGGCTTCTCTCCCTGGGGCGGTCCTAATTCATACCATAAAAAAAGTCCACTGGGTCACATAGTTTGGCATGTAGGCCAGGTCACCTTGGGCTTCTCTGGCTGGGGCAGCCTTAATCCACATCACTATTACATACTATTCTCTGAATAAAAGAGCACTACTGCCAGACCTTGAGAGTCCAAGAAATCTTTCTTTCGACTCCTTGGCTCACCGACCCCACATCACTCAAGATAGTAAAAAAGCAAACCTCAGTTTCCTATCATTCATCCATAATATGAATAACCAATGGAAGAGAATTTACTATCAATAGCTGCTATGTCAGAACACATTTCCTAGCTTTCCCCACTCTCACTCCAATCTCAGTCACCCTCTAAAAGTCTGGATAAAAGCAAACAAATATCAGAATGTCAGCACTGGAAGAGACTCTGGAAATCATGAGTTCCACCGTGAATTTAAGAGCCAATTAAGGTACCTACCATCCAGAAACTTATAAAAAGGACAAGACATGCACATGTGAAAAGGTTTCTATTACCTTAAAGCACACTAATTCAGAGTCCATTTGAAAAACAGAGAGAAGTCATCAACTGCAATGGCTTCACAATATAGTTACCGGAAAGCCATCAGGAAGGAAAGCAATTAGCAAGGTCACTGCCAAGACAAGCCCAGGCATAGCCATTCTCCAGCCATCTACAAGCAGCGATACAAAACTAGGATGTAGATTGAGCCATTTCAGCTCTTTCCTCAGCTTCATGACCTTCCAGATCACTTTCCTCTTCACTCCAGAGATACATATAAATCTTGTGTTCAGCCCACTTCCCTGGGAGGAGGTGCTAACTTGTCCCAAATGATGCTGACTTCTCACCTGACAAATAAATGGCAAGCAATAGGATATTGGAGTATCTGAGGAAGGCATTTGGTGTAAAGCTAATTCGGCCTGTCTTTGTTGTTCCAAAAGGGACTGACATGGCCATTGAGCATGCATTGTATATCTGCTTCAAGCATTTGCTGTGTCCCAAAGACAAGAACAAATGGCCTTAAGATAAAGGTGCAACTTCCCCCACATTGGCATTTCCTTAAGGATAAGCATCTTTCCCTAGGCTAGGAACTGATTCTTGCACTCACCTGTGACCACCCAGCTCAAGAAAGCAGACCTGCCACTCTGCACCCTGCTGTGTCTATCCAGACAGCAGATCTCCTACCTGCTGTGTCCATCAATCGCTGTGCCTACAGAGCAGACTTGTGACTATTGTAAAAGGGACATTTCAATCATATGTGAAACATGCTCTTTGAGGGTCTATAACTACTCTGTACACCCCACTTCTTTGGTGCCCTTTCTTCCTTGAGGAAGGAAGGCCCCAGGCTAAGCTAGTCCTCACATTTTGGCTCAGAATAAACTCACCTGGATTTTCATTTATAGATTGGTTATGGATTATTTGCATCAACACACCAGAAGCACTAGACTCCCCAAAACACGTTTGTCCAGCTTTCTGGTTCCTACAAGAAACACACCTCCCATCCTAGGGAGACGAGACAGTTTGTAGCAATGTGAGCCTCATTTTGTAACCTTAGTGACTAGCTATTTCTGAGCTGCTGAGAAATGGATCTGTCAATCCCCCTTCTAATCTTCACAGTTTCCAAGGTTATCCTGATGAGTCTAGGCATGTCTAAACCACACTTCAATTTAGCCATTCTAGTTGAGGTTTGGGGCTTTCTGTAATTCCGATCTGCATACTAGGACCCCATCTGGTTTATGATTTTCACTTTCCCTGTGTTTCCTGAGACAGAATACACTCAAAAAGACACAGAAGCTCAGCTGTGAGGGGAGTCCTCACTGCTTCTCTTGGAGCAGGGCCATGCTGAAATCTGAGAAACTCCTCACCACAAATCCGTATTGAGGTCTCTTCTCCCTTGAATACATCTTGTGATGCAGATTCTCAGGTTTAAATGTTGGTTCCACCACTTACTAAGTATGGTCCTTTGGGGATGTTATTAACCAGTCTGTGCCTTAGTTTTCTTATCTGCAAAATGAAAGTAATAATAACAACCAGTACTACCTCCTTGGGTTGTGTTGAGCATTATACAATACATAATACACATAAAAGAACTGATCACAGTGAACAGCACATGGTCACTGCTCAATAAATGTTAAGTTGATGCCATTATTGCTGAATCTGGGGCCAGCCCAGGAATTGGTGTGCAACCTTCCCTTCTCTAGAAGGAGGAAAGCTTTTTATGGCCTGTGCTTCCTCCCTCTCTTTACTTATTCAAACCCTCTTCCTCTAATCTCCCCCTCCTCCATTATTCCTTCTCCACCAAGCCTTCAGGACTGCCACAGCTGGCCTCCCCTTCTCAGGACCATCACAGTGTTAGCTTCAGCATTGCATAATCTGGCACTTGTTCCCACATAGTACTTTTAACAACTGCCTTGTCTACACCTGCTTGCTCTCCCCACCAACTTCGAGGGCCCTAGTAGGCGGAGGTTGGTGTCACATCTAACAACACGATGACTAGCACAAGCCTTGGCAGAGAGAGAGTGCTTTTTAAATTCTTATTATTGATCATGCCATTGCTTCTTAAAGTGTATAAAGAGACTTTAATATATGACAATGTTTGTTGCTGTGTCGGGGACAGAAATTGTCCCACAGAAATTAGCATTGGCTCCAAGAGCAGGATCACAGAGAAACCAAACGAGCAAGTCCCCATCCCTCTGGCAAGTCCCTCCAGAAGCAGGGGACAGTGGGGAGAAAGACTCATCTGACGTTGCTGCTGTTGGATCTTGGGATTAACAGATGAAAGAAAGAGATTTGCTGTGGGTCTTTCATTCATTCAGTGAATATTTAGTGGGCATGTATCATGTGTCAGACACTGTGCCTCATGCTGGGAATATGGCAATTCCAACAAAATGGCTGTCCTCATCGCCGTTATAATCTGAGAGAGAGAGATGAATATCAAGCCAATAATTATGCACTTACTTATTAACAAATAGGACAAGTCTAACTGCATCATTTGACAGTTAAAAAATGAAAAAAGGCTGAGAGAGAAAGCGACTTTCCCCAGGTTAGCCAGGCAGATGAGTCAGTGCAGCATATGCTTAGAAGCATATTATTTGGAGTCAAACGTGACCCAGGTTCAAGACTTGGCCCTGCTCCCTAATAGCTGCAGAATAGCAGGCAAGCTACTTAACCCCTAAATGGGTTTAAAACACGCCACCCCAAAATATGCTACTTTGACATCTTGATGATCTTGAGCCAAAGGCACTTGAGAAACAGCAGATGCAAGAAGGGCGCTCTGACCTCCGTCTTTCCACCTAAAAGCAAGTCAGAAAATTTCTCATGAGAAAGGCGCTTCCCTGGACCAGGAGAACATTCTTATCACCAGAGGCTGGGAGTCAACACCAGAATGGATTTGTATCAACGAACCTACTAAATAACGTATCTTCCACTAGTTTCCCTCATTTATTTCCTAGTCACTGTCCCACAAGTTGCTGTCCCTAGCCCAAGCCCCTTTATCTTGCCATGGCCCCATAATTTATCATTTTTTATGTAAAAAGGTACATAAGCTTCCTTGAGTATTTTCTTTCTGAAGACTCCCACATACACGTGAAAATATTACATAAATTTGTGTTTTTATCCTGTTAATCTATCTTATGACAGTTTACTTCTTAGACCAGAGCTATAGAACCTAAGAAGGCAGAAAGAAGTTTTCCTCCCTTATTCTTTCGGTGTATCTACTTCAGTAAGATGAGGACAAGAGCCCCACACATCTGGATTTTGTACGCACTAGATGAAGTAACGTATGTAGTGCCCTTAATACTCCATAGATGTTAGTTTTTATCTCATTATTGACAGTTAGGACTGTTGTCCAGATTTCTTGACAGCAAATCCAACTTTTTATCACTGCACCCCACTGCCTCCATATCTTTTCATGTTTTTTTTCTCTTTTCTTTCTGACCAAAAAAAGTTTCCTGGAAAGTAGGTCAGATTGTAGCTAACTCTCGCTGTGATAGCTGTTAAATGGAGGAGGGGGCACAGGAAGATTTTCAGCAGTTCTGAGTGCCCGTCAAATCTTCCAAAAAGATGACAAAATATTTCCCTGAGGGTTGATTTAATTTTGTGCCCAGGCTTGTTCACAGTTCTGACCATCTGGTCCTGGAGGCTTCTCTATTTTTAATATTTCTACTTTGGGTGTTTCGCTTTTTTAACCTATTCTAGGATTAGTCACCCCCTTTCAACCACCCCCCACTCTCTCCACCAACCCCTGATTTATGTTCCTTGAGATTCCTCAGTAGGACAAATGTACTGTAGCCTATAACTTTGATAACCTCAGAACTAAAAGATAGAGGCATCTCAAGCCATTTAAAAAGGTCAAAACAAAATTGATTTTGCACTTGTTACTGGTATGCGATACTGTTCCAACAAGACCACTCTAAGGGTACAAGTTACAAATGTGAATAGCATTTCATGGAAGAAAGCTTTCCCCACCTGGTACATAAAGCCATCTCTCCTAAGACATAGATCTTATCAATGCTGGTCAGATAGTTCTCCTAAAGAGAAACCCAGCTTTAGCCGTCCATTCAGGGTCCTTTGGGCCGTCTGTCAACGTAGTTAACTGACATGATGTGATCCAAGGATGCACCAGAAGCCTGCTTGCTCCAAAACAATCCCTCTGCCAGTGTGGGCTGCCTCAATCCCCACCATCAGTATCATTCCTTCAGGCTGGGGCACTGTCTCTAGAAAGCTTATTTTCTGAAGAAAAGCAAAACAACAGCCTCTATCAAAATAGGTCAGTTTTTTTCCGACTCATCCACTCAGCTAACTGGGAGGAGATTCAGCAGGACTAGCACACAGGACAACTATTATTTTACGGAGGAGAGACGGTAAGGAGTTTCCTTCCCTTGCGCTCCTCCAGACCCCTGTACTCACTTCTGCCTAACTCTCATCTCACTGCAGGGTCACTGTGTCTGCTCACCTGTTTCCCTCACGGTCTATGACCTCTCTGTATCCACAGACAGGGTTTCAACAAATGTTTGAATAATTGATAGAAAGAAAACAGGTGTTCAAGATATCAGAGGATTACAATGAAGACAAGGGTGGAAAGGACCATATGGAGATTGGAAATCTTGATGATGAAGGATAAAACAGAAGATAAAAGGTTAGCTATAAACAAAATATTTAAGGATTAATGTAGCTGTACCATGACCTCCACTTCCACAACACATCTTTTTACAAGACCAGCTTTTTTTTTTTTTCTTTCTCAACATTTTATAAGAACTTTTAGTCTTTTGTTTATGGACATCTTTATGGCAAGATTGACCATATGCAGAGTAGATATTTTTCCCATTTTGGCAATAATGAAACTAAGGATCTGAGGAGTAAGAAAACTTGCTCAAGATGAAGCCAGTGGTAAATTTACTGAAAAGAACCTAGGCCTTTGCCTTCTCATATGCTGTTCACTGCCTCTCGGCCTTACTGTGTTCTTTTTTAGAGACTGTAGGTCAGTAAACAGTGAAAAAACTCAAAGGATTTGGAGCCAGAGACCTATATTAAAGTCTTGCCTCTGCCAATATATGATGTTGGACAAATCATTTTTATTTTCCAAAATGAAACAGCTTATTGTTTTTCTCCCTATTTATATAAGATTTTCATTTCCAGGACAAAATTTTTAGAATTTCTATTGCAAAACCCATAGTAAAGCTTGATAAAATATGACATTCTTTCAAATACGAAGTTGAGCTCTTAGGAAAGTAAGGGGAATTTTCAGGAGCCAGAAAAACAAAAATGAAGCTAAAAACCAGAGAGAGCAGCCAGTCTGTGAGCTAAGGCTGCCACAGTTATTGTGGCAGAGAGGATGGGCTCTGGAGCATCACACAGTGCTCGGGAGCTGAGAAGCTTGAGATTTCATGTCCAAACGAACGGGGCGGGTGAGTCGCTGGGCTCAGGCAAGGTAGAGAGTGGGATTTAGACCCTCACATGAGGAGGGCAAGGGCAGGAAGGTCCTAAAGACAGGGAAACAGATAATGAGGCAGATGAAGAGATCTGGGTGAAGATAAAAGAGATGAAAAGCAAAATGTAAGCCTAAAGGCAAGGAAAGAGGTGAGGAAAGTGTGGGCTAGAAAACAAAAAAAAAGAACTGACCACCAGCTCAGGAAGACCACGGAAGTTTGTATGTTGCTACTTGTGCCCTAAATGGGAAATTTTAAATCCCTAAGAGAATTTGCAACTGCAGCCTGCCTTCATACTGCATTCCGACTGAAGGTGCACCAACTTCACAGTCAGGGATGCTTCCAACTGAGAAATAGCAGGTAGTGACACCACTGGGTTAGAATGAAAAACTCCTTTGGGGAAACAATTCTGGGAATCCACATAAGATCCCCTCAGATAAGGTCCAGGTAAGACAAGCTCACAGAGTTATCAACGGACAAGAAAACAATCTACTACGAGCGAGCCTGAAAACTCAAGAGCAACAGGAGTAAGGTTTCCCAAAATACCAGATGCTCTCAGATAGTCCTTAAAAGAAGAATATTTAAAATAAAGGAAGAGATCAAAACCATAAGAGGAAAGAAAAAAAAAACCAGGATGCTATATATTTTTTTAAATGCCCACACACATAAAATCTAGGCAAGAATGAAGAAGAAAGTAAAATTAACCTGAATTCATACCACCCAGATATCTCATTTGTACACACAGGATTTTAATTTGTAGAGATGACTAGTGAAGACATGGAGAGGTCAATATCACTGAAAGAAGAACTTATTACTGACGTTTCTCCAGAGGAGGGAGCAAGCCATGCCAAGCAGGCCTGAGGAGGAAGCATCAGGTTTAGGTCAGGAGGCAGAAGTAGGAGCGAGGGGAAAGCCTAGGCCTGAGCCTTTATTGGGATAACAAGGCAAGGCACGGCAGAGAAGACATTTTAGGATTGGCTAATTTAAGTAATTTTGATGGGCTTAGAGGGGAATGAAATGCATCACCAAAATTGTTGTGTCTTCGCCTCCCTTCATTTCAGTTATTGAAGACTCTTAAAACAGTTATGTATTTCAGAAATATCCTTTTTGTTACTGATCTGATGCTAGGTATCAGGCAGAGCCCCCATCTCCTGGGAAATTATTATGCTAAAAAAAAAACCACAGCAAAAACAACCTTGTAGTCAGCAGGTACTATACTCAAAAAAGTCCAGAGAGCACAGCGGTGGCCCAGTCCACTAAAGGAGATGCCAAACACATCAGTCAGAGTGTGGGCAGGCTTTAGGGTGAGGTAATTCTCCTCTCTTAGTTTTCTGGCTCTTGGCTTATCTTTGTCAACATACTTGTGATTGGCCAGGCATGTCCCTCACGTGGCTTGTATTATTCCATCACAGATTTTAAGATTCTATTTGGAAGAAATGCAAATAGCCACTATTTTAATCTCCTAGTAAATGGATATTTTTTCCCGCAATAGGAACAAGACTGATGTTTTCACAGCTTCAGATTGGATTACATTTTCTAAATAATAATTCCTCCTTAGGTCCTTTTCATCCCTGCTTTCGAGGATAAACTTGAAAGTTAAAGTAATGGGTCAGAAGGAGCAGTGACTAGTGTAAATAAGTCTTTATTTCATAGTGTATTCTCTTTCCTGCAGGAATGAACACAACTTTGTAAACTCTGAGTAGCAATTCATGGCCTTTCCTCTGCTAAATGGATCTTTAAAAAATGCGCTTGCCCTTGAAGGTACCTACTCAGTTCCTATTAATCACCATAGGCTGCCTGGGACAATCCATCAGACTAGGTCCCTCAGCAAAAGGGCAGCCGTGGTGTTATGGAAAGAGTTCAGGTTGGCGCTAGGAGACTTGAGTTCAAATCTCAGCTCTGCCACTTACTTAGTCATGTGACTTCAGGAAGCTCACTTTGAATCTCTGTTTCAAATTTAATTCTTTGAGCCTTTGAGGTTTTTATCTTTGAAAGAGAATTGGGGAACTTAAAAGATTTCTAAATTCTCTTCGTTGTCTAAGAACTCTATATCCTCTGCACTATAAGGCATATAGAAGTACTATAAGGCTCAGTCTTCTCTATCATTGATGAAATATACAGACATTCAATACATATTTCTAGAACTCCTCCCATGTACCAAATACTGTGTTCTTACCAGAAAAACCTAGAGGAGTGAAACAAAGTCCTTGCTCTCAACTAAGTCACTACCTAGACTGGGAGATAGGCTGAAAAGAAATTTCAACACAAAGAAATGATGGCTATGGGAGACCCATTTCATATAACAGAGATTCAGAGTGTTGCAGAACTTACAACATAGAAAAAAGGGTGGAGAGTTAGATTTTGAAGTTCAGAGAAGGTAGTGTTGAAATTGAACTAGTTTTTACGTGCATAAGTATTGCATTTGATGTGATAAATAAAAGATAAAATTTAACCACCACTTACCATCTTCACTGTCACATCTGCAAAGTAATAGACGTGGAGTTAGGCTGAAATTTTAAAAACGAAAGAAAGGAAGGAAGGATGAGAGGGTGGAAGGAAGAATGAAAACCCCTCACATAAATGGGTCAGTATATGAAAGCTCCTCTGCGTATCTTTTAAAGTAGGTTAGATCACCTTCTCATATGAGAGGGTTCTTATGTAATTAGTCCATACTGTTCTTTTAATAAATATTTATTTAACAAGGGTGAGATGCTGTGAGGAAAATAAAGATGAGCCTGACAGGAGGCAGGGAACAGGACCAGGTAACTGCTTAAGGTCCTGCCCCTAAACACTATGATACTTTCCAAAAAGGGTTGAAATAATAAAAGAATGAATGATCTTTTCCTCAAAATTAATAAGTGTATATAAGATAAATGAAGTGACCTAAGCTGATCCTGACACCAAGTGCAAACATGGAAAATAATTCCTGGAAGATAAAACTAATCAATTCAGCTTGCCACAAAAATACAGTGGATGAAACTCAACCCAGGATCAGTTCTGGAGCTTTGTTCTCCATTGCATTGCTTATATCATCTTTCTCAGGGAATTACCAGCTCAATTTTTGCTGAGAAACTTCACCTGTATACCACCCTGCACTTCTCAGTGACACCTGGAGAACACAAATGGATCGTTAATCTATTCTGACCTCTACTCTGGTTTCCTAATCAGCTCAGTCAAGAAATGCCCTCATACAGTTGGGTAAGTTGTTGGGAACTGACTACCTCTTCATTCTTCTGTTACTCAGGATCTTCGAGGCATACACTACTCTGCTCCACCCTCTCTGTCGTTCTCCAGTCTATCTTCTTCCAACACTTTCAACCAGTCTCTCAAAACATAGTTATTGAGCACACTTACTTATGTAGAAGGTACTGTTTGGGGATTTTCCATCACAGAACTTCCCCCACAGAACCAGGTAAAGAATATAAGCAGAAGCAGTGATGCGCAGGTAAAAACAAACAAACAAACAAACAAAAAACCCAAAACAAAAACAATACTGATATTCTGTAGCATTTGCCTATTTCCATGGTACAATTATCTACACAATGGCCTGTTTCAGTCTACCAATGTGAGCTCTCCAAAAGTGGGGTTGGGAAGAGAAATACACAATTGGCTCTTGTGAACTGATGCAAGCAAGCCCCAAAACACTACTGAACAGGCCAGTAAACAGACATTTGCTTTATAGACTGATATGTGCCATGAGGGACAAACAGAAAAGAACTGTAAGTACTAATATTTATCAAATGCTTACTATATACGTAGCAGGGTGCTAACTGCTCTACAGTTAATCCTTACTCCTTTAATCTTCATCATTCCAAAGTAAGCACTACCGGTGCCCAAGTGTTACAGAAAAGGTAATCAGGCCCAAAACTTAAGTAAGCAACTTGCTCAAATCCAATAGCTAGTAAATAGTGAAGCTGAGATGCAAACCCATGTGAGACTGGTTCTAGAACCTACATTTTTAGCTTCTATGCTCTATTGCCTCTCTTGGAAAACACATTAGTTTGAGAGCACCAAAAGCGTACTGAATGGACTTGGGAACAGAGGATCAAAGAAGAACTCTAAAAGGCTGTCAGAGCTGAAGCCTTGAAAATTAGTGAGTTACTGTGACTGAGACTTCCATTTCTGTTTCCCATAGGGTACACTAAGACTGCACTTCCCAGTTCCCTTTATAATTAGCAGTGGCTATGTGACTGAGGTGTGTGCAGGGGGTGGGGGAGAGAGAAAGTGAAGCACACCACTTTCAGACCTAGTTCAGAGACCCTTCATTCTCTCTCTTTCCCTATGCTCCACTGAATGGAGGCATCTCCAAGGGCTTAGAAGACAGTGAAGCTATCAAGACAGAAGAAGCCTGGGTTCCAGGATGGCCATGAAGAAGGTCTACGAAGTAGGAATGCCATCACTGGACTCTGAAGCAAATGAGAAATACACTGTCATTGTGTTAAGCCTCTGAGAATTTCGGATTTTTCTTCTACAGCAGTTAGCAATACTTTGCCTATTGCAAAGAGTGAACCAGACAAAAGAGGCTGAATGAGGAGAAGAGCAGTGTTCTAAGTAGACGGAACAGAGTGACCCAGACTTTAAGACCATGGTCAAGGAACTGATAGAGAGTCCAACATATTTGGAACATAAAGTAGGAGGAACAGAGAAGTGAGATATCAGGTTTGAAATGTAAATAGAGCCGTAACATTAAAGTCTTGAAACCATGCTGGAGACTTCATATTTTATTTGAAGAGTATTAGAGAGCCATTAAAGGCATTTGCAAAGTGGAATACCAGGATCAAATGTACAGTTTAGCAAGCTCCCTCTGGCTGCAGTATGGAGGATGGATCGCAGAAGCCAAGACTGCACCCAGGGAATTAGATGTGGAGACTGTTGCAACAGCCCAGAGAGAGAATGGTGATGGCTGTCCTCAGATGGTGGCAATAGAGTTGGAGAAAAGTCAACAGATGGGCAAGTTCTTTAAAAGTTAGAGTCTCCAGGTCTTAACAACACAGACACAAGCTACACTGCAGAGACACAAGCCACAGCAGGATTCTTCTGTCTCACCATCCCTTCTGCAACGACAGACTATTTCCAGAGAAAGAATCAACAATATGAACTAGCACCAGACATAATGTAGGTTCTATACCCATCAGGATTTTCTTAGTTGCAAACAATGGAAATTAACTCTAGTTAGTTTAAACAGAAAATAATTTATTAGAAGATATTAGGTCATTCATCATATCTCCTGGATGGCCAGAGAAGCAGAATAAAAAGTTCTGCATCCAGGAATCCTGGCAAAATCACACCACAATGCTGCTTCATTGGAAACATCACTGCCCCCACTGCTGGTCCGAGGCCCAACATCTGCACGTCCCACACGGCCAAGGCTGAGTACAACCACAGCTGCTTCAGAGAATCAGATGTAACTGCCATCATCCTTGCCACAGTGATTTTTCCCAGGGTGGCTTTTTCTCCGTAGCACTAGCTTCCAATTTGATGTTTGGTGAGGATACCCCACTTTCAAGCACCAAAGCCACATACCTAAACCCTGACTACAAGGGAAGGTAGGAAAATAATTTTTTCTGTCTTCTATACTGGCAGGCAATGACTTACATGGTAGTAAATTCCCCAAATATAGGAGAGTGTTCAAAGGTGCTGGATGGCCAAAAAGAATGACAAATGTTCACCTGGTGAGGTGATCTTCCAGGAATAATTAGGGCTGAATTCTTAATTAGTCTACATAAAAGCAAAGAATTGACAAGGGCAGAAACCCAAGGATGGCCAAAGGTAAGTGGACTTAAAACAATCAGGAAACTAAGAAAGGATAAACAATATCAAGACACAACTCCACTCACAGTCTTCAAAACACAGGGTCTGCCTTTATTTAGTAAATTGGTTCTTCAAAGCATTTTTAAAATAAAATAGTAAAATAAGAAGAATTGGCTATCAAAAGCAATCCTATAGAGAATCCTTACATAAAGCATTACTCCTTAATGTGTTTCACAAACCCTGGTTGACTTATATTGGTTAACTCAAAGTAGGACACAAGTATTCAATAAGCAAAGTAGACAGAAAGGGATAGTGGTTATTAATGACGCAAAGAATATCTGGTGAAGGATAAATGTATCTGGTTGAAACCTATGACCGGGTTATATAAGAAGAAGTCATATGAGACCCTGGGGCAAAGTCAGAGGGTCACAAGCCCCAGGAGATCTAACTGTTGGAAAAGAGAACAATCTTACTGAAATCGAGCAGCTGTGAATTAACTCCCAGTTTACTGAACTGTTCAACAACTAAGTCATATCAACACTTTTGAACCCCTCTTACATACAAAATACTGGACCAGGAAGCCACTAAAGGGAAGACAATTAACAGAGTCCTTGCCTTTAAGGAACTCACACTCTAATGAGGGTTTCTAATCTGCAGACAAAAATTATAATACATGGCAGAAGGACCCAATCGCTATGATAGAGATGAAAGAAGTATTCTGAGTCCAGAAGGAGAAGCAATTAATTCTGGAGGGAATTGAGTTGGCTAGAAGGAGAAGGTGGCATCTGAGCTGGGTTTGAAAGATGAGAAAGTATAGCATAGGCAAAAAATAAACCACTCCAGTGCAAAAGTGTGAAGGTGCGGAAGTGTAGGTCCTGGCCAGGAATGACTAAGAGGGCTGTATCTAAAGCACTGGGTACGATGGCAGAGAGGGGTGAGTGGATTATAAGTCTGGAAAGGTAGGTAGAGACTAGATGGTTGAGGACCTAAAGTAAAGTGACATCCAAACCAAGACACATTTGAGAGTGGAAGCAAGGGCTGTGATGCTGGGACCACAGGTGTAAACCAGAACTCTTTTGGACAAACTGAGATGCCTGGCCATCCTAGCCTTCAGCATCATACTATGGATATTTTTCTCTTAAACTAGGGGAGTCATCCAATGTTTTTGAACCTAGCAGTGCGGTGGATCATGGCTATGAGTTAGATTGGTCACTGTGCAGCACAGACTGGAAAGAAGCTGTAGGAGGCCACTGTAATAGTTATTTTAAGTCAAAAGCGAGAACCTGCTGGTGCAGAAGCAGTGGGGACAAGGATTAGAGGAGGAGAAGTATAGGAGGTATTGCACGGGGATGAAGGTGTAACCAATGGGCTGAGTTTTCTCACATATGTGGTTAAGCGCAGGCTGGGACCCAAGCAATTTCAGAGTAGAGTCTAAGGAAGAAACCACTTCCACAGTCTGAACCCTCTAATGATGGAGTTTTAATCACTCACTGGGGAGTTTATCCTTAGCCACTTGCCTCTAAAACATAGGCCAATGGGTCAGATTTAACAATAGAAAACTCTCTACATTGTGTGAATTAGGAGTCAGCCAGCAGGATGTCCTGCCCCAAATATATTTTTCCCACGTGCCAGTCACCACTACCTGAAATGCCTCCATTTGTGATACATTTCTTTGGATCTTAGAGACTGCTTTTAGCTCCAGCCATTCTCAACTACATCTCAAATGCCCTTGGAAGGAAAGATCCCTTAAATTCTTATCAGCTTCACTCAATTATACCTCTCTTATCTGTTCCTCTCTTATCATACTTAGTTTCTTCCTTGCACTATCCATACAGAAGTCTTTATTCTTCTTTGCTCTCCTTTCCTGGTTTCTAATCTTCTTGAGGGCAGAGATCACATTTTATTCATCTCTGGGGTCTCAGCAACTGATACTGTGCCTTGTATAATGCACAATAGGTGTTCAATGCCAGATTTTCCTCTCAAGAGCTGTGAAATCTTAGACAAAGTCACTACCCTCCTGAGTTTCCCTATCTCTAACCCATCCGTGAAATGAAAGCATTATAATCTACTTCCCAAGTAGTTGGGAGACTTATATTGGAATATACCTGGTAATCTAGAAATCATTGTGCAAATATAAATCAACATTTGCCTGCAACTAGCATAGTTCCTGGCAAGTAAGTGTGTGTTGATTGAATGGAGAAACAAGCACACAGCTGTTCCACAAATGGGCCACGGGAGAAGGGCCTGAAGTTTAGCAGGGGGCCAGAGAGGAGTCAGAGCCAAGCTGAGAATAAGGATGTTGGCATCACAGAGTGGTACAGTTATCTTCCTTTGATGCTGAGGCAAAGAGGAAATTTCACGCTGCCCTGGCTTCAGAGCCTTGTTCAAGCAGAGACACTGGGACTTTGGGGCTGGCTGGCCTCAGCTTCCCAGATAATCTCTGTTTCCCTGGGCTGCCTCGCCTGCAGCTTTTCCCTGTCAGGATTTACTATTCATGTGTCAGCTGTGTGGCCCAGTTGCGATCTGTTATTTTCATTTGCTGGTTTTTAGTTGTTTATCCAGGTTTCTTCATCTGCTTCTCTTTGAATTTGTTAACTAAATATATATCTGCTGAGCTTGAATTATTTTTACTTCTTTTCCTTCTAGCTCCCCAGCCAATTTTGAAAGCTGCCTCTCTAAACAGTCAATTTATAAGTGGGTGATTTGGAACATCTTTAAGCAAAGCTCAGTCTCTTTATTTTTATAAACCCCCTCCTTCCTTTCCGCTCTCCTCCCCAAGAAACACCAACTTCGTAAAAATCACGCACTGTGTGAGGGACACTAAGACATAATGAAGCAAATCACAGAAAATGTAGTTGGTAGAACTATTTACAGGAGCAGATGGCAGGTCTGAAGAAAAGAATGCTGGCACCAGGGATGTCTCTTGAGGCAGGCAGTGCCCTTCCCTGAAAGAAAGAATGCAATGAAACAGTGACTTGAGAGCAATGCCCTTTAGAGGGACTTTCGAAGTTTGGTGACAATGAGACCCAGGTGGACAATATGTCAATAGTGAAGAAGATGCTTCAGTCATCACACCAATCACACAGGGTGTCCCCTGAGAGCACAGAGAGCTGTTTCTCAGTGCCAGCACCCACCTTTAAGAGTATCTATCAACTTAGAGTAGGCTGCGAGGGTGGCCACACCCCAGCTCAAGTTAGGTCTCAGCCCATCTGTTACCACTTATCCAGGTCAGTGATACTTGAGAACTTAACAAGTTAGAAGGAAAATTGTCTAGCTTGATTTGGGATGTATTCTCCCTTTTCCTATTAGACAATCATCTGTAACCCACCTACACTGTGTGTGCCCAAATCCTGGATAAGGATTTCTGGCGATCTATTCAAGTTCAAGAATTAGCTTCCTTAGGATATAAAAAGTCAAAATCTAGTTGTTCATGAATACACAAAAATTCCATTTGCTATTGCGCTGGGGAAACTAGACCACAGTGAAATATACTATTTTCCAGAAGAAAACATTTGGATCTAAAATAAGGGATCAGGAAGAACAAACCGGAGAGGGGAAGAGGAAAATCTGTCTCTGAAACAGCCGCCCACACAGCAAGCGCTAAATAGGCCCTGCCTGTGGATCTAGGGCTGATAACAAGCAAGTTATGCATATCTGTATGGGAGCACAAGCAGCTCTCTACAACAGGGAGGGTAATCCAGCCTCTCAACTTGAGTTTGAGTCTGAAGGGGGTTTGTTGAAGTGGGTGAAAAATTGCTCGAACTGCATATGTGTTAACCAACAAAAGAAATTCACTTCCAGAAGTAAAAGAGCAGAATGTAAAATCCTGGCTTTGTTCTTTTATAATAACAGGGAAGAAGAAAAGAAATAGAGGAGGGAACAGAGAGAAAGAGAGAGACAGAAAGAAAGAAGGAGAGAGAGGCATTCCTAGCATTAAATCCCAGTTGTATGACAAGATGCTAAACCTCCCTGAACTTCAGTCTATTCATCTTTAAAAAAAAATAAAAAACCTTTGCAGCAAAACATTGTGAGGATCAAGTGTGAGACGGTATTTGTAAGGCATCTGGCACATAGAATAAGGGCAATGGGGGGATAGTGATGATAATGATGACTGATGATGGCAACAACATTGATGGAAGGGAAAAGGGAAAGGGAGAAGGTGGAGGAGGAAGGGGAAGGAAAATAAATCCACCAAATCTAACTCTTGAGAAAGAGGAGGTGTAGCAATCTCTATAAAAGTAAGTCAAAGTCATGTAAAAGGCAAAAGCAAGATAGAAAGTATTCAGTGCAAATGGAGGCTTCTTTTTAATTCAATTTACTTCCAGCTAACAGAAAAAGATTTTTAAATGCCCAAATGAGAGAGACGAATGCTTTACACACCGAAAGACACTGCTCCTAGCTCTTGAGAAGGCCTCAAAATATAGAATTCTTTTTTATTTTTATAGTAGGTTTGCTCTATTTTATTGAATATCAAATGTCTTGGGTTCAATTTAATTCCAAAAACTTTTAATGAGGTCACACTAAGTGCCAGGCATTGTACTAAGTGTTAGGCAGCCAAAAGTTAATCAACAGGTAAAAGTTTGTGACTTAGAAGGGGAAAAACAGGTTGAGAGACCACTGAAAAGAAAGCCAAGTGGTGATGCCACAAAGTCACTACCAGAAAGTACAATGGGAGCACAGACAAGACAGTAAGTGATTGTCTGGTGGATGTGGGACTCTGCACTGAAAAGGTAACATTTTCCCTGGGCCTAGAATATTGGCTGACCAGGAATGGGCAAAGCAGAGAAGAGAAGGAAACCCACCAGGCAGAGGGAACAGAATGACCAAGACAACAAAGTGGGTGTTGATCAGATCTGTATTTTAGAAAGATAACCTTGGAGGCAGTACAGAGAATGAACTAAGCTGAAGGTTCTGGAAGAAGGAAGACCAGTTAATAGTACCTGCAGCATTTCAAGTGAGAGACAGAGGGATCAAGCTAAGTCAATGTAGAAGATGCTGTATAAATCCAAACAAAAATGGTAAAAAGTATCATATCACCCAAAGAATGGCACTACTCTCCAAATTATTGGCCATTTAGTCATCAAATCCATGAGCTAAATTTGAGACAAAACTTGCTTTTATAACTTTCTCCATCTCTATGTCTGTGTTAGGGGTTCCCCATTCAACACCCCATTACAGATGCCCAGTGCCTATGTGCTATCTTTTGGGTGCCTGAAGCGTCCATATCCAGAAAACTCAGGTTTTAGACTTTTCTGTTCTCTAACTCTTGAACAACAATTCTTGAAAAAGATGAACAATTTGTCTACCTAGGGTTCTGTACTCTTATCCTTCTATGGAAAATTAATTGGCTGGTTCAAATATTTCATACTTAAAAGTCCATGGGCATCCGTGGTATTTTAGCAGTTGCCTTCTGGAAATATAATGCATAGGACTAAAGGAATGACTCCAATGGCAGGAATTTTCAGCATGTTGGTCAGCCAGTCAGGGCAGAAGAAGAAGAAATGGATAATTTAAAGCAGAAAGTCATGTTAGCCCTTCTCAGGTAATCACACTTTCCTGTATTTTCCTGACTCACAACAATGTGTAAGCAGCTGCCATAGGAAAAAGAAAGCCCATCACTGATTCTAAACACAATAAAAGGGATATAACGGTAAAGATTGTAAAGGGTAAAGATCTTTTACCTTATAAAGGGTAAAGATTCTTTTTTTCTGTCTGTTTAAATGTATGTTCACAAGTCCCATATGGGGAAGGGAAGACTGGGTGTGCTTGATGTATTGCATTATTTACAAATGTGTTTCATTTTTTTTCCCCTGCTGTCACGACTAAGTTGATACTGCACTCTACCTGTTTTGGGGTGGGGGTACTTGGTGAAACCATGATTGTAAATGTAGTGTTCGCAAAAAATCTGGCAATTTTGTAAGTGCAGAGTCATTGTGATGCCAAAGCCAAGGCTGCCAATTGGAGTGGCAGAACCAAGAAACACAGTGAAACCTCATCTGTCCATTCAGCATTCATGTAAAATATGCGGTGAGCTCCTACAATGTGCAAGACAAGAGGCACTAAAATGCATAATCCTTAGTTCTCTCCCTCAGAGAATTTCCAACTAATTGAAGAGCCCAGAAAATACAGGAATAAAATTATAATTAACAAAGGTGGGCATCTCAGTATAGTGAAAAGAGCACTAGAGCAGGAATCAAGAAACCTGGATTCAAATCATGAGTCTGATATTTATTTGTTGTGTGGCCTCTTGGACAACTCATTAAGTCTCTTTTCTCATCAGAGTTCAGATATATCAAGGATGGTAAATAAATTTCAAGTTAGGTGCCAGCTGTAACCAATCAATAATGACGAGAGCAATGTGATGATATGAATTCTAAAATACACCTGGGCTCAGTGGGAAAAGTGCCATTGTTGATGAGCAATGACTACCATGACTTTGAAGGGGGAGAGTGTTGGAGGGAGAGAGCCATACATATGCCATCTCCTTAACTAGATCATCATAAAGATAAATTCCAGCTAAAGCAGAGAGGGGCTGGTTAGTTTTCAATCTACTCACACACATTTACTCAAAGCCTTCTATATGGTTGACAATATACTATGCATTGAGACACCATGAAGCCTATGATAGACTTTGCAATCAAAGAGCTCATAATATATCATAAATACAGACCCATATCCATCTATAATGCAAAGTGATTAAGTGCTATGATATAGGTATATACAAAGGGCTATATGAATGTATGTAAAAGAGAGAGCACGCTGTTCAGGGGAGTGATATTCAGGACTGACCTTGAAGGATGATAAGGAGCTTCCAAGAAGAAAAGGTAGAGAGAGTATGACCACATGTGTGAATTGCTTATCGTGTTTAGGAAACAACAGAGAATCCAGTGTGGGCAGGATATCAGGTGTTTGGTTGGGAGTACTAAGAACTAAGGCAGGTAAGTTGAATTGGACCAGATTGGTGTATGTTTTGTAGGACAGAATAAGAAGTTTGAATTTTATCTTGTAAGCAAGAAGGATTCATCAAAGAGTTTTAAAGCAAGAGAGTTAAATACTTGGATTTGTGTTTTAGAATAATCCCTCCAGCGCCAGAGTGGGTAGGACTGGAAGCAGGGTGAGGGTCAAAGGTCCACATCAGAGGCAGGAGTCCAAGTTAGAAGAATTCTGCAAATGCCCACATGAGAGAGAGGGGCCAGGATTAAAGCCAGGGGCACAACGAGGCTATAAGGGAATGACAAAGACTAGATTAGTAGCACAGTGAATGCAAGAGAATTTCAGGAACTTGAGAGGACACAAAAGCTTAGTGTGATCAGGGAAGCCTTCATGAAAAAGGTGAAACCAAGTTGAAGTTTTGAAGGGTTGAGTGACTGGTCCCCTCTAAGTCACAAATATGGCTAGGAGTGAGATGGGGTCAGAACTCAAGATAGGTCCTTAATCCTATCTACTTTCAATTTAAGCTCATTCTTCTGTCTGTTGTAGTATCACATAGAGCAGTATTCCCCACATTATGCACCACAGAACACTAGATCTACCAGATACTAGCATGTTTAAGAGAATAAAGTTCTTCATAAGCAGATAAGTTTAAGAACATTTAAAAAATATTAAGTACAGTTCACTTCTAGAGAACTTTCCTCTAACATGCTAATGTACATGTGACTCTCTAAAAGGGGAATACAAATATGGAATGTCTCCCAAACTCAATTAACCACAGGATGGCTGTTGTCATGGGGTGAGTGTTGCACAAAACAATTTGGTAGCATAGAACCAATGTCTGGAAACACTTATGGGAATTTTTAAAGAAGATCTTCCATTTGAGGGAATACAAATTTATTCTTATCATCAATTTTCTTCAGAGTCTTAAAAGTAAATAGATCAGATTTCATAGGGTAAGAAACCACGTGCAGAGAGGAAATTCAAGTAGAACAGCCCACAGAAATCAGTGAACATAAGGAATGAGTTGCTAGGGAGGTGACTGAGACAAAGCACACAACCAATGTGGTTGACAACACCTACAGAATTGCTATTTCTAGAGAGGTAGAGGGGCTGGAGGAAAGTGGTAAGAGGAACAGGAAGCCAAGTGTGGGATGAACCAAAAACACTAAGGAGGACTTTTCCTGTTCCTGAAATTCCTTTACAGGCTTTCAAACTTGGATTTGCCTCTTCTTATCAGTTATTTCTCAGTACCTACAATAGTTTTCATCTACAGTTTTCCAAAGGCAAACATCTCAGGCTGTCCATCAGAATGGCCACTTTAGGAGAAGAGCTTGGAACAGTTGCCTTCATGTTCAGCTTCTTAGCAGTATTGAGAGCTGTGTGTCCAAGACCAAAGCCAGTTCACAAAGAGCTTTGAGAGGATTAGAAATAAGCATCCTCTCAGGCAGCTTGCTAAGGAACAGTGCCTTTGCAGAAACTGGTTAAAGGAAATCCTTTGTCCAAGTAATCAAACCCTGTGCATGAGCACGTGGCTTGTGGGCAGAGCACAGATTGAGTTTCAGCTCCCGCTCCTCTTCACGGCCTGTCACTCTTGTGCAGGGCACAACCTGAATAATCATAGAGGAGCCTGTCTATCTCACTTCCATGTGCTTTCCATGGCAAATCCTTTGAAAAGGGTAGTCTTCCTCTTTCTTCTAGTTCCAGAGTCCCTAATCAGAATAGTGTTACCTGGAGATTGCAAAGCTATGACCAGCAAAATGCACTGAACCAAGGCACATACTATCTCTTTCAGTTCCAACTTTGCCATGAACTGAGTGAACTGAATTTAGGAAAATTATTTCACCTCATGGGAATTCGTGGATTTTGTAGATGGCAAAAATGACCATAATTCCTTGCAGTGCCTTCCATCAAGCCATGAAGTCTATTTCTCCACCTCTTAAATATGAGCCAGCCTTGTGACTTGTTTTGGTCAATAGAATGTATTAGAAGCAATGCAATGCCAGTTCTGAATCTAGGGCTCAAGAGGACTTGCACACTTCCACTTAATCTCTTAGAACTCTGCACAGCCATCACGTGAACAAGCCTAAGCTAGCCTGTTGGGGGATGAGAGACCATGTGGAGCAGAGGTGAGCTATCTCAGCTGAGGCCCTCCTAAACCAGCCAGTCTCCAGCTGACCACAGACCCACTTGTAAGCCCAGCCCAGTCTAACAGAGCTAAAAAGCTTAGAGCTGGTCTACAGTGGCAAACAGCAGAATCTTGAGCTAAATAAATGACTGCTGTTTTATGCTAGTAAGTTTTGAGTGGTTTGTTACATGGCAATAGAAAATTGAAGCATGGGACCATAGCTTCCTTATTTACAAATTGAGGGTTAATCCCTAAGATCCATCCTACTTAGAAGACTCTATAACAATAGGTTGTCCAACCCAGTTATCACTGTGCTATCTTCCTCTCTTTTTTGGTTGGCATTTCCAGGAAGGAGGGGAAGAAAGTTGGCAGTAGCCCCTTCCAGGTTCCTCTCAAGAATCTCCTTCTCCATATCCTACTTGTAAAATAAAAAATAAGTCCGGACTTAGGTACTTATTTGAAAGCATTATTGCAAGAGGGAGAGAAAGGACTATTACCATGGGGAGACTATCGTAGAGGATGATTGCAATAGGCAGAATGCTCTGACTATGAGATCTGCAACTCTCTCAAAAACCAGGCAGAAAAGGCCTTTTATTTTATAAAGAGGAGCAAATAAGGCTAGAAAGAACCAGATGTGAGTGAGTAGAATGAAGGGGTAGACTAATGGGACAGTTGATTGGGGAATGTTTCTCCTGTAGTCAGTCAATGCTCAGGCCATGAAGGAGGGGCTTCTATGCTGGCTCAGGCTGATGGTGGGTCAAAGTTTAAAGACCTGGGGGAAGGAGAGAAGCTTAACTAAAGTTTGGTCAAGTGAAGGTGGCAGATATTTTGTCCAGGTTGGTCAGTAGGTACAAAGAGCTCAGCTAATCATTCATGAGGCAAAGAAGGAATTTGGAGCATCTGTGTCTGACCTTGTCACAGGTAAACAAGAGGGTCATCCCTGAGTCTCATCTAAGTCATATGAAGAAGAGAAATTCTTTACAAAGAACCATTTCCCTAGGCACAAAAGGCTGGGGGGATCTCTTAACCATCACAGTTTCCTAGGAGGACAGGGCTCAAGTAAAAGGCACCATTGTCATATTTGACTCACTCAGGCCTGTTTGTTCAGCCTATTCCTGTATCTATAGATAATCTGACAAACTTGAGAAAAAAAGAACCTCCCCCTCAAAAGTTTGGAGGCCCTTTTCTTCACTTGTTCACATGTCAGTAAACATTCATTCTTTGGGGCTTCCTCCCTTGTGAATTCTCCCTTCTGTAAATCTTTGGTTATGTGAAGCCCTAGATAGTAAATGCATATTTAAGCCCTGTGGAGGTGGAGGTAGAGATAGAAATAGTCATGCAAGATGTATACCACAGAAGCCTAACCAGTGTTCAGTATAATCCCCTGTAATGTTCTCTGGCTTACCAGCAGCTTAGTCTCAATTCATCAACCTTACCTGATTTTCCACGAGTAAATGGAAACTGAGAACACAGTTTTTTGTTTCAGTTTGGAGGCAACTACGTAATATTTCTCAGTCCTAGAATAATAACAAGGACCCTTAGCTGGAAAGGCCTGCAACAAAATGACTGTCGGTCCTGTTTGCTCAGCTCAGCAATGTGGAACAGTGTCAACAACAACGTCAAGGCCTCATCGCCTCTCATCTCCACACTTAGTCCTTCTCCAGTCCAGCCTGTATGTGGATTCATGATTTGTCTTCTAAAAGCACAACTCTAATTTGTTACTCCTTTCTTCAAAGGTGTTGTACATTTTCCCTATGCCTACACAATGAGGTCTAAACTCTTATTTAAGGATAAAGACATCTCTAAATTGGTCCCAATCCTACTTTTCAACCTTACCTCTCATTACCCTCTTATACTTATATCTCATGCTCTCAAATCATCCTTTATAACTTCCATCCATTTTTATACAGTATTAAGAAAATGAAATAGAACCACACTCATATAAATATGTATGGTGTAATGATGTCTTATTCTTGCCTTCTCTATGGATTCATGTCAAAAGTATACAATTTAGAATATATAGATCATCCTCAATTAAGGTTGTCCAGGGAAGAGATCTATTCCAAGGCAAATAAAATGAATACGGTATCTATCCTCAATGAGCTTTAAATCTACAACATAAAATATTAAACCAAATGAACACATCACAAATATTGAACTAGATCAACTCCTAACTAATCAGATGATGAGTCTTCAGTGTTGCATAGTATACAAGTGTAAGTTAAGGGTATTTTAGGAGAGAGTGGGAGGGAAGGTGATAGAGTTTCATTATCATTGTTCAACTTGGGAGTAAACTTGGGAGTCATTGACAGTTACTAGAGCCAGCAGCCTTTCAAGGGCATTTAATACAATTCTTTGTAATAGCTGGTCTTTGCTCAGACTGATGCAGAAAAGAAGACGTTTGGGGTACTTGGTCTTTAGCCTGGACACAAGACATATGCTCTGAAACAACTGCTGAATGGCAGTCCATTGATCAGTGTGTGTAAGACAGATGGGAAACTCTCCAACATGAATACATATCTTGGATTAATTCTAAACCCTTGGAAAGTCAGATGGAAGTAGAGAATGTTGGAGTAGAGAAGAGTATACCCTCATTTGATTAATTTCTATAAGCTTTCCTCTAAGCTACTAACAAGACTATACTCTGGAATGGATGTTTATAATGGTAGAAACAATATTATAAGAAGATAGCATTACAGAACCCCAAATATGGATGGATGACTGCAGTTGAAAGAGCATGCCTGGAAGTGGTTGTCCCACCACCCAAAGAACATGACAGAGTACTCGACAGAAATTTGTATTCTGGCATTCTTTACCACCAGTGAAGCTTGATAGACTGATCTCAGCAACTTCAGAACATCCAGTCTATCTGTCCTTGGTCCACTTTCCTACTGGATCAAAACAGACTAAACAAAAGAAACATGGAAGCCTTGGCAATTGCCACACTTACTTGGTCAAAACAGAGAATGTGGTTAATTCAGGCCTTATAATAGCTTTTATTCTTTTTAACTTAAACTATCTGATTTCACTCTCTGTGTTAATCAAGCTAATCAATTCACCAGACCCATCATAGGGCAAAAATGTCATGAAATATGTTTATAGTATAATCAATAAATTCTTTATGCCCCAGAGAGGTCTAGGCTGAAAGTATTTTAGAATAATTTGTAGATCTAACAAGATTTTGTAGAACTTTGCAGTTGACAGGTAATAAATGAAGAAAATGATTGTCTCACCTAGGAGTGCTGGGCTAGACTACTCACCTTTCACATTTGACAACATCGTGGAAAATCATGGATTCTCCACATGCCCTTTAGTGCCAGAGGTAGATGGGCCATGGAAAGGACTCCACCCAGAAGTAGTCTCATTCTTCTACTACTCTTACAGCACAAACTGAATTTTAATATGTGCATGGGTTGTACCACTCAGGCTGGGTAACTGAGAAATAAAAACTAACTCTAGATTATTTACCCAGAAAGATTATTTAAGAAGAATTGGGGAGCTAATAGAATTGCCAAGAAGGCTGAAGCTTTAGGCCAGGAGATAACTAACTGAAATCATGCCCAAAATCAGGCTATTGAGCTATTCTGGGGAATACTTATATCACTGCTGCTGCTGCCAACTTCCAGGGATCACATCTTGACTCAGACACTGCCGGCACTGGCCCTGGATGTTGAGTTTTGCTAACTAAACAGCATAATGAGGAACTCAACATTATAAGAACAATGACCAGAGAGAATTTACCTCATCCCTGAAACTTCTGTGCAGACTGATGATACCTGATTAGCAGAGACTAGATGATATGGTCATGCTCTAGGTGCAAGGCTGGCTAGGAAAGTTAGTATCTGCAATATTTAGATTCTATAGTGGGAGATAGGCCCTGGCTCCCAGTGAGATTCATGAGGTTAAAAATTCCCTAAAGAGGAACTGAAGAAAGAATGCCAAAAAGAATGACAAATATTCATCGTATTTGTACTGTATTTTTTATCATCCCTACTAAATTGATTGTAAGACCCATGGAAGGAGGTCCCAAATCACATATCTTTGTATCATCAGTATTAACTGTCACAATCCTTAAACTTCTAAGGTACTTTGCTATAGTCTAAATGTTTGTGTTCCTCCAAAATTCATATGCTCAATGTGACAGTTTTATGATGTGAGGCCTTTGGGAGATAGTTAGGTCATGAAAGTGGAGCTCTCATGAATGGATTAGTGTTCTTATGAAAAAGACCCCACAGAGCTCCCTATTCCCTTCCAGCATGTGAGGACACAAAGAAAAGGCGCAGGTTGTGAATCTGGAAGAGGGCCTTCCCCAGAATGTGACCATGCTAATGTCTTGATCTTGGACTTCCCAGCCTCCAGAACCACAAGAAATAAATTTGTTGTTTCTAAGCCACCCAATCTGTGATATTTTGTTATAGCAGCCCAAATGGACTAAGACACTCAATAACTATTAATTGCGTGAACAGGACTGTGGTATAAACCATTTTGTAGAAAGGAAAATTCAGTATGTGGTTAGCTTGACTAATGTCACCTCCACTCTATTGTGTACGCTTACAATACAGTTTACATCATACCTAAAAAATTACAGCATACAAAAATATTGGGGGCCTGAGACCATTAATTCTTTTTAATTTGGTAGTAGTTTCTAACTAGTTTCTCTTACCACCTTGAAACAGCTTAGCCAAAATGTGTTAAAAAAACAAGCACATGATAATATCTTTGTGCTTATGCCAGCATGTTGTATTTGGCTTTTTTTAATGCTTAAAAGTTATTATGATTTTGGTAAGATTCAAATCATATTATATTTGCTAAAATTTGGACCTAATTTTTCAGAAATTGAACATTTCAACTAGGAAGTCTATACCACAAAGTTTTATCCTTCCACTGGGAATCTTCTTCAAGAAAAGAAAACATATCTTCAAAGCAATTTACAAATTTTGCCAGAGCTTAACATAAAGAAACTTTATTTTTTAAACTCTAGTATCTGATTAACTGATAAAATCTTTTGGTATAAATGAGGGATGGGTATCAGTTACAGCCACTCAGAGATGAATAATTTTTATTCCAAATGAAGAACTGTGCTGACTGATAAGAGTCTTACACATCCACGTGGGCATTCAAAGCAAAATGTATCTCTGGAACTCACCAAAAGAATCAGGCTTTCACAGAGCTTCTCCCTCGAGGACCACTTGTATCAATGCTGACTTTATGGGAATCTTAGAGATCCCTGAGTCCGGTATGGGTATCTCCTAGTAACCTCAATCTACTCAGTGGAGAAAATAGTCATAGCCTCGATCCTCCCTAGAGAATTATCCAAAATCCTTTAGTGGAAAAATCTGGTAATTGACTTATATCCTCATAAGTTCTGAACACCATTAGGACATAACCAGGGCTTCTCAAAGAGCTGTCTGACTAATGTATGCTCAGTTACTCCCTGAAACTTCCCTGGGAAAAGGCAAGAGTCAAAGCAAATCAGTCACTCGGTTAGTATTAACTGCTGACTTTGTGCTCATCTCAATGTTAAACACTCTGAGAGGCAAAAAAAGGAGAAAGAGAATTAGAAAACAATATTCTCCACCCTCAGTGCACATACATTTTCTTCAGGAAGACAAAAGTAATACAGAGGGTACAAGTCAAACTGAATTAAATACTTAGTGGAATGACATTTGCCAAAGAATACAAGCAATGAGTACATAACTGCAGGACTAGAAACACAGGGTATCTTCTTTCATCCTGTTGAATGTCATACTTTAGGCTGGGTATGGGCGATATGGAAATGGTTGTTGCTGATTAAATAGATGGTATCACAGAACAAGTTTCCAGACTGTGATTTATGATTCCAAAATTGAACATTATTGGCAGGAAAAGGACATGTCCCATGGAAAACAAGAAGAAATGAGTTTCCATCATGATCCTGAAGACTTCAAACAAATGGCCAAGAGAGATAAAGATAAGTGCCTAGATTATACTACAGATGTGGATACAATGAGACCACAGAAAGAAAGATAGTGGAGGAGAGATCTCTTTCCAAAACAACAAAAAGAGAAATCAACAAGAAAAGACCTTAGGAAGGACACTCTAAGCAATTAGCTTCCTAGGGCTGCCATAACAAATTACCACAAGCTGGGTAGATTTAAAATAATGAGAATGTATTCTCTCACATTTCTGGAGGCTGGAAGTCAAAACAAGGTGTTATAGGGAAGGAAGACATTTCCTCTACCCACTCTGGGTTCTTCTGGCCAGAGAATGAATTAAATTCACATGAGACAGAATAACAGGAGGAAATTAAACAAAGCTTTATAACATGTATACACGGGAGAGGCTCAGGCAAACTGAGCAACTCGCCAAAATGGCTGAAGCCACCACCTTAAATATCATCTTCAGCTAAAGATGAAGGAGGATGTTAGGGGTGGGGGTAGTCAGTTACAAGAGGTTACCAGACAAGTACAGTAAACAAGAGTAAGATTATTGTGCAGATTTAAGTCCTTGCCTTCCACATTAAGAGTTTCTAGGGATAAAGTCATCCCCTCTTCTTCATGGTACAGAGAGGGAGATACTTTTACAGATGGAGATTTCCTTTACAATGTAAATGTCTCTTAACAAAGGGTAAGTAAATTCTACTTTTCAACGTTTCTTTCATGTCTGCAGTTTTTAAAAGTAAACAGCCCAAAATAATCCTCATGCAAAAGAGACATATCTTGGGGTGGCCAATTCCAGTCCCTCACAGTGTCATCATGGTTGGTTCCCACCAGAGACTCTGAAGGGGAATCTGCTTCCTACTTCTCTCCTAGCTTCTGGCAGTTGCTGACAATCTTTGACATTCCTTGGTTTGTAGACACACAACTCCAATTTCTGCCTCTAACTTCACATGGCCTTCTCCTCTGTCCATCTTCTCTCAGCATTCTCCCTTTTATCTCTATGTGCGTCCAAATTTCTCTCTTTTTATAAAGACACCATCATATTGGGTTTAGGGCACACCCTAATCTAGTATGACCTCATCTTACCTTTATTACATTTGCAAAGACCCTATTTCCAAATAAGGCCACACTCACAGGTTCCAGATAGACATGAATTTTAGGGGAGACACTATGCAACACAATAGAGTATGCTACTTGAGGATGAGGAGGCTAGATTGATCTTATTCACCATTACAACTCCAGCATCTAGCACTAGCACATGGTAGGGCACACACACACGCATACACACATGTACTAAACAAATGAATTATCCTAAAATCCCTGCATAGACTAATAGACTGCAAATATCAAATGTATTTGATATTTCAATATAACGCTAAAAACATTATAAGTATTCCCAAGATTGGACTGGATGGAACTCATGACTAGGAGTTCAGCAGGAAAGGGGATACAATACCTAAAAGAAACAGATTTTAAAGATGGGTTAAAAAAAAAAGGTTTCTAAGTCAAGATGAGAAATTCTTTTAATGAAATCTAGGACCTGAATATGGAAGTACATGGTGGAGAGAAAACTTTGAGGACCAGGTAAATAACAGAAAAACAGAAGTAATATGTTTGTGGCAACATTTCACAAACCACTTGGACTGAAGAAAAACCTGAGTATTTTGCTCCAAAGACCACATTCTGTCTGCTCCACTGTTCTCCTCTGGACTTAACATCACAAGAAAAGAAAAAAACACGATAATCTCTGGAAATGAGAAGTACTTTAGAAGCGTACAGCCAAGCCCTCTAAGGAGTTTACAATAAATGAGAAATAAAACACCAAGCATAGTCAGTCATGTATCCCCCACACATTAGAATGGCAAATTATTCAAAGTGCAGAGAAAATATGGCACATTCTTTTGGCTGTCTAGAGAAAGAAGAGAATTCAAGAGAGAAAAACAATGAAAGCTCCCTTTAATTTAGTGCCTGCCATGCCCCTGGCACTTTACATGTTGTTGCATGTAATCCCTACTACAACTCTTTAGGTTAGAAAAGAGAATAGTCAGAAATACACTTCGGTCACTCACCATCGCAAACAATCATCAAATCCTTCCGGGCAAGAACAGCAAAGTCTCCCTGTGCTGGCAAGAAGACAGAAACACAGAGAAAAGGAGACCAAGAAAGACCACACAGAGGGAGAGAGACAGATAGAGGCAGAGAGACGGGTAGAGAGATGCAGAAACAGAGTGAAACAGACAAAGAGATAAGAGATAAAGAAGTGACAGAGAGACTCAGCGATAGACAGAGATGGAGAGATATAGCAGCACAGAGCAATAAAGACAGAGAAACAAAGATACATAGAGTGATAAGTTGCTAGAAAGAGAGAAAAGAACAGGACCTTACTTACTTTGTGTTGGGAAGGCCAATGCCACATGCAGGAATTTTTTTTTTCCTGGGACTTGGGATTTTGTGGAGAGGTATTGTTAATATGAGTTCTAGAAAAAAAACTTCACACTGATCAGAATGGTCTGACTAAAATTAAGTGGTATTTAATAGGCATATAACTCCCAGGATAATCATACTGCATTACACTCATGTTTCCAAATCTATAAAAACTGTAAAGGTACAGGACTTAAAAACTTTTCATATAAAGATGATTTAACTATTTTGATCATTAAATCAATATTAACATATCAATTAGAATGGTTTGACTATAACAGAAACCCAAGCTATATAGGCTTTAGGAAATATGAAATTTTATTTGTTAGTATAACCAGAAGTTGAGAAGTGGAGGGAGTGCTTCACGTGTGTTATGAGTAGGATTTAAGCTTTGTTTCCCTACAATTCCCTTAGGAATGCCCTCTGCTGTGGGTCACCTGCATTGTCAAGCTGGATTTCTTATGGTTATAAGAAAGGAGTTGCCTAGGAAAGTTTAGCCTTGGTTCTTGAACTGGTCACTGGCGAGGAGTTTGGGATTGCCATGAATAGCTTAGATCAATCAGAATCTAACCCTGGAACTAGCACATATCTCTAAAGCCACATCATTGCCACTTGGCAAGGAGGGAGTGTACTGAAGGTTGGACTATCAATCCCAATGCCCAGTGTGATAAGCTAACAATGCAACAAGATTGTGAAAGCGGTGTGGTGACAAAGAAACGATTATTACTGAGTATCTATGATGTGCAGACACTTTATGTACCTTATTTTCTTTATTCTTTACAATAACAGCATGAGATGGGTCTTCTTAAAAATTAGCAACAAGGATGAAAAATTCAGAGGCTAAATAACTTATCCACAGAAACAAAGTGATAGAACCAGTCCTCTTTCCACTACCATATAACCTGAGATGCTGAAACCTGTATAATTGAATGACGTGACATGACCTTGATGTAACTCTGGAAAATAAAGGTCTTGCCTTAATATCGTCATCACGTGCTCTCAGCTGTTCTTCCTCTCCAATACTGACAACCTTATGGACATTCTGCCTCTGCCCCCATAGTCCTCATTATTTCTAATTCACTCTTGCTTTGGTGGGAAGGGAAATTTCTCACAACTCCATGACTAAAATCTCATTAGAGTTCTCTTTTTAGGTTTCACAACCAATTCTTTTTACCATTTTTTTCTTGTGAAATTTAACAAACATTCAGCAAAGTGCAGAAAACGTAAATGTACACTTTAGTGAATTACCGCATACGACATTGTCAGCACCCCAATTTCCCCCTTGTGCCTCTTTCCTATACATTATACCTCAAAGAGAACCATCTTCTTGACTTCTGAACAAATGCACACATTTCTTCTGAGTGTAGATCTAGGAGTGGAATTGCTGATCATAGTATATACATATACCTTAGTAGATAATCCCAATCTGTTGTTTCAGTTTCCAAAGTGGTTATACTCACTTTAGCAATAGCAGTGTATGAGTCCCTGTTGTTCCATATCCTCACCAATATTTCCTATTGACAGTCTTTTTAATTTAAAAAGACTGGTTTTGGTGGCTGTGCAGTGGTATCTCATTGTGTTTTTTTAATTTATATTTCTCTGATTATTAATAAAACTGAATACCTTTTCTCAGATTTATTGGTCTTTTTGGATATCTCGTTTTGTGAATTGACTGTTCAAATCTTTTGCTCATTTTTATACTGAGTTCTTTACCATTCCTAACGACTTATAGCAGTTCTTTATAAATTTTGCTTATGATCTCTTTTCAATTATATGAATTGCAAATATTTTCTCTGACCCTGTGGCTTTTCTTTTTTATTCTCTGTCACAGGTTGGGTAACTCAGGAGGCAGCCTCAGGCGGTTTAGCATGCAGAATATTTATTAAGGAGTCTCTTATGGCTCAATAACTATGGAAAGGAAAAGCCAGAAACAGGATTGAGCAGAGAAGTCAATATGTGATGCAGGACCAACGACAGCCTCAACTGAGCCTACAGGGAGTTTTGGAGTGAGAATGGCCTCTTAGAGTTGTCCCAAGGTGCATGGAGATAGCCAGATCATTATATTCCTGCATCAATCATTCACTGGCCATGAGACATCCTAGGGAGAGGTGTGGTCTTGGGCAAGGAAAATCTCTCTAACTAAGACAATTCCTGAAGTAGCTGGCAGCTGCTGACCGACTGCCAACAACAATCCCAGCAGGTGAAGCAACAAGTTCTTCACTGAAAAGAAATCTGAGAGACACATTAGTGTCCACCATATTCTGTTAATGGTGCTTTCTTGAGAAAGAGAAGTTCTTAAAACTACTGTGGTCCAATTTAATAATCATTTCCTTTATCCTTAGTGCATTTGATTTCCTCTTTAAAAATCTTTCCATACCCAAATCCATGAGGATGTTCTCCCATGTTTTCTTCACATTCAGATATATAAGCTACTTGGAAACTGACTTTTTGTGTATAGTGTGTCAGGTTGCATTTTTTCCGCCTTGATTTCCAGTTCTTCTCAGCATCAATACATCAGATAAATAGAACTGAATTGGTCACACAATCAACCAGGAGAAATACAGGTGACTCTTATGAGTGCCTGAGGAAATACAGGAGAACAATGGGGAAGAAATATTAACTACAGCAGGTTCTTCCTGAGGCCCCTTCTCATGTTTAAGTCAGAAGCACAATAGTTTCTTTCAACCTATTGGAGACCTTTCCCTGTAAGGATTAAATTGAATAATATAAATGTAAAATGATAGGCATGTCTTAGGAGCTCAATAAATAGTAGCTATCCATGTTATTCTGGGGCTAGGGTCACCTTCAACACGTAGCTGTTCAGAGTGTTGTAGGCCATCACATTCTCATCTCAGTAAAACAGATTTCACTCTTTTATTTCTCTACAAAGAAAAAGCTCGTCATTTTTCTCCTCTATCTTACTTTCACCATGCCCTATAGAAACAGATAAGAATTGACCAGTAGCCAGAACAACATTCTCTACAGGATGTTACAACACCTGTTCAAAAGCAGATGAACTGTGTGCTACCATTTCCAGGAGCAGACAAATGGCAATTCACTGACTCCAGAGTGGAATGTGGCCAGCTTAATTTCTCCCATTACATTTGCCAAGCTTCAAACACTTTGCAAAATAAATTCTAAGCAGGCCAGTAATGCAAATAATTCATGAAGAATCTACACTCCAAAAACACATATACACATGAAGAAAGAGCAGCCTCAGTTCAATTGCATTTTCCTTCACTAGAGTAACATTTAATCAAGATATAATGTCTAAAGGGCACAAAGCATGGATTATGACACCTCTCAGACCCTGAAGATTCAAACTGTTCCCCTACTTTCAATAACAAGAGTCTTTTCTTCAGCCTCACAACTGATGCTTTGTTCAGCACGCCTTTCTTCAAAAAAACTGTGCATTAGAGAGTATGTGTTCAATAGCAAGTAATGACAACAACAACAAAAACTAACAATGGTTTGCACCATTTTGACATTTATTGTTTATTAACAAGAAACTGAGTTAGTTATCCAACTTCACAGCATCATCAAAGACCCAGGCTCCTTTTAACCTCTCACTCCATCATCCTCAGAGCATTTGACTTGCCTCCCGAGGCATGTAGCTTCATGGTTGCAAGTGGCTGCTAATCCTCCAGATTTTAAAAGTCAGCATTCAAAACGCTATTTGATTCTATTTTTAATCCAAGATAGAAATCTTTCTGCAGTCTCCCACCCAGTAGATGTCCCCATGCATCTCACTGTCCTGGGACACATGCTCACCCTTGGTTCAAGCATTGGTGAAATGGAACAGAATTGTCAAAATTGGCTTAGACCTATCATAATTATGATTCACTACCTAAGACCAGGCACATTGTCCTTCAGACAATTTGGGGTTCTAATAACAAGAAAGGAAGGCTAATAGCTATTGAGTGGGCTACCAAATTTGTCTGCCACAAACACCTGGTTATATATAAAAAAAATTTAAGCCTAGAAGAAAAAAAATCCAAATTAAATTGTGATTGTCTTTGGATGACAAGATTTTGTGTGTGTGTAACGAGCGGGGAGGGTAATTTTTCCTTTTCTTTCAAGTGTTATATTTATAAGTTTTCTATAGCAATAGTGTATTTCTTTTATATTTAAAGAAAAGTATTTCCATTTCCTTGGGGTAGAAAAAGTATCCATAATTTCTGCAACCTACTAGAGAAAATGAAGGGCAAACATTGCAATCTCCTACCAGCTCAGAATTACCCTGAGACCCTTCAGGAGAGCACAAGGAAAGAATCCAAATGAGAGGAACTGCCTGTCCTATGCAAGGTTCATCACTGTCATCAACACACACTTGGGAGGTAGAGTCAGAATGCTTCCAGGAACCTTTCGCCGATATCCTTGGAGCCTGTGGATAACCTATAATCTTAAGTGTTTAGGCTTTGGCCATATGCTCAGCAGTAGTATCTTCAGAGAACAATTCTGACTGTAATTTTTAGTAAAAACAATCAATTGCCATCTGTCTGCACAGCAGAAACCCAGATGGGTTTATTACTGGAATGGCATCCTATGTGGATGGACAGTGACAAACTAGTCGGAACTGTTTTCTGGGAGTTCCAGCCCTGAAATCCTAAACTCAGCCTTAGGATGAGCTTGTGCTGTGTCAGTGCTCCTGTGTTATGGGGATAAAAAATGGTAGAGAAAAGAAAAGAGAGCAAATGGCAACAGAACCATGGTCGGGCTCTAATTTCAAAGACATCTCTAACTCCTGCTGTCACTGTGAGGGTGTTTCTGTGCCAAATGATATGGGCTCCTCTAAACAGAGAATAGCTGCATATCTGTTGCCTTAAAAAACTGACTCTGAAACTAAATATATCTCACAGACTGTAATGTGAAGGACAGAACCAAGACAAGGCAGAAATTATGACTAAAATGTTTGGAATTTAACAATGCAACTTCACTACTGATATTAAGAATAGTAATTTCAATTTATTTGGTTTGTAGTAACATTCCAAACTTTGTGGTAAGAGCTTTACATAAATTATTTCATTTAACTCTCATAGCAGCTCTATAAAGAAGGAATTTTTACCCTGATGTTACCAATGAAGAAATGTCCCAGCAAGGATTTAAAAATTTCCCAAGTTCACAGAATTAGAATGTGACTGAACTAAGTTTTGAAATCTTCTCTAACTCCAGATTCCATGCACTTAGTTACAACTACTTTCTGCATCCACCACCTCCAAAAGCAATTAATCATTCAAAAAGGCAGAGTAATCTTTAAACACTGGGGTCAGAGCTAATATTGGAAATGTGATAAGATCTTTCTGGGTGCATTAGTGGTATAAAGGGAAAAAGACCTATGGGAATCCACTGCCAGGATTACGCCATATAAACATCCTTTACTAGATGCAAATGATTTAAAAATATAGCAACCACATTTCTCATAAGACCAATGCCTACATCATCTCAGGGTTTTGTGACATCCCTAGTAATGATGAAAATGATGACACACACACTGGGAGTTTAAAGAACATTACATTACCTGAAGATAATGGTGATGGCAAACTCCAGAAGCACTCCAGCTTTTCTTATATTTTATACTTACAGTCCAGTTTCAGCAGGAAATAATTATGTCTCCTTCTCTGACATATTAGCTACAGCAGTAGAAGCCATAATTTTCCCAGACTTCCCCAAGGCAATTCAGGAATAAATGCCTTAAAGGATAGCGAAGCAGAAAACAAATCACAATCCAGGAGCTACTGCAATGGAGATAGAAATACAAGCAAACTGATTACCAAGCTGAGGTGGCTCGACATTTGGATCTGGGCTCAAAATATACTCCCCCTGGAATTATGTTCTGCACAAACATATCACCTGATTGCTTAAAGGATTTTTTGACAAACACATACTGAGTGTTGATTATATGTGAGTGTCTGTTGTGGGCATCGTGGACAAAGAAGATAGTCAAACTAGGCTCCACTGCTACCCCATACATAAAGGTCCCAATTTCAGAACTATAAATGTGAAAAAAATGTACTTTTTAACTTACATTACTTTAATTATGAATGAATATGTGTTCAAAAGAGTAAAAGACAACTGCAGACTTCTTCTACCTCTAATCATGACCAGGTAATGGTGCTGAATTTGTCTTCCTATTGAATGTAACCAGAAAACAGGAAATTATATGTGAAACACCTGTTTTCTGATATTGAACAATAGGAAAACAGTTAAGGAATGTAAATAATAAGAGAAAGAGAAAAAATCAAGATGAGCCCTAACTTCCTGATTAAAGATATTATCTGGGCCATGGTATAGGGAAGGAGAGCCCATGGTGATCTCACTGAGTTGAGGAGATAAAGAGCTAAGGGAGGCTGAGATGGCTGGAATTTTCAGGATAGATTACTGGAGAAGATAAATTTATATAAAGAAATATCTCTAAAAATATGCATAGGATTTCTCTCAAATCCACTGTTGAATATTAAGATGAGAGTGTGTACAGTAAAACTCAAAATGTTGGGCAAAGATTTACCAGGAAATCATGAGGTGAGCAATTTCCACAAATCACACTGAGATTAGAGACAGTCTAATTCTAGTTCTATCCAGTCATAGGGGAGAGATTTTTTTTAACACATAGAGATACAATAAAGACCCTCAAAATGATGACACTTTGGAAGTAAGGTCAAACAACCTGTCAAAACAAAGCTTGAAAACAGTGTTCAAGGAAAATAGAATAGGTAAAATGTTGGACTAGGAAAGCTAAAGCCCTTATTTGCCCACAGAAACATTTAAGAAACTACTGGGAACAAGATAAAACACCTTACAGGAGCTCTGTAAAACAAAGTTCTGTAGGAACTAAGGAAACATACAATCCAGAAAAAACTACTTTCAAACCAGGAGGAAATTTTGTGGCATTTTTACTCATCCTTGTCCCACCCACTCTGGCACAGTGGGGTCTTGGTCTGGAGGATGTGACATCCCAGTTCCCCATTCCCTCCCTCAAACCAGCAGGAGTAGAGTAGAACTAATCTGCAACATTCTAGCCTATCTAGGGGCTGCTTCAGAACTGGTCTCTACTTCAACCTATTTGGATCTGATGCAGGAGAAGTAGTAGGCACTGGTCATGAAAAATGTAGGGGAACTACAGACCCACAGATGCCTAGGTCATGATATTATTGGTGGAGACATAAAATAGAGCATCTAAAACCCCAAGGAGAAGTTGGGGTAAGACTCCTTGGGAAATTAAGATGTTCAAAAGGAGCCATGTATATCAGGCGAGTGAAAAAGACACACATGTGCAAAAGTAAGATACATGTTCAGAAAAGACCTGAAAAAATGTCAAGCTTTCACCTTGGGCTGATCTCTAGGTCCAGAGCATGTCCAGCTAATTAGTGAATGACAGCTCAGTACAGAGTCTCCAAAGACTGGCATAGGTGGCCATTCTGTGCACTTAAAAAAAAAAAATCACACGGCATACAAAGAAAGAGGAAAACATTGTCGATTCAAATGAAGAAAATAAATTGGCAGAAATAGTACCTAAAGAAGCACAACCATAGGACTTACAGGAAAAAATTTTTAAAAACTATCTTAAATGTGTTCAAAGAGCTAAAGGAAAAAATGGACAAAGAACTAAAGAAAATCAGGAAAATGATATATGAACAAAATGAGAATATCAACAAAGAGGAAGAAAGTATAAAAAGGAATCAAAAGGAAAATCTGGAGCTGAAAACCACAAAAACTGAATTGAAAATTCAACCAGAAAGATTCAACAGCAGATTTGAGCAGATAGAGGAAAGAACTAGTGAGCTTAAAATAGGACATTTGAAATTATTGATTCTGAGGAACAAAAAGAAAAAAGAATTAAGAAAAGTGAACAGAGCTTAAGGGACTTGTGGGATACAATCAAGTGGACCAACATATACATTATGGAAGTCCCAGAAGGAAAAGAGAGAGAAAGAGGCAGAGAGATTATTTGAAGAAATAATGACCAAAAAATTCCCAAGTTTGATGAAACATTTGAATCTACAAATATAGCAAGCACAATGAAGTCCAAATAGGATAAACCCAAAGAGATTCACACTGAAACACATATCAAACTGTTGATAGACAAAGACATAAAGAAAATCTTAAATGCAGCAAGATAAAAGCAACTTGTCATATATAAGTGAGCTTTGATAGATTAACAGCAGATTTCTCAGCAGTAACTTTAGAGGCCAGAAGGCAGTAGAATGAAATATTTAAAGGGCCAGAGGGAAAAAAGTATCAACAAAGAATTCTATATGTATCAAAATTGAAGGAAAAATTAAGACAGTCTCAGATTTAAAAAAAAAAAAAAAGCTGACGGAGTTCATTACCACTAGACCTGTCATACAAAAAAATGCTAAAGGGAGTCCTTCAGGCTGAAATGAAAGGACACTAGATGTGGATGTTAACTTGAAGACATATGAAGATACAAAGATCTCTGGCAAAGGTAAATACAAGGGCAAATATAAAAACCAATATTATAGTAATTTGGTTTGTAATTCTACTTTTTATTTTCTAGAGGATTGAAAAGACAAACGCATAAAAAATAATTATAAACTTATGTTACTGGGTACACAGTGTAAAAAGATGTGATTTGTGACATCAATAACAAGGTGGGAAGAGGGAGCTACATAGTAGATTTTGTGTATGATAGAAGTTAACTTTGTTTGAATTCAAAATAAATTGTTATTACCTTAGGATGTTATACATAGTCCTCATGGCAACTACAAAGAAAATATCAATAGAATGACCACAAAAGGAAATAAGAAGGGAATCAAAACATGTCAATAAATAAATAAATATATAAGCAAACAAACATTAAAAAGGCAGTAATGGTGGAAATGAAAGGTAAAAAGCTATCAGACATACAAAAAATGAAAAACAAAATGGCAAAAGAAAGTCCTTCTCTATCAGTAATTATTTTAAGTGTACATGGATTAAACTCCATAATCAAAAGACAGATCAGAAGAATGGATTAAGAAAAAAGCATGATCCAGCTATATGTAGTGTATAAGAGACTCTAAGGACAATAGTTAATTGAAAGTGAAAGGATCAAAAAAATATTCCATGCAAATAGTAAGCAAAAGAAATCTGATGTAGGTGCAGTAATATCAGACTTTAATTCAAAATCTCTTACAAGAGAAAAAGAAGGACATTTATATAATGAAAAATTGATAAATTCACCAAGACAATGTGTCAACTACAAACATATAAGCACCAAACATCAAAGCTCCTAAACATATGAAGCAAATATTGACAGAAGTGAAAGTAGAAATAGACAGCTCTACAATAATAGTTGGAGACTTTAATAACCCACTTTCAATATTGGATAGAACAACCAGAAAGAAAATCAATAAGAAAACAGAGAACTTGAACAACACTATAAACACAGACATGTACACAACGCTCCATCCAACAACAGATTATACATTTTGCTCAAGTGCCCGTGGAACTTTCTCCAGGATAGATCATATGCTAGGTTGCAAAACAAGTCTTAATCAGCTTTGAAAGACTGAAGTCATACAAAATATCTTTTCCAGTTACAATGGAATGAAACTAGAAATCAATAGCAGAAGGAAAATGGGAAAATCCACAAATACATGGGTATTAAGCAACACACACTTAAACACCAATGAGTCTAAGAAGAAGTCACAGGGAAATTGGAAAATATTTTTACACAAATAAAAATTCAAACACAAGATACAAAAATGTACGGGATGCAGCAAAAGTAGTGTTCAAAGGGAAATTTATAGCTGTCAATGCTTACATTAGAAAAGAAGACAGATGTCAAATAAACAATCTAATTTTACACCTTAAGGAACTAGAAAAAGAACAAACTAAACCCAAGCCTAGCAGAAGAAAAGAAAGAGTAAATATTGGAGAAAAGATAAATAAAATGTAGAACAGAAAAACAATAGAGAAAGTCAACAGAACCGAGTTTCTTTTTCAAAAGATCAATAAAATTGGCAAACTTTTAGCTAGATTGACTAAGAAAAAAGAGAGAAGACTCAAATTACTAAAATTGGAAAGGAAAATGGGGACACTACTACTGATCTTCAGAAATAAAAGGATTATAAGAGATTACTATGAGTGTACACCAACAAATTCTATATCCAGTGAAAAATATACTTCAAAAATGAAGAGAGGGGCCACCAAGATCTAAATAGTCATCTGTAATAAAAATAATCAGCGCTCCTTTGAGAAGTGGTTGATTCTACTTATGGGGCAGGGAAAACACGTGTTATCCTCGAGCATCCTGTGGTGTCAGCGCTAAAAAAGGATGGAAGCAAGAAAGGAAGGAAGTGAAAAATGAGAGGAGGGAAGAAGGGAAGAGGGGAGACAGGCAGGGAGGGAGGGAAGAAGGAAGGGAAGGAAGGAAAAGGATCAGGGCATTCTGAAAGGGCACAGAAGCCAATCTAAGAGAGCTCTCAGTGGCCAAAGCTAGAACAAAATAAATGACTATAGTATTAGATTATAACCCAAAGAATAAAATATCTATGAGTCCATACTAATGTAAATAAATGAATGAATAAATAAATAAGAAAGAGGGAAACAGCAATTCTTCCTTACAAAAGAAATTAGATTAATAATTTAGAAGAAATAGAAATATCACCATTAGAAAACCACAGTCATAATTGCTGCAGGGAAGACCCACAAATGCGTGCTAAAATTAGTGGGGAAAATTTAAAGTGAAACAGGATATTTCCGTAGAGTCGAGGGTCTCCTCCAAGATACTCATTAATTAAAAAGGGAAAAATATTAACTTTACACTGGAGAAATCTGGCAGACATCATCCTAACCAAATGATAAAAGTTAACCTTTAAGACATATTAACATTATGCACTCCATGATATCATGCTCTCATAAGGCTATATCACCTCCATGATACTGTTGCCAAAAATGTACAACCACAATCCAATTATCAGAAAATATCAGATAAACCCAAGCTAAGGAATATTTTATAAAATACCCAACCAGTAATGTTCAAAAGTGCCAAAGTCGTGAAAGACAAGGAAAGACTAAAGAAAATGTGACAGTTTGGACAAGACTATGAAGACATCATAGCCCAAAGCAATGTCAGATATTAGATTGGATCTTGGAACAGAAAAATGCCATTAGTGAAAAAAATGAGGAAATTCTAACAGTCCTTAGTTCAGTTAATAGTATTATATCAAATTAATTTCTTAGTTTTGCTAATTCTACTATGGTTATGTAAGACGTCAATATTAAAGAAAGCTGGGTGAAGGACATATAGGAATTCACTGTACAATTTCTGCAACTTTCTGTAAGTCTAAAACTTTTTCAAAACAAAAAGTTAAAAATAAAGCACAGGCTCTGGAAGCATACCACTTGGGCTGAATTCTCACTCTTCTCCTTACTATTTTGTACTGTTACAAAATTCGCATAATCTTTCTGAGTCTCTGTTGTCTTAACCTAGAATGAGGATAACAATAATATTTACCTCAAATATTTGTTTAGAAGAATAAATGAGATAGTATTTGTAAAGCACACATACAGTATTCAAACCTTAGCTATTATTAAATACTATAATTTTTGTCCTGCAGAAATTTTAAATTTTAATGTAGTGTTTTCATCTGCAGTTTCTAAGTTTTGTTTTACTTAGACACTCCCCACGCCAAAACTATAAAAAGTTCGCCTATTTTTTAGTTTGCCTGAGACTTTTATAGTTTAGTTTTTGTGTTTAAATCTCTGGTCCATGTGGAATTTATTTAAATGTAAGAAGTGATTTTAAAGACGACTTTTTTTTGTTGTTTTACAGATGGCCAGCCATTTGTTGCAGCATCACTTATGAAGTAATCCATTGTTTTTTGAGGGACCAGTCTTCAAGCCCAGCAGCACAGTAGGACACAGAAATCTTTCAGATATTTCTGCTTGGCCCCTACACGTGAGTTTAGCAAAAAATGGCATACACGGAACAGAGTTGGAAAGCAGGCATAAGCAGAGCATAGAATCCCGTAAGTGGTGTCATAAATATCACCAGATCCATAAATACACAGAGTTTCTATAGTGTATATGAAACTGTTCCTTCTGAGGATACCAGTGAATTTCCAGTCAACACATCTGACAGCCTCTGCTCATCCCTCACCATGACAACTGCCAATCTTTTTGTTAAACTCTCTTCTTTGGCTTCCACATCCAAGACAGGAGTTGGGCTATTGCTGCTGTAATGCAGAAGGGCTGATGAGACCCGAAATACACTCTCACCCTTTTCTACTATATTCTCACTGCTCCCTTCTCTCTCTTTTATTATCTTCTGCTCTAAATTCCTTTTCTGAGCTCCCATCCAAGCCTAGTCTCTTCAAAGTTTGTCTTTATTCCTCTTCTCATTTTACCTGCTCTCCCTGAGCATTCTCGTCCATTCCCATCATCAACTATTACATACGGGCTTCTCATTCCATATATATCCCTCCAAGCTAGATCTCCTGACTCAAGTCAGGTTCCTAAGAGGCAGAACCTGAGATGAGGATTCTTGTTCAAGTGATTTATCAGTAGCCTGCTCTCATGAGAAAAGAAGTGAGGAAAGGAGGGTAAGAGAAATTGTTAAACAAGGATATGTATTCTGTTGCAGACGAGTGGTTGCCCTTGACTCAAAGTGGCCACCCTTTGGTACCCCCATATGAGTCAGTTATCGACTGCTGACTCCTCATGGAGAGGGGTTGGAGAAGGGGCAGTAATGAGTCTTTAGCAGCCAGAATTTACAGCAACTTTGGGGCTGGTGCACTGGTGAAGGGGATCTGGACAGGACGAGGTAAGTAATCCAACATTTCTACTGCTTAGATCCACTTACTTCTCATATTGGTTCACACTAATCAGGCACAGCTTCTCCAGGACTCTAGTTGGTCACAATTTCTAGAAAACGTCTAAGAGAAGAGTTAGTGGCAGGAATTACTGCTCCCACTGCTGTACACATCCTGAGACAACAACTGATACTCATCATCTCCCTCCTCTACTACCCATACTAAATTCCTCTCCACCTTGGCTAGTCTTCTGCTGGTCTAGGGGACTTGCCTGGTGGTATAACCCAGATCATCTTTCCTAAAGGTTCTGAGCCCTAGAGACCTGGTCCTTATCAGACCATAGTTGCTGTACTCGCCCATTAACAGTTAAAGGATACCCTGCAGAACACTTAAGTCCTAACCATATTCTTCTATGCCCCCATTATGTAGCAGGAGTCCCACCTCCTCATGATAATTAGATTCAACTACCATTGTTTAGTGGTCTTCTAACACAAGGATCACAAGCGGTAGCTGTGGCTTTAGTTTTGGAGACTCTCACTGTGCTGTGTGCCCTGGGAGATGTGTACCCCTTCTGGAACCTAGGACCTATAGGCACACAAACTTAAAGTCAAAGGTATGAGAAACACAAAATTTTTCAAATGGGTCACTGGGAATGATAGCAAGTGGAACCACTCCTATTTCCATTCCTTGAATCTTGGATCCACTGGGGACACATTACCATACAATGATCTAAGATTTAAGGTGTATATCACATCCTGGAAAATAACATCCCTTCCTCCCAGAGTGTCACCCTGGGCCCTTAAAAAGCCCTTCTAGATAGTGTGCTAAATGGAAGGACGAGTAGATTCCCTGGTCACGCGCCCACTGCCATAACTTCTTTGCTGTGAAAAGGTCCCCTGATCTGAAGTAATGTTATGTGGCATCCCATATCAGTAAATCAGACATTTTGTGAGGCTTCAGATAGTGATGTTGGGCTGAGGTCCTGCAGGCAGGATGGCAAACTCATACCCAGGATGTGTGTCAGTCCAAATCAGGATAAAATATCTTCCTTTCTAAGGTAGATGGGTTAGATTAATCAAAGTTGCCTCCAGGTAGCTAGATGTTCTCCTCAAGGTATGGTACTGGATCAAGGGGTTCAGCATTGGTCTCTATTACTGGAAGGTCAGATACTTAAAAGCAGCAGAAGTTATATCAGGCTTAGTAAGAGGAGGCCCATGCAGGGCCTCTTTCTCTACAACTTCATCTGCTTCGTTCATGGGCCTATCATGCAAACACAAGGAAAGTCAAAGACAGAGGCTGGCTGATATCTATTGTCTATATCATCCTGTTCTTTTGGTTGTTTGGTGGTCTTCTGTAGGAGATGCTTTCTGGTGGACATTACATACAATGCAAATATCCTCGTATTTTGTCCCCACTCCCATAGGTCACTCCACATTTTTCTTCCCCAGACCTTCTTGTCTCCAATTTTCCTATCTTGCCCCTTCCAGGACCCTCATCAACCAACCAAGTTATTCACCACCGCCAATGAGTTTATGCATATCTTTATCCTTCGCCACTTCTCTCTCCACACAAAGTGGATGATCAAGTACATTGCTCAAAGTTCCATCCACTGGGAGAATGTTTCTCTTACCCCTGTCTCTTATGGTCCCCCCTGAGTCAGACCACAGTGCAGCAGCAGTCCATTTTCAGCCTGGATCATTTTACCTAGGCCTTCTCCTCTATTCTTTATGCAGTCTTGTCCATTCCACCTCTTATCCATTGCCATTTTCTTAGCTTAAGCCTTCATATTTTTCATCTGGGCTGTTGAATAAACTCCTAACATGATCTCTGTCTTGATTGTCTTTCCTTTCTAATTTTATCTCTGAAAAGTGTCTCCCAAAAACACAAATCTGATCATACTACCTCATCAAATCTAATCATGCTACCTCATCAATTTAATAATTCTCCATTACCTATAGAATTAAATCTAAACTTGTACAATATGCAAGATCCTTTGCAATCTGTGTTACATTCCCCTTTCTTATTTCAACTTTTACCATTATTCCCAAGCATGTGATGTCACAATCACAACCAGACTGCTTGCTCTTACTCCATTAGGCCATGTACTCTAATACATTTATGCTTTCTCATTGTCAAAAATGGCTTTTGTTGGCTCCTTATTTGGCAAACTTCTGCTGTAATTTCAAGACACAATTCAGAAGTTATATGCTCTGTTGAAGCCTTCACTCTTTACATATGCCTACATTTAGTGCAGTCTCTATCTGTGCCTACCTCTTGGGTTGTATGGTAAAGAATTTTATATATCTATTCCACTCACTAGTCTGTGAGCTCCTGGAGGCTAAGAATTATGTCTTAAATATAACTCCATACCCTGCACTTAGCAGAGTCTATCCTATAATGAAATCAATCAGTTATTTGATTATACCATCTTCTAGGGATGTGAAGCCTGAAATTTTCAGGCAATGAAACCTCTAGATTCCAAAGTGAAATTACAGTGGATTCTGAGGCCTTTAATCAGGAATTCAAATTCCAATGTCTTCAGGGGTCAGGCAGGTCACAGAATGGCATGAATTTGCTGTAAGGAATGATCAGGGAATGATGAGGCCAGGAACAAATTTACAGGAATACCTACCCTGTCTAACAGTAATCTCAAAACTAACTAAAACAAACAGCAATACACCATACTGATCAATTAAAGCACAAATGCAGCCCCTACATGTCATGAGGCCCTCAAGTGCGAGAGCCCCCGTCTACAAACTGCTAGGACTACTTTATCCTGTGAAGTTATGTGCAAGTATGTGAATTCACATACTCTGGAAAAATTTCAATCAAACCCCAGTTTGTGTGACTTGAAATCACATAGCTTACACCCTATTTAGTTCACATATGAGAAACAGAAACCGTAGAATAGCATACTCACTTTCTCTCAAATGGTTGTTAGTTTTAAGCTGGAAGAGAACTTGAGTTTCATGAGATTTGGCACATTTATAAGACTTTGTCCAGGGCAGCGTGAGAGAAATATGAGACCTGAAGTTTAACATGCGTTTTCATCCAGGAACCTGATTCTAACAAGATGTCTTTGACAAACTGCACAACTTTTCTGAAGCTCAATTCTCTTACCTGTAAAATGGGAATGTTAACATCTATTTCACAGTGTTGCTGAGAAAACGACATGAAAGTTGTAATTGTAAAAACAGCACAGTGAGTGGCACATGGCAGGTGCTAGATCAATTTTATGTAAGTCTGAATACGAAGCTTGTTAATTACCTCCAAAATCTGGAAAAGAGCCCACCACACATGTTTCTTCTGCCAAAGAGACACAATAAATGGGATGGTGTTTGCAAAATTCTTTGAGGTCTTTAGAGAATGTTTGAGAGTGAATACTAAGCATGATCCCAGAGAAAGTATTGCAGAATCCATCTCTAGGGGAGAGTATTGAAATCCAAAGCCTATTCTGTTCCTGGACATTCTCCAGGATATCTTCACTTCCCTGGCCATCATCAGAGGAATCAGGACATTCAATCTCATTTCTGACATCCCACTGTTGATTGATGGGCTTGGATGGATAACTGACATCTCACTGGCAGAAACTGCAGTTTCCCCTGAGCCTTCTCCTCCGAGAGCCAGCACAATCCTTCCTGAATCCAACACTGAATCACTTCCAAACTAATTTGCTTTAGCAAAAGTGGGCTGTTTCCATACACTGCGCTCAGCTTGCATTCACCTTTCTAACCTTCAAATATTAAAACTCACCTCCACAGAAAATGATTCTGGGAGCCTAATCAGAATGCCTGCTCTCTGTTCTGAGATAGCCTCATTCTCCTGATCTTGCATGTTTGCTTGGGGGTTTTTTTGCAGTAGACATTGATCCCAAGAGTAATTGGCTTCCAATGATATTTTCATTTCTTATTCCTCTTTTAAAAAGAAAAAAATAAAGGGGATTCCAAAAGTGATTTCAAAAGAAGAGTCCTAACATTTGCAACTAGAGAGTAGATTCTTTTAACAAAGGTATTTAAATATTTACTGCAATGGTATATTTTTAAAACATAACTACAACAAGGTAAAAGAAGGATATAGGTATTTATGTTCATAAAAAAGTTAATTTTTACCCTTGTTTCTATAAGTTCAAAACAAGATAATGAAATTTAAGCTGTAAAAGAAGGGAGTCTGTAAGGGTATGAAGTAGAACTTTCTGGGGGAAAAAAAATGAGTGAAGGAGGACGTCTGACATCCATAGAAGGTTTTTAAAACCTAGCAACATTTACTCAAACATTCGTTAAAGATAGACTATGTGCTGGTCATTCTAATCAATGAAATGGGGAATGCAGATGACATGTAAGCTGAAGACTTTGCTTTCAATAAATGTGCAATCAAATTGGGAGCAGAAAACCTAGTGTGCATGAAATTAAGAAGAAATTAAGTAATTAAGAACAAATTTGGTATTGACTAACAGTATAAATGGGAGATTAGTGAAGAGAGAACACTCTGTGGAGTAGATTAGCTGAGAGGAGATTGATTGAGCTCGCACTCAGAGATCAAGATTTCAGGGGTGGAAGAGAGGAGGTACAGCTGCAGATGGAGAGAACAATGTGTGCAAATATCCAGACAAGATACTGATGAAGAGATCGATATGTCAGTAGCAGAGGGCGTACTTAGGTTGGGGCTAGCCATAGTTCCCGATGTCAGACTAGGAATAGCTATAAAAACCAGACTGAAGAATCCAAACAAAGAAAAATTCAGGGTCAATTTTTGGTTATTGAGTAGAGGAATGAATAATGAATGTGGATTTTTAAAATAATGGGCAAAACTTCAGGAAGAGATTTCTAGGTTTATATGTATATGTATATGGTATATAAACAAATATATACATATAAACAAACATTTGGAAGATGTTTTAAGAGAAAAATAATCAAACTTGCACAAAGCATTTAGAGGAAAGAATGGAAAGGAAAGAGCCAAGGGTTTTTGAACTTCCAATGATTTCCATGAATTTTGAGCTTGGAAAGAGAAGAATGGTGATGGAAGGAGAGAAAGATGTCAAGTGTGACTTTTAGCTTTCTGGCTTGAGGCACTGGATGAATGTGTCACTCGAAGAGGATCAGGATTGATAGGCAAGTTAAATTCAATTTTGATGTCATGAATTTGAAATGTCTTCAAAACATCTAAGTGGAAATGTTGATTAGGTAGTTGGAAATGCAGCCTAGTCTGCAGATGAAAGTTCAGGAAAGGATAGTGATTCTCGACTGGGAATGACTTTGCCCCCCAGGGGACAGTCTGGACAATGTTTGGAGAAATTTTGGTTGTTACAACTGAAGGTGGTGAGGTTGCTACTTATATCTAGTAAGTAGTGGCCAGGGATGCTGCTAAACATCCTACAATGCATAGGACAGCCCCCACGACAAAGAATTATCCAGCCTCAAATGGCAATGATGCCAGGGTTGAGAAACCCTGGGGCAGGAGATTTCTGTTTGGGAGACATTAGCATGTACATGGAAATTAAAACTGCGAGCATAATGAGCCTACAGAGTGAGAAAAAACTTAGGTTGGAGTCTTGAGAAATTTTGAATGGCCAGAGGGAAGATGATGAGCCTGGAAAGAAGACCTAAAATAAGGAGAGACCAGAGAAATAAGAGAAAATCCAGTAGGTGGAGGTCACAGCAACCATGTTAAGAAGTGTTTCTGAAGGAAGGAGATATTCAGCAAGAAAAAGGGTAAAATATATCCATTGGATTTAGAAATATGGAGGTAGCTAGTGACCTTAGAAAAAGCAGTTTCTCTAGCACACTAGTGACGAAAGCTAAATTTAAGTGAATTAAGAAGAAAGAAAATAGAGATCCTCTGGGCTATGATGAAAAGACTAGAGATTAGGGGAAAGTGGGTTGAAGAGAGGTTTGTTTATTGTCGATACTGCTGCTGTTAAGATGGGAGAGTCATGCTTAAATAAAAATAAAAGACCTAGTTGGAAGGAAAAGTATGAATACACAGAAGAAAGCAGGGTTTTTCAAGAATGGGTGATAAAATATTAATGTCATGAAATCAATTTAGTGGATTGCATGTAGCATTTATTTTTCTTGAGGAATATTGGCCTTGAGCTAACATCTGCCACCAATCCTCTTCTTTTTGCTGAGGAAGACTGGCCCTGAGCTAACATCTGTGCCCATCTTCCTCTACTTTATATGTGGGACACCTGCCACAGCATGGCTTGACAAGCAGTGCGTAGGTCTGTACCCAGGATGCGAACCAGGGAACCTCTTGCTGCTGAAGCAGAATGTGCAAACAACCCCTGCGCCACCGGATTGGCCCCACAAGTAGCATTTTTTGAGACATGAAGTATAATAGGATAGAAAATAATAGATACCATCACATAGAGTAAAGTAGTATTTCATGAAACTATGGTTTCAGCAGTGGTTTGCAAGTATGTCTCTTTAGTTTGCAATTTGTGTAACTAAGTGAACATAGAGAATGAAGGTAAAAGAATTACCCTCCAGATGTAAGTCTAGATGACTTGGAGAATAATGGTGTCATAGTGGAAATATAACAATAAGGAAATGAAATAATGGGGCAGAAGGTAGAAAATGAAGATGAGTTTAAGACAGAAGTAGAACATTCAGGTAAAGATATCGTACATGCAGTTACTCAGTCCCCATCAGGCCAGGTTAGATGATCCTCCTACACACTCTTGTAGCCTGCTGACCTTTCACAATTATACTGCAAGTGCCCATTTCTGTCTGTCTCTCTTCTCAGACGGTGAGCACCATGAGACCAGGAGCTACTTGTCAACCTCATTTCTAGCATAATAGCTGGCACACAGCAGGTGTTCATTAAATGCTGATTTTGAGTGACTTAAAGATGTGACATTGAAGTCCCAGAGTTTAAAAGATCATGATGATAGCTATTTATAAAATATCTTTAGACCCTTTCAGAAACAAATCAGATGTGGATAAGCCACAGGCCACAAACTTGATTCCAGAAAGCAATTACCATCAGAAACCTGGGTATGCATCCTGCATCAGTCAGCTTTATTGGTTGCAATGGAAACCAACTCTGGCTGACATAAGCAGAAAACAAATTTATTGAAAGGCTACAGGGTGTTCCTAGTTGCCAGGAAGGCCAGGCTTGAAAAACGGTCAAGAACAAAGGAAGTTAATGCATTAATCTGGACCACAGCCAAATTCTCCATAACACAAAACTAGATCACTGAGGATGCTGTCACTTCAGAATTCCAGACACCCCACTACAACCACCACCACCATGGGCAATGGTCAGTGGATATAGCCCTTGTGCTGCTATTACTGTTGCCCCTGAAAACTGATGTTACTATTCCTCACCTTCCTCTATCCCAGCAACTTAGCACTTCCAGTTCCTGACTCAAGATTCAGGGAAGCTGTATCTGATTGGTAGAGCCTCAGTTGTGTGCCTGCACTCTAACTGCAAGGGAGGCTGGGAAACTGAATATCTGAACACCTGCATCTTAAGCTTTCATAGAGGTAGAAAGGCTCTCATTTCAAAACAGAAGAAGATGTTGAGCTGTCAAAATAAGTGACAAATATCCATTACATAGTGAATGACATATAATCCAATAGATTCCATAGTTGCTGCCAGTCACCGGCCCCCAATGCCACCTTGGAACTGATCTGAGTGCAACAGAAAGTCTTTAGCTACAAACATGGAAGACACTCTACATTGCACAGTCTGGATGCTGTATCTGATTAGATGTATTCTTAAATGATGTACAGATGCTAGATCCCCCTGAAATGATACACAGATGTCACCATTTAATGGAAATCACTGACCCTGAGATTTATATCACCTTGCCTCAAAAACGGAGCTGCCACCATTTCAGCTTCTTTGTAGACAATTTTGGCCCCTTAGTTTCAACAGAGCCAGTCACTTCTGTAACTGCCTTGGAGTCAGTGTCAACATTTCCAGCCATATGTATCTGCCACTTGTGGTGACTTTCCTGAAGAAGCTCTGCCTCTTTGGCATCCATTTGAGATATTCTTTCCCAGTGTCAGTCCCACCTTCATTTTTGTCAGTTTTCTGGCAACACTTGTAACCAGGCTCCTGCCTGCACACTCCACCAGGCTTGCCTGTTTATTTCATTTAGGATAAGAGTAGATTTCCACTACACAGACATACATCCACTTACTTCTCCTAATCCATCTTTAGAAAAGCTATATAAAGAGGAAAGTGTCTGCTTTGAAATCTCAGCACCCATATAGAACGAGCCCATTACAGCTCACTCTTATTTTGTACCCTGTAACTTCACCATCCCTCAGTAAGCATCCCTGAAAACTGAGGCATATAATAAAATCTTTGAAAGAACATGAAGGCCTTCATCAAATCAGTGGTCATTACCTCTGTTATTCAGAAAAAAATTGATTTTTTTTGCATTAGTAAATCTCAGGTACAAAAAGACAAAGTAAGAAACAAAGAAACCTAACAGTAATTGTTCTGTTTACAAAATAATTTTTTGCTCTAATAATAAAATTATAGGCTTCTTCCACATATTCAACTTAAACCTCAAAGCATTTAGAAGATTTTTAGATACATAAAGCTTTTACACATTAGAAATACATCTGATAAATTGACATGACTCTATTGAAAAAGCTTATGTGATATTTCCATATGCAATGTTAGGAGTTTAAACTTCAAAAACTGGATATGCTAGAAGCTAAGAACCGCATCCATTTGCTTCCTTTAAAAAGCTTTTCAGGAGGGAGTTGACCAAGATGGCAACATAGAAAGATTCTGAACTTCGCTTCTCCCAGACACACTGAATATATAGCTAAACACAGAGAAAGAAGCCCAGAAACTCACTAGGCGAATGAGAAAATACCCACATTGAAATAGGTAGGAAAGGCTGAAACACACTCACCATAAACCCCACCCCTGGAAAAGCACCATACAATTGGGAGGGAACTCCCAACACCCAGCTTCTCCCTAAGGAGTGAAGGATTTGGACCCCACATATAGGGCCCCAAATTTTAAGACTCCCACCCAAGGGATGGGCACCCAAAACACCTAACTCTGAAAGCCAATGAGGCTTGCATCCATGAGACCACAAAACTATCACATGTATGTGTAAAGTTTGCCATAGTTATTCCCCTAGGACCCAGAAGAGAGGAAGCAGGAAAAAACTGTTCCTCTCTCAGTGTTTCCCTGAAAGGGGTCTATCTGCTTAATTTGAAAGCTGCAGCCTGAGAATCGGGCTTCTAATTTAGCACATATCTAGGGGCAGACTGTGATCCTTCCCTGAGACCAGAAAACAGCAAATACTTCCTCTGCCATCTCCTTCTGGCCCACTCTAAGTCACCAGCATCTCCCTAGAAGGAGATTGTACACATCTGCACCCCAACTTTTGCACTACTGCCCAAAGGGTGAACCCCCAGGTTATCTGGCTCTGATAGTGAACGGGTCTTCCATTCACTAGAGCAAACAAAGCAGCAGTTCTTGACTGGCTATTCACCCAGGGCTAAGCACAGAGAAAGCAGGCAAAATTGCCTGTAGCTCAGTCTTTCCCTGAAAGGAACCCATCTACATATTTTTTAAGCTGCTGCCTGTGGATCAGGATTCTAATTTAGCAAGCATCTAGGGGCTGGCTATTCTCCTCCCTGGAGACACGGAAATCTGGTGGACACTGCTCTGCCTTCTTTCTCAGCCAACACCAAGTTGCCAGTATCTCCCTAGAATGAGCTTATATACATGAATGGTACCACAGCTTTAGCAGCTGCTGCCTGAGGGATGGGCCCCCAGATTGCCTGAGTCTGATAGCCAATGGTACTTGCATTTGGAAGTCCCACAGGACTGTAGCAAAGAAGCAGTTCTAAATGGGTGCAGAAGTACCACTCCACGGCTATACACCCAGGTCCAGCATAGAGGGAACAGGCAAAGAAGTTCATCTCCTGATGGAAGAAACTTAACTACATATTTCCCCAACTGTTGCCTGAGGGTCTGGGTTTCAATCAGGCTGCATCTAGGTGCCAAATGTAATTCTTCCCTTTGGGACACTGACAGGTCTTGGCACACCCTCAAATACTGGGAGCCACAGGGAATAAAAAAGGTTGCTTGGACAATCACAAAGGCTTGAGAGACAATCAGGAGCTCAGGGTAGACTGATTGATGATGTTCATCTCCTACAAGAGACCATTCTGTCACTCCTGGGAGAGGTGGCTATTCTATCTATTGCACAGAAAGCAACATAGAGAGTCAGGGAAAATAAAGAAACAGAGGAAAATGATCCAAACAAAAGAACAAGATAAATCTCTAGAAACAAATCTTAATGAAACAGAGATAAGTGATTTATCTGATAGAGAGTTCAAAACAATGGTCATAAAGATGCTCACTGAGGTCAGGAGAACAAGGCATGAACAAAGTGAGAATCTCAATAAAGACACAGAAAATATTAAAAGTACCATATAGAAATCTCAGAGCTAAGGAATACAATATTGAACTGAAAAACTCCACAGAGGTATTAAACAGCAGACTAGATCTTGAGGACGAAAGGATCAGCAAACCAAAGATAGGGGAGTGAAATTCCTCCAATAGAGGGACATAAAGCAGAAAAGAATGAAAAGGAGTGAAGATAGCTTAAGGGATTTATGGAACACCATAAAAGGACCAATATATGCATTATAGGGGTCTCAGAAGGAGAAGAGAGAGAGAGAGGGACAGAAAGTTTATTTAGAGAAATAATGGCTGGAAATTTCCCCAACCTGGAGAAAAGAAACAGACATCCAGATCCAGGAAGCCCAGAGAGTTCCAAATAAGATGAATCTAAAGAGACCTATAACAAGACATATTATAATTAAATTATCAAAAGTTAAAGACAAGAAGAGAACCATAAAAACAGCAACAGAAAAGCAACTTGTTACCAAGGGAACCTCCATAAGACTATCAACAGACTTTTCAACAGAAACTTTGCAGGCCTGAAAAGAGTGGCATGATATATTTAAAGTGCTGAAAGAAAAAAACTGAAAACTAAGAATACTCCAGCAGCACAGTTGTCCTTCAGAATTGAGGAGAGAGAAAAAATTTTCTGGAAAAATAAAAAATGAAGGAGTTCATCTCCACTAGACTGGCCTTCCAAGAAATGTTAGAGGAAGTTCTTCAAGTTGAAACAAGACAACATTAATTAGTGACAGCAAAACATATGGAAGTATAAAACTTACTGGTAAAAGTAAATAGATAGTTAAAATCAGAAAATTCTAATATACTGTTGGTGAGTAAGTCACTTATAACTCTAGCATGAAGATTAAAAGATAAAAATTATTAAAAATAACTATAACTACCATAATTTGTTAATGCATACACAATGTAAAAAGTTGTAAATTGTGACATCAAAAAATTAAATGTGGGAGGGAAATGTAAAAATGTAGAGCTTTTGCATGTATTCAGAGTTAAGTTGTTACCAGCTTAAAATAGACTCTTATGAATGCTTTATGTAAGCCTCATGGTAACCACAAATTAAAAACCAGACACACAAAAGATAAAGAGTAAGGAATCAAAGCAAACAATTCAGAAAATCATCAAATCAGAAAGGAAGACAGCAAGAGAAGAAGAAAGGAACAAAAGAAATACAAACCCCACACACACACAAAAAAAAACAGTTAACAAAATGTAAATAGTAATTCCATACCTACCAATAATTACATTAAATGTAAATAAACTAAATTCTACAATCAAAAGACAGAGTGGCTGAGTAGATTAAAAGAAAAAAAGCAAGACTAACTTTATGCTCCCTACAAAAGACTCACTTCAGCTTTCAGGACAGACATAGATTAAAAGGGAAGAGATGGAAGAAGATATTCTGTGCAAATGGAAGTCAAAAGAAACCAGGGAAGTTATACTAATGTCAGACAAAATAGATTTTAATACAAAGATTGTATCGAGACAAAGGTCAATACATAATGATAAAGGAGTTAATTCATGAAGAGGATATAACATAAGTAAATATTTATGTACCCAACATAGTAGCACCTAAATATACAAAGCAAATATTAACAGATCTGAAGGGAGAAATAGACAACAATACAATAATACTAGAGGACTTCAATACCCCACTTTCAACAACGGATAGATCATCCAGACAGAAAGTCAATAAGGAAACACTGGATTTACTACACTTTAGGCCAGATGGACTTAACAGACATTTATAACACATCCCATCCAGCAGCAGCAGATTATGTTCTTCTCAAGCACACAGGAAACGTTCTCCTGGATAGATCATGTGTTAGGCCACAAAAAAAGTCTTAATAAATTAAAAAATACTGATAGCATATCAAGCATTTTTTCTGACCACACTGGTTTGAAACTAGAAATCAATTACAGGAAAAAAACTGGAATATCCACAAATATGTGGAGATTAAAAAATATACTTTTGAACAACCATTAGGTCAAAGAAGATATCAAAAGAGAAATCAAAAAAATCTTGAAACAAATAAAAAGGGAAACTACATACTAAAACTTATGGTATTTAGCAAAAGCAGTTCTAAGAAGGAAGTTTATAGTGATTATTGCCTACATTTAAAATAAAAAGGATCTCAAATAAACAACCTAACTTTACACCTGAGGGAACCAGAAAAAGAGGAACAACTAAGCCCAAAGTTAGCAGAAGGAAGGAAACAAAGATCAGAGTGGAAATAAATGAAATAGAGACTAAACAGGACAATGGAAAAGATCAATGGAACTAAGAGCTACTTTTTGAAAAGACAAACAAAATAGACAAATCATTATCTACACTCACTAAGGAGAAAGAGACAGAGACTCAAATAAATAAAAGTATAAATGAAAGAGGAGACATTACAACTGACACCACACAAATACAGACAATCATAAGAAACTACTATGAATAATTATACCCTGACAAATTGAACAACCTATAAGAAATGGATAAATTCTTAGAAACATACAACCTACCAGGACTAAATCATGAAGAAACAGAAAATCTGAAAAGACCAGTTACTAGTAAGCAGATTGAATCAATAATCAAAAACCTCCCAACAAAGAAAAGTCCAGGACCAGATGACTTTATTGGCAAATTCTACCAAAGATTTAAAGAAGAATTAATAGAAATCTTTCTCAAACTCTTCCAAAAAGCAGAAGAAGAGGGAGCACTTCTAAGCTGTTTTATGAGGCCAGCATTACCCTGATACCAAAACCAGATAAGGACACTACAAGAAAGGAAAACTACAGGCCAATATTTTTGATGAACATATATACAAAAATTCTCAGTAAAGTGATTTCAATAGTACAGTAAAAGGATCATATACCATGATAAAGTGGGATTTATTCCAGGGATGCAAGGAGAATTCAACACCTGCATATCAATCAACATGATGTACCAAATTAGCAAAACAAAGTTTAAAAATCACATGATCATCTCAATAGATGCAGGAAAAGCATTTGACAAAATTCAACATCTTTTCATGATAAAAATTCTCAACAAACTGGGTTCAGAGGGAACATACTACGACAGAATAAAAGTTGTGTTGACAAGCCCCCAGCTAACGGCATACCAATAGTGAAAAGCTAAAAGCTTTTTGCTAAGATCAGGAACAAGACAAAAACGTCCACTTTTGCCACTTTATTCAACATAGTACTAGAAGTCATAGTCAGAGCAGTTAGGCAAGAAAAAGAAATTAAAAGGATCCAAATTGGAAATGAAAATGTAAAGCTGTCACTAATTGCAGATGACATGATATGATATAGAGAAAACCCTAAAAGTTCTACCAAAAATACTGTTAGAACTAATAAAGAAATTCAGTGACTTTGCAGAATATGAAATCGATATACAAAAATCAGTTGTGTTTCTAGATACTAACAAGAAAAGTCATCAGAAAGAGAAGTAAAGAAAAGTATACCATTCACAATAGCATCAAAAACAATAAAATAAGAATGAATTTAACCAAGGAGATGAAAGATCTGTACACTGAAAACTATAACACATTGATGAAAGAAATTGAAGACACAAATAAATGGAAAGATATTCTGTGCTCATGGATTGGAAGAATTAATATTGTTAAAATGTTCATACTACCCAATCTACAGATTCAGTGCAATCTTTATCAAAATTCCAATGACATTTTCCACAGAAATAGAAAAAACAATCTAAAATTCCCATGGAACCACAAAAGACCCCTAACAGCCAAAGCAATCTTGAGAAAGAAAGAACAAAGAACAGAGCTGGAGTCATGCTTCCTGACTTCAAAATATATAACAAAGCTATAGTAATCAAAACAGTAAAAAAAACAGACAACGAATAAATGCAACAGAACAGAGAGCCAGAAATAAACCCATTCATATATGATCAATTAACTTTTGACAAAGGAGCCAACAAAGTACAATGGGGAAAGGATATTCTCTTCAATAAATGGTGTTAGGAAACTGGATAGCCATGTGCAAAGGATTGAAACTGGATCCCCGTCTTACACCACACACAGAAACCCCCTTAAAATGGATTAAAGACTTGAATACAAGACCTAAAACTGTAAAACTCCTAGAAGAAAACACAGGGAATAACCTCCTTGACATTGGTCTTGACAATGATTTTTTTGGATTTTACACCAAAAGCAAAAGCAACAAAAGCAAAAATAAACAAGTAGGACTACATGAAACTAAAAAGCTTCTGCTCAGCAAAGGAAACTATCAACAAAATGAAAAGGCAATCTATTGAATGGGAGTAAATATTTGCAAACCACATATCCAAAATATACAAGGAGTTCATACACCTCAATAGCAATAAAACAAATAACCCAACTAAAAACTGGGCAAACACTTAAAGGGACGTTTTTCCAAGGAAGATATACAAATGGCCAACAGTTACACAAAAACATCCTCGGCATCACTAATCATCAGGGAAATGCAAATCAAAACTACAATGAGATATCACTTCACATCTGTTAGGATGGCTAATATCAAAAAGGCAAGAGATAAATCCTGACAAGAATGTGGAGAAAAGGGAGCCCTTTGTACACTGTTGGTGGGAATGTAAACTGATATAGCCACCATGGAAAACAGTGTGGAGGTTCCTCAAAACGTTAAAAATAGAACTACCATATGATCCAGCAATCTCACTTCTGGGTATACATCCAAAAGAAACAAAACCGTATCTCAAAGAAACATTTGTACTCCATGTTCATAGCAGCATTATTCACAATAGCCAAGATATGGAAACATTCTAAGTGTTCATCAATGAATGAATTGAACAAGATCTATATATACACACGCACATATACACAAAGAAATATTATTCAGCCTAAGGAAATCCTGCCATTCTCAACAACATGGATGAAACTGGAGGGCACTGATAAGTGAAATAAACCAGACAGAGAAAGACAAATACTTCATGGTATCACTTATATTTGGAACCTAAAAAAAAAGTTGAACTCATAGAAACAGAGAGAAGAAAACTGGATTGCTGATTGGGGGAAATAGGGAGAAGTTGGTAAAAGGGTACAAACTTTCAGCTATAAGATGAATAAGGTTTGAAGATCTAATGTATAACATGCTGACTCGTTGACAATACTGTATTATATCATTGAAATTAACTAAGAAGGCAGAATTTAGATAATCTCACACAAAAAAAGATAAATACTTGAGGTGATGGGCCCGTTAATTAGCTAGATGGAGAGAATCTTTTCACAATGTATATACATATCAAATCATCACATTGTACACTTTATCTTACAACTTTGTCAATTATACCTCAATAAAGCTAAAAAAAATTTTCTCGTAAAAATACAGTTTTATCTTTAATTTACCTAAATAGTATTGCATAACAGACCTTATTCTCTTTACCTTTTCATTCTACATCTCATTTTTAAGGTTTACCCATGTTGCTGTGTGTACCTCTTGCTCCTAACTGCTGCAGCATAGCACCTAGACAGCATCCACCACAGAAGTGCTCCGACTCCTCACAACCACAAGTTAGCCATGTCCTCATGGGGACTTCCATGAGGACATTTCTGGGACATATCCTCAGGAAGGGGATTGCTGGGTTATGGGGCAGAGGCAGACTTGACTTTCCCTGAGAACTGCCAGATAGCTTCACACAATGCCTTTACCAGTTCACAGTTCTGCCAGTCGTGAATAAGGGCCCTGCTTCCCCACATCTTTGCTAACCCCAGTGTCATCCAATTTACACTGACAATTAGCAAAAATTTTTAGAAGTGGTTGTTTTAATTTACACATCTCTGACTATTAGTGAGTTGGAGTCATCTCATCTATTTATAGAACATTTGAGTTTCTTTGATTTTTTTTGCCCATTCACTATTATGGTTCCTGTCTTTTCCTGTCGAAAGGAGAAGTTCCTTGTATATTTTAGCTATCAACTGTTTTTTGATTCTAGACATCACGAACATCTCTTCCCAGTCTATCTTCTCCTAGTTAACTCTGTCAGTGGTGCCCTTCCTTGAACAAAAATCCTTAGTGTTGATGTAATCAAATATATCAATTGCCTAATGGTATGTATTTCACCAACCTAATCTGTTTTCAAGTTAAAGACATATAGTTTTTTTATTAGATTGGGGAAACCTAGCCTAATTATTTCCTTAACAACTAAGAGGGTTCTGATTCCACATCCTCTCATAACTCAGGATTAAAGTGAGGTAAATGAGTGAATGGATGAGGGAACCAAGTTAAAACAGAGAGTCCTTGATTTGAATGAATCTTGGGGAAGAAGGGGTTGCTATTTATTCAGTGGGACAAATAAGTCCTATTCCTAAAAATGACCTCACTGTACTAATGGTAACTCTCAAGCTCACATATCAGAGGATGATGTGAAAGTCTCAAGACAGACTCAGGCACTTGGCCATTAGAGGGATCCAGGACATTTCCAGTGTGATCAACCCCAAAGAACAAATACTGCAACATGGCAGCAAGCCCCAAATTGTGTTATCAGTACCACCTGACAAGCCACCTATTCTGGCCCGATGACTTATCTCAACAACTTTCAACCTTTTTTTATACCTTATTATACACAATGAAGGGCATTCATATACAAGATACACTCTCATATATGCACTTTCCAGGTAACTGGCTGTTAATGCACATCTTTCTCTCCCACTCAAGAAAGCATATCAGGAGACAAGTAAATGCGAATGATATTCAAAAGATGATCCGCAGTGTTGGTTCTTTAACTGTTAGTAGAGAAAAAATTTCTTATGATTCATCTTGAAATTAGCATGACACTAGATTACCAAAACTAGTTGTGAAAGTACTCATTGAAACTAGTAAAACTCGTTGAAAACTGTTGGCATAGTTCACATCCACTGAGCCTACCAGCTGTCAGCTATCTTCAGCTCAACCTTTCACTGATCTGTAATAGTAGCTACCATTTGTTGATCTCATACTATGGGCCAGACAGTTACATAAAATATTGCCTATCCCCATAAAAACTCTAAAAGATAAGTATTGTTATTCTTATTTTACAGATAAGAAACGAGTCTCAGAAAGATTGTTATTTGCCTAAGGTGACACAGTGAGCGATAAAGCCAAGATTTATATTTAGGACTGTCTTGTTTCAGAATCCAGGATGCCAGCCTTCTCTCTTCAAAGTTGAATCATCCTCAGCAATAAAGGGCAGATGAATGAGGTGTCTCAGTCAAGGCCAGCCCCCTCACACATGCTAAACATATGCTGACTTGAGAGAAGCCCCCACTCTCAAACTAAGTCACTCAGAAATTCCAAGTATTCATTTTCAGAAAGTCCCTGATAAAATGGAACAATGTCACATGGGAAGGGTGACACATTAACTCCTTACTATCCACCATCACATCAGCATAGACTCAGTTCACCAGTTAAGGTCATTCTCACAAAACTCTCTGAAGAAATGGAAGAAGTTTTCAAAGGAAGGGGCGGAGGCGGTGGGGGAGAGGAAACACTTCGTCTAGAATTTGGAGCATGGCTAAGACCACAGAGACAGGCAAGAAATGAGAAAACCTTCTGCTGTCTACAGGAGGTTGGAAGAGGGAAGAAGAAGAAACTACCATTTATGGAGCTCTTACCATGTTCCAAGGTGCATCGAACATTCTAGTGTCTTTTCTAACTTTACAAAAGCCATCATCTCCATTTTTCTAAAAGAGGAAGATCTGTGAGGCTGAGTATTTTTTCTAAGCTCACACTGCTAGAAAATAAGCAAGGCAAGAATTTGAACCCAAGCTTTCTGATGTCCACAGCATATCTTCTTCCACTGCAACCACCTTCTTCAACATTCAGTGAGGATAGACTATCCTTGAGTCCCAGGGTGCCCTCCCCTGAGCATGAGGTTGACCAGATCTCTGGGTTCCAGAGTTCTGAAAAAGCATTTTGTTTCTCCATTGGACACAACATGAAGCCCAAAAAGGTCTCTAAATATTCTTGTCATGTTTGAGGGTAGAGATTAATTGGAAAAGTGAATACTTGTAGGAAACTAATTGGTATTCCCTTGACAAAATGCAATGGATTTAAGTATTGGCCAGTGTTACCTCATATCTGGTATTGAAGCATTAATGTGACTGCAGAGGTGACACTGCTGCTGAGTCTGGTGTCTGCAGCCAGAGGGGATACGGTTTGATTTCTCCTCATCCATATCTCCTGAGACCATCTAGTGAAAAGTCGAAGTGCAGGATGTGCCTGGGCTTCTCCAGAACATCAAAGCCTTGAGGGATTGATAACAAGTGTGGTCTTTTCCTTCCTCTCTCCTAAGCCTTCCCTTCATCTCTGGTTCCAGCAGCTCCAGTGAGAGATATGAAAGGACACCTACAAGGATCTGGGCCAAGCCAGGGAGAAAGACTCTCAGAGCATTAGGTTTGACAGAAAGTCTTCCAAAGACTGACTGATCTTAGCATGATAAGCTCAAGGCTGTCCATATCCTGCCCACCCCACCCCACTCTCCTACCCCAAGAGCCTTTGTCTGAGTCAGGGCTTCTCCAGAGTGTGCTCCTGGACCACCACTTGCATCAAAAGCTACTCAATCTGCTTCTCTAGGGTTGTGGTTGGGATTCGCATTTCAGCAGCCTCCTCCATGACCCTTAAGGAGCAAAAAAAGTTTGAGTACCACTGGGCTAAGGATTGGGACTGAGCAGCGACAGAAGAGCAGTGGCCTCAAGTGAGAAGATTCCCCTTAAAATCGTGTACAATTGATTCTCATTATTCATGGTAGTTATGTTCTATAAAGTTACTGTGAGCACCGAACTAGCAAACACTAAACCATTGCTCTTACAAACACAGCTTCTGGTCACATTTTTATCAACCAATAAATATATAATCCTGTTTTATGTGTGCTTCTGTTTAAAGACATCTAAGTTAATTATATATTGTTGGTACATTAACATTGAACTCACAGCCAACAGCACTATAATTCATGCCTGAACGAAGCTCATCTCACACATATATCTTCCCCCTAAGACAAAGCACAGCCTTCTTGCACTTGGGAACACTACACAGCATTTCAGTACTATGCTTGGGGGCCATTTTGAACTGTGAATTCATCAGCAAAAAGCACAAAAATGCCAAAAATATGACACTAAACAAACTGTGAAAAGGACACTTTCCTACAGCGTGAGAGCTGAAACAACAAGACTGAGCATTGCCCTGTTCCACCTCAGCCAGGAACATGCATACTGAATAACTCAAATTTTTCACAGCCCATGGCATGTCCACAAAGTACCACGAAAGCGCCACAAATACTGATTTTGAGGTTACAAATAAATTTGGGGCAAATTTGCAAATACAGAATCCACAAATAATAAGAATCAACTGTATTATATACATGTCTGTATATTTAAAATTTACAAAATACATTTCACGTGCATTATCTCATTTTACCCTACAGTGATAACTCTGGAACTTAAATAGAGCATATGCTCTTTCAATTCCCAGCATTTGGGTGAGAGACTGGGAGCCCATGAAGCTGGGACACAAACCAAGGTCTTTTGGCTCCAAGGCCCTTGCTTTTTCCACTAAACAGTAGGAGGAAAATAACTCTGCTAAGGCTGTGTCAGATGCCAGAACTCTTCAGCCTAGTGGAGAAGTCTCAGCAAAATAGCGTATAGTGGGAAGCTAATATAATACTCTTACACCAGAAAAAGTTAGGGAGAGCCAGCGTAAGCTCAGCCTCAAGCACAGACCGGGGCTTAATAACTATTTACACAAACTGGGCAAGTGTGCTGTCATGCGCACTGAGGTTTGCCTTGATATATTTCAGTCAGAAGACAAACACTGATAGGGGCCCACTGGGTGCACTTTATTAGGCAATGAGGCAGAGAAGAATGAAGAAGCAGTTCCTGATCTAAAGATTAGAGAGAGTGGGAAAAAATATGATATAAAATAGGTAATCCAGTAAATAGAGTCATTAAAGCTTGATTTGAGGGAGAAGATAGGCGGAAAAGGTAGATTTCAATATGCTATTTGAAAAAGAGGGAGAGACTTATGAAAAATAGGAGGAAGATTATTCTGCATATTTAGGACAACTTGGGCCAGAGTTCCAAGGCACTGACCATCCTGAAGTCTCATCCTACCGCTGTCATTTTCTAGCCATGAGACCTCTAGAAGTTAATTTAATCTTTCTTAGATTCAGTTTACTGATCAGGAAAAGGGGGATTCAGTTCAAATCAGGTCAACATACTTTATTTAGCAGAATTCAGCAGTGTGAAGACCTGGAGACTCAAAAGCTTCAGTGATGTATTTGATACAGTTTATACGTTACAGGAATAAAAGTAATTTGTAAGGGAAGGCATATAACAAGTAGACCATTTCAATCCTAAACTGCTAAATGTTAGGATGTGGATGGGCACACTCAGGGAGCATGATCTTGGAGTAGAATGGTGGGCAGAGAAACTGTCTGGAGTAACCGGCCCCAGAATCATAAAACACAGGAGAAATTAGACTGGCAACAAAAGGGGCGGGCAGGTGACACCCAGCAAGGCAAGAGCTGAAGCTCAGAGGTGTGAGACACTGTTGTGGGTTCTGGGGACTCTGCTTAGTTCAGTACTACTGAGTCATGTGTGAGGAGAGGAGTGTGAGGAGAAAAGGGCTGGAAACGTGGAAAACAGCAAGATCCTATGAGCATGAGAATCCGCTGAAAGGTTTTAAGCAAGGGAGTAATGTGGACAGAATTATTCTTCCGGAAAGATTCCTCTGACAGCGATGAGGAAGAAATTGGGGTGGACAAGTCTGGAGGTAGAACAACCAGTCTGGTTGTAATAATCCAGGTAGATGCCTCATGGGTTTGTCAGGGGAGCCAATGGAATAACGCATGTGAAAGTACATTGTAAATTGAGAAGCAAATGTAAAACAGTAGTTTCCACATGAAAACAGAGAATGTTCAGGGCAAAACAAAGTGGAAAGATAGGAAAACAAAAATGCAAGTGTTACTATAAGGAGGAATGTGTTATGAAGAAATGATACACCACAGGGAACCCAAATTCTTAGTTGGAGAGCTTTGACGGTGGCAAGAAGGAGTTGACACTTGAGCTGAAGTAGATGCTCAGTAGATGCTCCGGGGGGTTGAGGAGGAGTGCCAGGGTGCAGGTGAGGGGCAGTTCCAGGCACTGCAGAGTCAGGAAAAGGTTGGAAGGCGGCAACAAATTCTAGCAATCCAGATATGACTTGCTAGATTTCTACTAGGATGAGAAATTCATTAATTATTTAAAGTCCTGAACTCTAACAATTGTGTCCTCCATGATAAGGAAAAAAAAAAAAAAGCTAGAGACTTGAAGAAAATTGAGCAAGCTTAAAACTGGAAAGGACTCCAGAGAGGCAGTATAGTAGGGTGGATAGACGTACAAGATCCGGAGCCCAGCGCTCTAGAACTGAATCTTGGCTCTACCACCTCTAGCTTCATGGGAAAGTTACCTAAACTTTCTATGCCTCAGTTTCTTCATCTCTAAAACAGGAATCATAATAATAACATTTCCCACTTCTCAGAGCCGTCATGAGGATTAAATTAGTTAATAAATATAAAATGCTTAAACTAGTGCCTGATGTATATTAAGTGCTCAATAAATGTTAGAACCTATTAATTCTACCTTCCACTTTAGAAATGGGAGCTCTGAGGTCTAGAGAAATTGACTTAGCCAGCATTCTAGAACTTTTTATAGCCTTCATTGACCTGCACATTAATAGGAAAATCATGATAACTTTTATGTCTGGGAAACCTAGACATGAGCAGCATTAGCTTCTGTACTGGGATTAAAAAGGATCCAAGAAAGAGGAGAACTGATTTTAATTGACAAGACAAGAGATCAGGAAAATAAAAGGTCAAATGGTGACCTCACCTCTGCTTGGAAGGCAGGCCTCAATGGTGTCTAGACCCTGTAAAGCACTCCCAAAAAAGAGGGGTGACACGTGGGCATTGCTCACCTCCTAAATGTTGACGAGGAAGGAGCAGAGTTGAGGGAGGACGAGTGGCAGATGGGGAGGTGTGAGAGAGTTACCTTAGGAAAGGAAAACAAGAAACCACCTATGAGCTCTGCTGCCTTCTGGAGTCTAAGCTGGAACAGCTGGCTCATTTCAAGCGTGTCCTCCTCTTTCCCTCTCCTCTCTCCAGCGCTGTTTCGGCAATGCATTCTATCTTCTAGCAGATGGCTGCAGCTGCGATGGCGGCTTCTGTTGCTGCTCTTTCACCTCCTAGCTTTGGCAGGACCAGTTGGCAAGACGAACCTGCAAGGTCTGTCAGCACCCAGTAGTATCACTATCTGTCAAACTTGTGAAAAAAAAGAAAAATAGTCCCAAGGCAGAGGAAGTGCTGGTGTCACTGGCTGCAATCCCTGGGGCCTGCTTGATTCAAGATTCTGCTTCACACTGGCTTCTCTCATGGGATCAGAGGCTGGGAAGGAGGAGCTCAGACGTGCTCATTTCACCCATTACTCATCCTTAGGAATGAGAGCCTTTCTGATTGGCAGATAAAGAAGCTCAACTACAAGGAGCAATAAGTCTTAGAGACGGGAGCTACACTGAAAAACCGGAGAAGCAATTTGAAGAAACAAAGATGACATACTAATCCCTACCTTCCCCAGCCTCACTCTGCAGGCTGAACCCCAGCCTGGCCTGAGTCAATCCTCCCTAGGTTTGGAGGTACATTCAGAGTCCCGTCCACCTCGGTGAGTGGAGTCTCTGTGAGCCTGGCCAGCCACTGGCTGTCTCGGGCTGTAGCCTTCTGCTGGGTTTGCCTAGTCTTGGCAACAGATAGTTGCTGTGATTTTCTGTTTTGCACTCCCATGCCCTGTAGAAGCAAGATTTGTCCCCCGAACCCCAGACTATTTGGCCTGAGCTCTAAGTTGCTGTCCAGCACTTGTCAGATTCTTTCTCTACAGTCTGTCATCAAAACCAGAGACCGACTAGAATGAGGATGTACCCATCGTCTTGATGATGACTATCATCCCTGCCTAGAGGCTTTTACTGCCATGCACACATCAAATGTCAGATATATTGGATACTGAATCAAGCTTGAATTGAGCCCAATTTTACCATGCCCTCTGAGAATCTGTGATTCAAAAGGTCTATAGCCCCTGCTCTTAACCTGCATCTTCCCCACCATTTCATTGCCTCCACCAAATTACAACAGGAGGGATCTGTGAGCCATAAGTCACTCTCAGCCCTTGTTGGAAATTGGAAGAGATACAGCAGTCAAGGGTTAGAGACCAAGGCTGAGCAAGAGGCCAGTATTTTCCAAGCAACCGAGTACCTGTATCAACTGACAATCCACAGGAGAAATGATGTGATACATTTTGAAGAAAATTGCTTTGATAAAAACATATATAGAAAATAGAGGAAGACACCATATTTAATTTAAATTACTCAAACATTCATTAAGTGTCAAACTGGGTCATTATTCTAGGTGTTAGGCCCCACAAGGACCGTAGAGCAGGGTGCCCAGGAAGAGAGAAGGAGACCTAGGAAGGAGGTTGGGGGAAAGCTAACAGAAATTAAGTTAAACTCAAAGACAGAAGATATAGCTTCTTCTTATCAGAGGGGAGCAGAATCAGACAACACATCTAAAGAACAAGAGTCAACTACAGTCTAATTCTGAACAGATAACAAGATCGAAGAGGAGTACTTCTGTTCAAAGTAGCAACATGAGCACATATATCTGTCCCCTCTCTCCAAAGGTTCTGTTGAAATGACAAAAAGAAACATATTTTTAAAGGACAAAACCATTATAGTGTCAGAAAACAATAAAGAATGCAAACAATAGATTAAAAACATGGACAAATTTACAGTGTCTGGAAATCCCTGGGATTAGATAGACAGAAAAGCCATAGCAGAGAAAACATCTGTTCAACACACCAAAGGGGAGTACAGTTCTTCTCAAGGGGAGCCTTAGAGAAGCCTCAAAATTGAAGCCACTAAATAGGATGAGTCAGAGAGGCCAATGGGGCCAGCCATCAGGGTAATTGCATTAGGAACTACATTTGGAACAGCTGGGCCTATTAGGCCCCTCCCCATCACCTGCACATAAAGAACATCTGGCAGAACAGCTTTTGCCTCCAGGCTCAAGCTCTGATAACAGTTCTTAAAAGAAAAAGGGTGCTCTCCCTGTGAAGACACCCTAGTTTGGGTTTGGAACCCTAAAAGAGAGGAGCGCTATATCCATTCTTACTTTAAAAAAGAGTTTAGGGCCCCTGCATTAACAGTGGCCTCAGAGAAGGATAATTATAATAATGAAGAGGAGGAGGAGGAGGAGATGAAAGCAAAGAGAAAGAGACTAAAGGCCAATATCTACTGAGCTGTCTGTGCTGAGCCCTGTTCCAAGCATATTTAGTGTATTGACTCACTTGATCCTCACAACACTATGAGGCAGTTACGATTACCATTTCCATTGCAGAAATGAGGAAACTGAGCCACAAAAAGGTAAGCAGCTTTCCAAGATCACAAAGTGAGAAAATGAAGAAGCTAGGATACAAACCAAGGGACTCTAATTCCAGAGCAACAATATCCATTATTCCCAGGGAATCCTCCCCCACTCCCTCTTCTAAAAATGTAGATGTGTACAGATAGTGTGTCAGGCTTATTTTATTCAACGTTATATTTAAAAGCTTCACGTTGTTACGAGTAGATGTAGTTTATTCATTTTCATGACTATATAACATCCCATTGTATGAATATAGCACAACTCATTAACCATTCTACATGTGGTTGTTTGCACAATGCTGCTAGGGACATTCTTGAACACCTCTCTTAAGGCACATGCACATTTTAGCTGTGCATGTATCTAGGAGAGGAAATGCTGAGTCATGAGTATGTGTATTTTCAGCTTTAATAGATAATGTCAAACAATTTTCCAATCCACACTTCCAACAATTACCCAATTCCTTCATCTTCTCCCCAACACTTGGTTTTAGCAGTCTTTTTCATTGTAGCATTACAAGTTTTTATTTCAATTTGTATTTATAATTTTAATGAGATTGAACCCATTTTTCCATTGGGTTAGGTTGTCTTTCTTTTTCTTGTAGATTTTTAAGATTTGCATACACATACACAACACACTTTCTGAAGAAGAGCCCTTTGTCAGTTGTATGTGTGGCAAATAACTGCTCCTGATCTGTAATTTGCCTTTTCGTTCTCTTAATGATGTCTTCTGTTAGAGTTCTCAATTTTAATTTAATCAAAATATTTCCTCTGATAATTTAGAAACGTCTAGCAAATTACATATGCATTTACCCTTTGACTCAATAATGCCACTACACTTGCAAAACCATGAAAAGATACACACATGGCTATACACTACAAATTAGCAGTATTTGTAATAGTAAAAGACTGGAAACAACACAAATGCCCATCAATAGGGACTATTGTAGGGACTATTAGTAGAAGAAATTATGGTGCAGCCGCACAAAGGAGTGCTATTTAGCTATAAAAAAAAAAGATTATGGAATATTTCCATATACTACTACATTGCTAAGTTAAAAAAAGGAATGTACAAATACTATATGCTACCTTTTATAAGAAAGAGAAAGAGTAATACAAATATACATGTGTATATATGTGTGTGTGTACTTATTTTTTAACAAATGGCAGGATAAACCACAAACCAATAAGAAATGATTACTTAGAGGAACAAAACTGAGTGGAAGGGTCAAGGAAGAAAGCTACACCTTGTGTTATGTATTTATCTTTGGATCCCTGTTTGATAATTATAAAAACAACTAAATAAACTATAAAAATAAAATAAAAATAGCTGTATAACCACATAGAGAGAAATTATTTCAAGTGATTTTAAAACACAGTAATCTGACTGCATACTCTTAGTGGGGGATGTATCCTAAAGACAAAAAGAACTTCGAAGAATATTAAACTATTTTAATAACATATTATTAATAATAATATTAGAACTGTTTTTCTGAAAACATTGTGTATGTGTGTCTGTATAGTAGTAGTAGTAGCAGGATAAAGCAAATAATAATAATAATAATGTTAATGTTATTAGGAACCAAGGTTTTCAGGTAAGAGAAAAAATATATAAACGTAAAATGAAAGAAGTTAAACAAAACCTTGTACTCCTAGATATTAACGGGAACTTTAATGTAGTCCCTCTTTTAAAAAAAAATCATAGAGGCAGGCCCTGTGGCTGAGTGGTTAAGTTATCACGCTCCACTTTGGCAGCCCAGGGTTAACAGGTTCAGAGCGTGGGCACAGGCCTACACGCGGCTCATCAAGCCATGCTGAGGCAGCATCCCACATAGCACAACCAGAGGGACCCACAGCTAAAATATATAGCTATGTACTGGGGGGCTTTGGGGAGAAGAAAGAAAAAGAAAAAAGAAACGATTGGCAACAGATGTTAAGCTCAGGTGTCAATCTTTAAAAAAAAAATCATAGCTATTAGTTCTACCCACTGAAAAAGTATAGAAACAATCAAACTGTTCAAAATGACCTTGTCTGGCATAATAAAAATGGCTGATTGTATATGTGGGGAAGGAAATGAACAATGAGAACCTAGCAGAACCTCTAGTCCCAGAAGAAAGCCAGTTACCTATCAAAGACTACTGATACATGTCAAAAGCACTCAGGCATCACCTCGCAGGTGTCCCTCTGTCCAAAACTGGGACAATTTGGACCCCAAAATAATGATAAATGTAATATACCGAAACACATCAAAGATGTTGAAGATCCATGTGTTAATAATACTTAAAATAAATCTCAGCCAATACTGGAAACTGTTAAAGAACCAATTTATTATTCTGAAAACTGGTAGGTGAAAGGATGGAATCAAGAATTAATCTTGTCTTTTCTATATGACCTTATTCATGTTAACTAAGCAGTTGACAAAAGAAAGTTCTTTACAGAAGAATTCAAGCTAACAAACGAAGAAAGAAAATTAAAATATCCTCATTTTGCAACCTTTAATGAAATAATGGATCTAGACAATTTATCAAATGGATCTAGGCTGCTAAATCCATCACATTAAAATATGGTGGGGATTTTTAAACGAACGGATCAGGCTCACAACGGAACTCACCGATCAATATTAAAAATCACAAAGAATAAAGATAAGCATACATTATGTTCCTTCCGCTACGTTGCAATAAGAACACAATATCAACATTCTTTACAAAATATTGAAACTGAATCTGATTAAGCCCCTATCAAACTACTAACTTATAGGAAGTGCAAGTGCACAGAAACATGTTAAATTACACTACAGGGGTGCAAAAGTCAGAAGGTAGGGAGCGCTACAGGACAAAGAACTCAATTACTTTTACAAATAATTTGCAAAGAAAAAGTTAAGAGAGATCTACAGATTAAAAGAGACTTAAAAACAACACGCTCAGGAGGGCCGGGGCCCCCCACGTGAAGACAGGCTACCTGGACCCCTTGTCTGGTGGCTCAGCTACTCCCCGCCCCGCTCAATCACCTAAGGATGCAGACCTGATGAATCATGAAGTCATCCTGCCTCCAGCACTAATGGAAAGATGCTCTGTCAGCCCAATGAGAGGGGGCACTGGCTCACTTGCGCTCTCGTCAACTGATGAAGAGGAAATCTTCCTGCATTTGGTTTTCAGGAGTTGAAAAAATGCAAAATGAAAGGATAAGGTAAAAGAGACTTAAAAATATAGCAACAAATGTTGGAACCTGATTCTAACTAAACTGTGAAAAAATTAAGAGACAGGAAAATTTTAACACTGCTCGGATATTTGAATATTCTAAGGAATTGTAGTAAACTTTAGGCACGGTAAGGGTATTACAGCTACGTTTTTTAATGATCTCTTATCCCTTGCTTAGAAATAGTTATTGAAATATATATGGATGAAATGACATGATGTCTAAGATTTGCTTCAAAAGATCACCATGGATGGATGATGGTGCAGCTGTGTATAGATGAAACAAAACTGGTTATATGCTAATAATTGTTGAAACTAATATCTACATGCAGGGGATTAATATGCCAGTCTCTGCTTTTGTGTATGTCTGAAAATGTGTATTTTACAGAAGGAAAATTTTTTATGGTTAGAACTTTTGTATCCTATGTAAAAAATATTTCCCTACCTAAAGGTCATGAAAATATTCTCCGATATTATCTTTTAGAAGCATCGTTTATGCCTTTCAAACCTGGAATTAAATTTTGTCTATGAGTGAGACAGAGCTAAAATTTTACTTTATTCACTAACTGGTTGATACTCAATTGACCTAGCAGCAATTATTTAAAGGATTAATCTTTCTTCATTGTTTTTGCAATGCCACCTTTGTTATAAATCAAGTGGCTATATAAGCATGGTTGTGTTTTGGGACTGTCTTGCTTCATTGTTCCATTTGTCTTATTGTGTCAATATTACATTCTCTTAGTTTCTGGAGGTTTTTCCTAAATCTTGATATCTGGCAAAGAAAATCTCTCACCTGATTCTTCAAGAATGCCATGGTTTTTCTTGCTCTTCTGCAATTTCATATAAACTTTAGAATCACCTTTTCAATTCCCATTCAAAACTCTACTTTGATTTTTATTAGGTTATCATTATTATTTCCTTACTTCTACTTACTTTGGGTTTAATTTTATATTCTTTTTCTAACTTCTTGACATGGGGTTTCCTAATTTTTAAGGTGATTAAATAATTAAAGACTATTTGAATGGTTATTTATTAAGTATTTAGGTTAAATATATAGATTAAATATAAATAAATAGATTAAATAATAGGTTATTTAATCTATTAATTGACATTTAATCATTTTAATTATTTAATCTTTTCTATTTTCTTAGTAGTTACAGCATTTTATTATTTTTTAGTGATTATTGTAAATATTAAAACACGCTACTTTATCAAAGCATAATATTTAATGTTAACTGGCACTTTCTTCTCTTCCTGGACAGTCAAGGATATTAAAAAAATTTCCCCACCTCTCTCAACTTACATACTATAGTTTTTGAGCTTTTTAATTCTGTTTATTTTCAACTCACAGAACTTTATTATTGTGTTACCTCAATACTCACCATTTGTTCTCTTTAATCCTTCTTGCATCTCTTAAATCTAAAATCCTAAGGAATTATTTTATTATTTCATTTAGTGAGAGACTGGAATTGATGAATTCTCTTAGTTTTTCTTTATCTAGAAAATTTTTCACTCTTATTCTTGAATGATATTTTTGCTAAGTATAGATATCTTGAATGACAGTAGTTTTCTTTCATAACTTTGAAGATGTTTCCATTGTCTTCTGGTTTCCATTTTTCTGTTGAAAAGCCAAGCCTCAGTCTAAGCTAAGTTTCAGTTGGTCCTTTGAAGGAAATGGTCCATTTTTCTCTGAATGTTATTGACTATTTCTCTTTGTCTTTTGTATTCCCTATTCCCATGTTGTGTTAGAGAAAGATTTCTTTAAATTTTTCTTCCTTCGACTTTTATAGGGCTTCATGAATCTGTGACTAGATGCTGTTCATCAGTTTGGGAAGATTATAGATCATTAGCTTTTAAAATATTGCTTCTGCTTCATTCTCTCTCTCCTTCTTTCTGGGATTCCAATAATAAGGTTAGACTTTCTGGCTGTACTCTCTGTTTTTTACCTTTTCTTCTATATTTTCCATCCTTTTGTTTTGTTTGTATTTATACTGACATCTTACAATTTTTGATTATTTTTTTCAGCTACATTCAATCTGCTACTAAACCCATCTACTGAGTTCTTAACTTCAATTACTGTAATTTTCAGCTCTGGAATTTCTGCTTGGCTCTTTTTTCCAATCTGCCATTCCTTTTTTATACTTTCTAGATTTTGACATTTTTAATCTTGTCTTCTATCTCTTTGAATATAGTAAGCATGTTTATTTTAATATCTGTTGTGTATGTTAACTCAAGTACCTAGAACCCCTGTGAGTATGTTTCTATTGTTGATTTTTTCTGCTGGGTTATATTCACATTGTCTCATCTCACGTTTCTAGCCATTTTTGGTTATGTGCTGTACATTACACCTTTTAAAAAACAGAAATAATTAAGGATTAGAATAATATTTTCTTTTCCCAAATAGGATTTCCACTTGTTTCTAGCAGGTTCATTCATGAAATGAATGGATCTGGGAAGCAGTCCCTGTGAAAATCTGTTTATTTCTAGTTCACCCTTACTTGGAGATTTTAGCCTTTCAACATTTAATCCAAAGCGAGAGGGATTCACTAGGCCCCTATGCCTTGGCAGTCTTGGCTCTCCAATGTCGTCCCGCCAGCCTCCCAGGCTTCCAAAAGCTCTAGTCAGCTTTTCAGCCTATTAGCAGCTTCTCAGGAATTAGTAAACGCGTCTAGGGGTAAAAAGAGGTTCAAATAGATTTGACTTTTTCCAGATCTTTGCCCAGGAATTCTTTACTGCCTTTTAGTTCACACATTTCTTAAAGTAGTTTTTTTTCCAGGTTTTCTAATTATCCTCAGTGAGAAATTTGGTTCAATGTGCTGACTTTACAAGGATAGAGCTTTTCAAATTAGTTTTTAAGTTTTGTATTTTAACTATGAATGCTGGACCATAGCAAGAAAAGAGAAAATATAGTTTAACACTTATGATTACTATCCCCCAAATTTAAACATTGTTAAGATAGGGGATTATCACAAAGTCAGGGGAACACGTGACAGTTATGTGCTAGCAATCTCATGTCAGGAATGTATAATGAGAGATGATGGTGCTGTCTCTGGAGAAACAATGCTCTGAACAAAAAGGGATAAACACTTAAGGTTCTTTGGAGGATTGATCGACAACCTACAGTTCTGAAACCAGCAAGAAAGAAAAAAACACATTGCTGTTCCTATGAAGCCACCATTAATGATCTCTTTTCACCAGAAAGTGGCTTTTAAAACAAACATTTTAAGTGATACCTTGAGATTATTGGAGAAAAATCGGGAACATAATTTTATAGCCACTCCCTGTAACTTTTATATCATCTCTTCCTTGAACTTATTCCATAATATTAGAGAATCTTTGATATGGGAGGGGGGTGGTCAGACACACACACGAAAAAATCCACATTTTACAATATAACTTAAAACAAAAAGGAAGTATCCAACTATTGGAAAACAAGAGAGTATATTAATTACAATTGGTATTATAGACTTTTTTTTTGGTGAGGAAGATTTGTCCTGAGCTAACATCTGTGCCAGTCTTCCTCTATTTTGTATATGGGTCACTGCCACAGCATGGCCGCTGACAAGTGGTGTAGGTCTGCATATGGGAACTGAACCCAGACCACCAAAGAGGAGTGTGCCAAACTTAACCACTAGGCTACTGGGCCAGCCCAGTATTATAGATTTTTAAAAATATACTCTTAGAACTGATAAGAGTGTTTAGAAAAGTGTCAAGATATAGAATGAATATATAATTTTTAAGATTTCATGAATACCATGAATAATTAGTTAAAACAAAAATGTCCAGTCTTAATTGCAACTAAAAAGATAAAATACATGGGAATAAGCCCAAGAAGAAATGTGAAAACATATATTGCTGGGGATATTATTTTTAAGTCTGGCCCTGGATTAGGGACAGAACTGTCTATTTGGAAAAACATCTTGTTGAGTACTGGAGAAAAAGGGAAACCATGAGGACTAGGAGAGTTAAGAAAAAGAAGCAAAAAAGATACCTGAACTGTTCTGCATAATAAATAAAGAGGCATTTAGGGATGGGAAATGGCTAATGAACAAGGCAGGAGAGCCTAAGAGTTTTTAATAACCTGGGTGTTTAAGGTTCAATTTTATGCCCCCCTCAATCTTTTAGCCAAATCTCCTGAATCTACAAATGCCTTTTGAGAGTAGATTGTGTATGAGTGAGCACATGAATTTGTGTGTGAGAGTATGTAAGTGTGTGTGTGTGCGCCTGTGTGCACGCATACGTGTGTGTAAATCAGGGAATGAGACAAAATTCCACACCCAGGTCAATGGGTATAGAATGAGGGCAATCAAGATAAGACGGCGAATGATCCACAGACTGAACTTATTCAATCAGCTTAGACGTGAGCTCAGAGCCAGAAGTGAGCATAAAAACAATGACACCACAAAATATTTTAGGGAGGACATTGAACTTCCATAAGCTATAGAACTGGAATCTCAGTGACAACTTATTTAGGTTTTCAAGGAAAAGGGAGACACTAAGTAAGGTCAAGGTTATATTTACACAAGGAAAAAACTCTACCAAACTACTGAGAGATATAAAAGAGGCCTGAAAACCTAGACAAGCCAGGTTCCTGGATGAAAAAACAAACTACTAAGGAGTGTCAATTCTTTCCAAGTTAATTTGAAGATTTGATGTGTTCCCAATCAATATCCCAACTGCGCTTGTAAATATTTTGACAAAATGGTTGCAAAGTTCATCTGGAATAGCTAAGAAAAAAACTGAAGAAAAGTGATGGCCTCAATAGATGTTAAAACACTGTAAACCTAGTCAGAATGGCACTGGTACGGAAATAGATGGGCAAATCTATGAAGCAATATGCAACCAGGAAACAGGAGCCAGTACATACAGGAAATTAATGTACAATCACAAACCAGGGAGAAAGGAAAGAGGCACCCATTGAACAGTGCTGGGACCATTTTTTAGCTATTTGGGAAATAATCTGCTCAATTCTCATGCAATGTTATCCAAATAAATTCCAGATGGGTTAAGAAGTTAGATACCAAAATGAAGCCATAAAAAAACAGAAGGAAATGTAGGTTGAATATTTGTCTGTTCTTTAAGTAGGAAAGGACATTCTAGCTTAAAAGAAATCTAAAAATATCTTAAAATATAGACATATTTGACAGCATAAAAAATACTAAATGTCTGTATTTTAGATAAACCTACTTGGAAAGTAATCAAGAAATTATACATAAGTATTTACATTAAATATAATGAAGTGTTAATATATCTAAAATCCATATAATTCAATAGGAAAATATTAACCTTGCCCCATCTGCTCCCCCACCTCATAATAGAAAGAAGATAAAAGATATGAACATATAGATCTCAAGAGAAAATGCTAATAAAAATCTGAAAGACATTTAAATACATTATTAAGACCACAAATGTGAAACTTTTAATAAAGTGGCATTTTTCCCTACCAAAAGAAGTAATACAATATTTTTTAACTGAGAATATCTTCAACGAGGCCACTGTGAAATAGCCACCAAATACACGGTGTGGGGAATGTAAGCAAGTTCAACATTTTCAGAAAATAATTTTGTATTGCATTGTGTAGACGGAGCTTTAAGATATAACAATTTTTAACCAACTAAATCTCACATTCACAGAATTTATTTTAAAGGAAAAAATAAAATACAAAGATTAATGTCATAGATGTTAGCCACTGTGACATTTATAATAGCAAAACAGCAACAAACAGATCTTGGCTTTCAATAATACAGATACACAAATGATATGGAATATTATGTAGGCTTCAATAAGAACTTCTTAAGAAAGGTTAGTGACATTGAAAAATGCTGAGAAAAATATAAAAATTGTGTGTATAGTCTGATGACAGCTGAATAAAACAAGACATGAAAGAAGGAAAATATAAAACGTTAACAATTATCTCTGAATGAAAGTATCACAGGTGATTATTTTATTCTCTTGTACAGTGTCTTTTGTTCCTATTTTTGTATAATAAACCCATATTGCTATCATAATACTTCATAACTTTTTAAAAGAAATACTAGGCTTTTGTGAGTGCAACTACTGTATACATCATTGCTTCTCCTGGTCAGAAATTTCTCCCCGTGACAGCACGTAGAATGCCAAGCAGAGGCACGCTAAAGCAGCCCCAGCAGACATCCACTCCAGCAAAAGAGACAGGAGATGTCTCAGGTTTCCCGTCTTCTGGCCAAGCTGTTCCTTCTCTCTGGACTACCTGCTGCGTCTCCTTGTCTTCCTGGCAAATTCTACCGCACAGTTGAACACTCCCTGACCCTTTGCACACCCGCCCAGGAAGAATTAGTTCTCCTCCTTCCGCAGTCCACAGGGCACGGCATTCCCTGCCTATTTGTTCCAGATTCTCCCTAGCAACTAGGCTTTCTCACAAAAGGCACAGGGTTTTCTCCACCTTACACTCTAGCCCACTGTAGCAGCTCAAGAAATATTTTCCAAAAGTTTGAGAACTTGAAGAGAGCTACAGGATTTAATGCATAAATCTTCTCTTCCAGCGATGTTTCTGTAAATGCATTTATTAATTTAATAAACCAGGATTAATCTCCTGTTATGAAATGATTCAAAGATTAATAAAGCCTGATCTTTGCCCTAAACAAGCCAGAAGTCTGAAAGAACTCAGATTTGTAAAGAATTAATTATATCAGGGATGTACAAGATTCTTCTAGTCTGCAAAATGCTCCCTTTTGGGATTTCTGATACATTTTGCTGCTAATGATCCCAGGAATAACATCTGAACAAAACACATGAAATAGTCTAAAACCACCTTTCTTTTCTGAGCAGAACGTTGAAGGGCAAAGACACGAAAACAAAGCGTAGCACCTTTTTTTCCTAATTCACCCCCGTGTTAATCAATAAAGACTTTGAAGCCGAAAAGGGATTCAAATGCAGTGAATTTTGGGAATGTGTTTGGAGATTCTTACTTTCTAAAAAGAATAATAATAATTTGACCTATCCACTGAGAAGTGCTGCTTTTGTCACCATCCCTAAAGCAGCAGTTTTTCCCTAAGAAAGGCAGAATACATTAAAGGAAGTGCATGTGTCAAAGAAGCCAGGGTGTAGGGGGCCTTATATTGATAACAAAATTACCTGCCAAGCTTGATCCTCTGTACAATCCTGTGAGGACAGCAGGCAGACAAAACGAGAGCCCCATGCCCTTCACAGATGTGAAACCAAAGGGTTAAGTTGTTTGCCCGACACCACACCTGAGTGACAGCCAGGGCAAGAAGGAGGGTGAAGCAGGTCTCAGACTCCAAGCCCAGCCTTTTCTCGACCTTGAGGTGCTGCCTGCCCTGGAGGGTGTTGCTGGAGTTGGGCAATGACAGGAACAAAGGGTAAAATGAACATTAATGGCACAAACCCTGGGGCCGGGCCGCGGTGCAGGGGTTTAATTCGCTCATTCAGCTTAGGCGGCCCGGGGTTGGCCAATTGGGATCCCGGGTGTGGACATGGCACCCCTTGGCAAGCCACGCTGTGGTAGGTGTCCCACATATAAAGTAGAGGAAGATGGGCACAGATGTGAGCTCAGGACCAGTCTTCCTGAGCAAAAAGAGGAGGATTGGCAGCAGATGTTAGCACAGGGCTAATCTTCCTTAAAAAAAAAGAACACAAATCCTTATCAGCAACAGGATGACTTCAGTAAAGTGACATCATCTAAGCTAAGATTCCTAAATACTCAAAAGACTGTGAGAAAACCAAAGCATGAAAGGAAAAGAAATGGTAATGGTGATCACTAGGAGGTCGGTGTTCATTGAGACCCTCGCAATGTTTGCTCCAGCCACATTGTCAGCATAAACAACGATAATTGTCTCTCTGCCCAGTCTCCCTCCCTGACTCTCTGCTTGGTCTCATGATGCCTAGCAGGAGGCCGTCACCCTGATCAATGAAGACAGTGACAGAGATTGTAAGTGAACATTGATGGACTCCAACGCTCGCCACACATTCTTTCAGAGCTTACACACCCTCAGATTGTGGGTGCTTGGATGGCAATTTTCTGCAAGAGGAGAGGGGCATCCAGAGTGTCTGCTGTACTGGCAGAGCCTTTCCTCACAGAGCCATCCTTGGAAGGGTCTTCTCTGCCCCGCACTCTGCCCCCTGTGGGTCTATGTCTTCACAAAATGGCTAGATGACTCTATGTCTTGGACTGACTACAGGGTAACCTGTGAAAGGGGATAAGGGTGGATATTCTATGTCTGCTATTGACTTACACCCATGTCTTTGTGGAACTGCACTGGAGAAGTCTGGCAAACATTTCTTTAAAAATTCTTGGCCGTTATTAATTTTTATCTAATTGCTATGGGCAGGTTTGGCTATCACGAGGAACTTACATTCTCTGTCTCTGTCTCTGTGTCTCTCTCACTGTCTCTCTCAGACACACACACACAAAAAAACCAGATAGATACCCACACACCTCCCTTGTTCATATTCACAACTTCTTTGGCCACAAATGATAAAAAAAAAAGTCCTCTACAACTGTCCACTCAGCAGAACACTTTGGAGGAGACATGTGACAGGAATGTAGGGTCATGAATATAGTACTGAAGCATCAGCACCCATAACCCTCTGGCAACTCTCCTGAGAGCTCTGGAACCAAGGATTCACTCATTCTTTGGTCCTATTCCTCCTGAGACTCTGCCAGGAGTTAGGCACCATGCCAGGTGCTGAGAAGACAGAGATAAAAGGCAATCTCTGCCCTCAAAGAGAACTCAGTCTGGGGATAGGAGAAGTGAGGATCTCATAGAAGTTAGCCAACAATCTCAACACAATGTGAGAAGAACTTTGAAAAATAATAGCATAGATTTATACATTCACTGATTTCCTATTATGTACCAACTCTATTAAGTTCTCTGTATATATTATCTTGCTGAATCTTTTGGAAATTACTAACCTGTTTTACAGAAGAGGACACTAAAGTGCAGAAAGGTTAAGTATTTTGTCCATGGTCACACAGCTTGTTATTAATGGAGCCTAGGTTTTAGTTTGGGTAATGTGGCTCTACAGCCTGAGTTTCTTACCTGTTAGCTATAACATAGTAGGACAAGTACAGGCTGAAAAGGAGGCACATATACAACCTACACAGATCAAAAAAATCAAGGAAGTTTTCCCAGAGCACTTGGGAAGGATAAGAAGGAATTAGTCAGGCAGAACAGGGGAAGGGAGAGAGAGAGAGGCATAGGCAAAGACAAACGTATGAGCCAGTGTGGAGCTTCTAGGAACTTACTATCCGAATCATTTTCAAATTTAAGTGGATCTACACACAAAAGCATATCTTGTCCTACAAATTAAAGTGGGTAGAAACAAAGGCAAAATTTAGGCTCAAGCAGTTGAAACATTTGTTAGAATTTTTAGTCAAGCGGCAGAGTCAAAACAAGAGGTCCTATCAAGAGAGACTTCAGAAAAAAATCTAAGAGATCTCTTTGTATGTACAATACTTTGTATGTCTCTTTGTATGGATTACCAGTGGGAATGAATTTATTTCTTCATCAGAATAGCATCCATCAGTTGCCTTCACTTCCAGGAGCATCATCCTCCAAAACAAAGCAAACTCTTAGAGTTACATAATAGACATATGAATGTGTCAATATAAAATGGCAAGAAAGAGAGCAGAAAAGAGACATTTAAAACCCTAAATTAAGCCAGAATAAAAGTATTTCAAGTGCCAGAGAGATAAGTCAAGAACAGACTGCCTGTAACCCCATGGACGAACACAGTCAAAGCATAGATCAAAGTCCGTGAAACGATGGGCTCAGCTTGTGGCTGAGAAAGCTTCTTGGCTGCCTTCCTTTGAATATTCACTTGAAACCATGTCTAACTGTGCTCATTTTCATCCTAATCCCTTTTATGAGTTACACTTTGGAGATAAATTTTATGTAGTACAAAAATGACCTCAATCATATTAACATTAACCAGAGCTTGCAACCCAGAGCTGGCCTAAGGGCCTGGAACATGAAAGGAAATTTTAAGATCCCATACGTTTTGCCAAAAAAGCACAAAGAGGAGTGAATTGACAATCAGACCTAGCTGTTCAGAGTGCCCCCAAGGTGGTCACTTATACTTTTAAATGATAGGATTTACAGCAAATACATATAGAGCTCCCCCTGTTCAAGAGGCAAACCAAAAGAAAAAGGAGATTTTCTCTTTTGGCATTACCAAGGACAGCTTTCCTGAAAAGCTTCTGCTATAAAACAACAAAAATGCTAAATGAATCATTAAAAATGTGTTGTAAATATGTTCTGTTTCTGGAAATAGTTTATTGACATCAACACTTCTGCTGAAAATAATGCTACATAGTATATATACAGTCCTAAATCATCTTTAAAGTGTCGAATTGCTGGCAGGTACTGAAGACTGCCAGGCCCTGTTGGGGAGAAAGTTGGAACCCTAAGAGAGAAAGTGAACACCTAAGGAGCACTAAACTGCTTTTTTCCTGAGAACTTGTGCCCATACCAAGAAACTGGACTTAAGATAGGACCTAGCTAGACAAAAATGACAGAAGTTGAGGTCAGGCCCGAACAGAGGTGAGGAATCTTATGAGACTGTCTCATTTTAAGTTGGGCCTCAAATGGCTATAGTTTCTGGATAATTGTGAACCAGAATTAAATCCATAGCACCTTCCTCCAAATTCTACCCCGGAGAACTGCAGGGAAGGTTGCCTTGGAACCAGTGAGAGCTCAGAAAGAGAGAAGGAGGAAGAAAAGGAAGGAAGGAAGGAGGGGAGGGGAGGGCAATGGAAGAGACTGGAAGAAGGGAAAGAAAGAAAGAAAGACAAAGAATGAAAGCAAGAAGCGGGAGGGGAAAAAGGTAGTCCTGAGAAATTGTGAACATAGCTTGACAAAAAATCTAAATAAAATATTAGCAAACTAAAGCCAATAAATATGTGAATGATGATATATCAAGTTGGACTTAAAAAAGGAATGTTAATTTAATGTTAGCTTAACATTAGAAAACTAATCAACACAAATCACCATAGTAACAAACAAAAGGAGAAAATTCATATGATCCTCTCAATAAATGCAAAAGAAAATCTCCAAAATGTTTAACATCCATTCATTATAGAAATTGTTAGCAAATAGGAAAAAAGGAATTTCTCAGTCAAATAATATTACGTGCAACAAGTGAATTAACAAGTAAAGATACAACCTTGAGAAATTGCCTTTGAGATTAGAAACTAGACAAGGATGTCCATTATCACCAGTTCTATTCAATATTCCAACTGGGAAGTCTCAGAAACATGGTAATGCAAGAAAAATAAACAGAATATATAAGAATCAGGAATAATAAAAGATAATATTTTCAAAAGATATGATTACATATCTAGGAAATCTAAATGAATCTATCAATGTTATTAAAATTAATAAGAGAATTTAGCAACTTTGCTTAATGCAAAGTCAACATGTAAAACTTAATCCTATTTCTATGCTCTGGCAACAAAAATTTAGAAAATGAATTTCTAAATGTATCATTTATAATATGACCAAAAAAGTATCTGGTACATAGGAATATATTTTTTAAAGAATGTGAAATATCTCTACAGGAAAAATTCTGACACCTAATAGTGAGATATATTTTAAAAGTCTTAAATAAAAGGAGAAATAAATCTTGTTCATTAACTGGAAAAACTCAAAATTGCAAATATGTCTATTTTCTTCAAATGAATTAATAAATTCCCTGTAATCATAATTAAAATCCCAACCCCCAGTGAAACTCACTGTTGACAACGCCGCTTCACACATCCACACACATGCAGCTCACACACGCTCACACAGTAAGAGTTCTAAGTCAGCTTTTTAGTGTCCCACTATTAAGCATTATGGTCAGACAAGGACTCCAAGGCAACTCAAGATAGCCTGTGACATTATAGACAGAAGCTAAAGCAAACACACACACAAAAAGGAATTTGAAGAAAACAGAGACTGTTGCAAAGAGAAGTTCTTTTTAAATAATAATACTATCATTAAATCTTCACAGTGATGAGAAAATGCTGCATCCATGAAACAAGAACAGAATAATGTATAAAAGAAAAACATTTAAAGATGGAAAAACTACATTGGCTGTTTGTAATAATAGCATAAATGAAAAACTCAAAAAGATGTTGGAAGATAAAGTTTTAGCACAAAAGAAATTGAAAATAGGAGAGGCAGGGTAAGAAAATTCGAGAAAAGTTCAGAAGGTCTCACATCTGATTAATACATTCTTCAGAAAGAGAGGGTCATCATAGAATAATATAAGAAAATTTTTCAGAAATAATGAACATGATTTTCCAAATCAAAAAAGCTATTTAAGTGTCCAGAGCAATGAATAAAAATAAATCCACACCAAGACATATCATCGTAATATTTCAAGAAACAGAATAAAAAGACTGTAAAGCTTTCCAGGGTTCAGGGAGAGAGGAAACATATTGTTCACACACAAGATCAAGGGTCAAATGCCTTTTTCTTTGTCAATAGCCACAGCGGACACTAAAAGGCAATGGAACAATGCCTTCAAAGGATCCGACAGAAAATTATTTACAACCTAGAATTCTATACCCAAAGTATCATTTAACCATGAGAAAAAGACCAAACTAATACAAAACTATAGTAATCAAGACAGTTGATATTGACAAAGAGATGGACAAATTGATGGATGGAACAGAATACTACTTCTAGAACAAGGCCTAGCACATATTAGGCATTCAATAAGTATCTTTTGAATGTTGACTGAATATGTAAACTTGGTGCGTGAGAGGCAGTCTTGCAGATCAGTAGACAAAGGATGGACTGTTCAATAAATAGTTGGGAAAATTAGATATCCATTTAGAAAAAATAAATCCAGCTCAATTATTTATACTACACAAAAATTGTTAGAACTCAAGGTGAAATAGAGATAAACCTGAAGGATAAAACTTCCAAAAAAAAACATAGAATGATATCTTTTTAACTTCACATGCATAAATATTTCTTAAACAAGACACGAAAAGTTTGGTCCATAAAGAAAGATTGTTAAATGTGGCTACATTAAAATTATGAACTTCCGTTTATCAAATGATATCTTAAAGACAGTGGAAAGGCAAGCCACGACTGGGGGAAGATATTTGTACATGTATAACCAACAAAAAATTAGTATCCAGGAAAAAAAAAACTCTTAAAAATAAGAAAAAAAGGCAATTCAACAGAAGAATGGGCAAAAGATACAAAGAATTTAATAAATATAAATGAAAAACACACGAAAAGATTTCAAGCTCATTAGTAGTCAGAGAATTCAAATTCAAATCACAAGAATATTGGCAAATCAGTCTGATATATTGCTGGCAGGAATGTGGATAAAAGGAATTTTTATGTCTTACTCGGAATATATATTGAAACTACTTGGGTAAACAATTTGGCATTTTCTAGTCAATCTCAACATTTATATAATCTATGAAGTAACAATTCTACTCCTAGATAATATCTAAAAATTTTTTTATATAAAAATGGTCTTGGAAACATATAAATACTATTCATAACAGCAATATTCATAATAGCATAGCACAAAAGCTCAAATGTCCATCAACAGTAGAATAGATAAATAAATTATGATTCATTTATACAAAGTTATTTGACACAACAGTGGAGAAGAATGAATTCCATCCACATGTAACAACATGGGTGAATCTTAAAAACAATACTGTGAGCTGAATACAAGTAACAAGAATTTATAGTGTAAAATACTATTGATTTCATGCTCAAAAACGTTCAAACCAAAAATTATATTCTGTAAGGATTCATACATTTGAAAACATACAAAAATTCAGAAAATACTAAACTAGAAATTCAAGTCAATAGATCTTTCTTGGGGGAAAGGCAAAAGTTGTGATTACAGAAGGATACAAAAGGGTCTTAAAAATTGGTAATATTCTGTCTTAACTAATTCTGTGTCTTAACGTTGGTAATACTCTATGTCTTAAACCGGAGGGTGAATGTGTAGTCTTTGTCATCATTTTTTTTTTTAAGGTCCAAACTTCTTTTTTTTTTTTTTGAGGAAGATTAGCCCTGAGCTAACATCTGCTGCCAAACCTCCTCTTTTTGCTGAGGAAGACTGGCCCTGAGCTCACATCCATGCCCATCTTCCTCTATTTTGTACATGGGATGCCTACCACAGCGTGGATTGCCAAGCGGTACCATGTTCGCACCCAGGATCTGAACCCGCGAACCCGGGTGCCAAAGCGAAACGTGTGCACTTAACCACTGTGCCACCGGGCAGGCCTCCATCTTTTTTTTTTTAAAGATTGGCACCTGAGCTGACAACTGTTGCCAATCTTCTTCTTTCTTTTTCTGCTTTTTCTCCCCAAATTCCCCCAGTACACAGTTGTATATTTTAGTTGTGGGTCCTTCCAGTTGTGGCATGTGGGATGCCGTCTCCACGTGACCTGACGAGCTGTTCCATGTCCGCGCCCAGGATCCGAACCGGCGAAACCCTGGGCTGCCAAAGTGGAACAGTGAACTTAACCACTCGACCACAGGGCCGGTCCCTGTCATCATTTTTATATCTTTCATATACTTTATATTTTCTTTTGGAAATGTGAAACATTTCATAATTTTTAATAAAACAAAAAAGAATATGGAAAAAGTAAGACTGTGGAACTGACATCCAAGTTACCCATCCTACAGAACTGAGAATTTTCCACAGTTTGTAACTTAGAAACAGTACTCTGGAAGCTTGCCAAGTCACTACCAGAAGTCTAACCAACAAATGATGGGCAAGTTCATCATTGACCAGCCTGATACGTTTGTGCTGCGCTAGTTGGGTCCATGTGAAAAGCTTTGGCTTTGGAGTCACAGTTCTAGGTTTGCGGCTTCTGAAATTGAGAGAGGCTCAGTTTGCACATGTATACAGTGAGGATTGACAGCAAGGATTGTTTAAAGATTAAATGAGACCATGGGTGATAAGTACCTGGCATACTTCAAGTACCAGAAAATGTTGGTTCCTTTCCCCTTTCATACAGTCTTTGCCACACTTTCATATTAAGCTCCCTAGTGCTTTGACTGCACCAGGTAACAGTTTTCTGTAACAGAACTTTGAGTTTGGAGAGTATATTATTTATTTGAAAGTTATTTTACAAATATTATTGCATTTGATCCTCAAGTTTATACTTCAGAAGAAATGACTACGCCAATTTGCAAACTGATGTTCACAGAGATGAAAGCAATAATGTCCAAAATTCAGGATAAGTCCTGGTTGCCACTATTACATCTATTACTCCCCAAAACATTTTTTAAGTCCAGAGAAAAGCTCCAATATTGTGACATCTAAGTGACCTCTTTCAGACCACTCCCTGACCCAAAAAGTATTTGCTATCCAATGTTCTCTCATTTGGGACTTGGGATTCTATGGTCCCTAGACTGCTAAAGCCCTAAAATTACAAAATCAAGCACAGAATAATCCCAAGATTTACCCAAATTTCGAAAAGCAGAAATATATTCAAGGATGTTTTAGATACACTAGAACACAAGGCAAAAAATCGCTAGCTGGAAATAATGTAATTTCACCTCTGAGGCCTATTTCTGGTACATTCCCTTGGGAAGAGCTGCCACATAATTATCAGTCCTATAAATTAAAAAGAATGTTCCAGTAGGCATCGTCCCCAGACCTCCAGGCTCCATAGAGCTTAGAAGGAAACATTGACACTTGTGACAAAGAATGCTCTTCCAACGCAGCCTCCCTCTCGGAGGGCCCTGCCCAACCCTGGGCCTAATTAATTTTGTACAACTTTTATTTTGTGACTTTATCTGCATTGAGAATAAGTCACCAGCAACCTCAAATGCTGACCATGCAACCTACAGGACAGCCAGGAGGTGCAGAGTGTGCCGATGAGGCATTATCTTCTTTTATCTTTTGTACTGAACAGTGTTTTTGAGAGCAAATCCTATAAAAAGCTGTGTGTCTCCATTGGCATCATTGTGAAGAGCCCCCTTCCAACAAGACTCAAAGGATTCTTTCAGAGAATGTTATAGAGCCATCATGACCCTTAAGGGGAAAGTCCCTTTCCTAATTGGCAGCAAAAAGTGAGCACCATCAAAGCCCTACTCCCAGACCATAATGGTGGTAAGGAGGAGCTGTGTGACTGGCCGTAAAACCCAAGAAAGAGTGGTGACCTAGAGTGGCTTTAATAGCCACTCACAATCCATCCACATGCACTGACATATTTCATTTATTCAGGCTACTGCAAGAGGTGAGAAAAAGGAAGGTGCCTAGTATGCCTTTTGTTCTCATTTCTATTTTTGGCCCTCTGAGGTCCTGATTATTCCAAGAGAATCTTTTCCCTGGCTGTCAGAAAAGGTGTTCTGAGTTTTCATCAGCAGAAAAAGACTCTTTAAAATGTCAGGACTTCCTACCAACTTATAAATGAGAATAAATTGACTTTCATTGAACTTTGAGTATCACATGCTGAGCAAGGCACTTTACATGTTGTCTCAGTGAATCTGCCCAACAACTGATGGAAGATGGGTCAACTCAAACACAACTCCTCAGATGTGCAGAACAAATAAGTAACGTTCTTTGTGTTATTTAAATGCTCTCCCCTTGCCCTTAATCCCCTAGTTCCAAAAATGGCAGAAATTACAGGGGAAAAAACAAACTTTATCTTGGCAATCCAATGTTGTTCTGTTTTGAGTAATTACTCAGTCTTTCTGCATTTTGGCCCATTCTCAAGTGTTCTCCTCTTCCACTTCTCCTTCCCAAGATAGTAGGAAGTTTCAGAGAAAAGCCTATCCATTCCATTGCCCTTTGGAAGGGCACCTGCTCTTCATGCAGTTGGTAGTGGCTGACAAAGGCCATTATTTGTGTACACAGGTGAGAGGGCAAGGCGAGAAGGCATTGCTGGTGCAGTGTTAGGGATCTTCAACTATTGGAACCAACAGAGCTTGGTTGGAAGGCTCTGAGGAGGAATCATAGCATTTCTGAGCTAAACAGGACCTTGAGGATGAATCATAAGTGAGAGTTTTCCAGAGCGGAAAAAAAAATTTCGATTTATAAATTAAAGTTTTATATATTTAAAAAATAAATATTCATTAAAAAATAAAAAATAATGACTTTAGCAATAAAGGCAAGGAGAAAATTCCAGGTTAGGAGCAGAGCAACATTTACAGTGGCTTAAAGGTGAGAGAGGAGCAGATATAAGGGAGAGCAAATATGTCTACCTGACTGAAGCAGAGGGCTCCATGGGATGAAGACAAGGACAGCCACAGGCTGAGAGGTGGCTCTGGCTGGAAGAATATCTTAAAGTCCATAATGAGTTAAGCCAAAGAGTTAGCATCAATGCAGGATGGTGAGAAGGTGACGGTCGTAGTTAAAGTGAAATATAAGGTAAATGGCTAGAGACGTGACTACGCACTGTGTCCTAACAACTATTCTAGTCAAAAAGGGAGACAGCCCAGGGTGTTCAGAAGCCAAAGTTTGGAGAGAGAAAGTTTGCTGGATGTAGATAGACATCATCAAAGGCAGAACATGAACAGGATGAGCGGGCAAACCGGTCCCTGCCTGGAGTAACCAAGGAAACCGCCCCTGACTGGACAGAATCTGAGGAGGTCAAGCTCAGATCATGGCATCATGTTTTCTTTCACAGGACTTTCTTCAATTTGGAGAGGACTGACAGCTGGAACTTTTTCCTTTACAGATGGTGAGGGGAAAAACATAGATACCCACTTTTGGAAGTAAGCTTTGGGGTTACTTAGCAGAGACCGAAGGGAAAAAACCACACTTCTCCTCTGACAAGGCCCAGGAGTTCATTAATGGTTTCTGCCTCTAGGGAGAGAAAGTCAGGCTAGATTTGAAACTAGAAGAAAAGAAAACCTGAGCAAGAAATTAATGAGAGGCATATCTTACATTGAGAAAAGGAACTTTCCTGGGCTTAGGTGAATATTTCTTTTAACTAGAACTTTTATCTTAACTACGGTTATCACGGACAGAAATATGTCTCTATATTTATATTTAGAGATATCAATAGATTCGGAGTTGGCAAGTTGATATTGTATATGTAAGAAATTTAATTTTGTAGAAAAAAAATACAAGCCAGTGATTAAGAGTTTGGTCTCTGGAGTTTAGATTTTAATCTTGGCTCTCCATTTAGTGCCTGTCTGACGTAGGTCACACTATTGAAACTTCAATTTCCATCACCTAGAAAATAGGCTCATTTCCACATAGCACTCTATTATCTGTAATGAAAATGAATTCTCCCATTTATCGTGTCTGCTGATTTTCTGTCATGGTTGTTTTCATATACGCTTTGTAATTTTCAGCTTAGCTCATCTTCATCAAGAGCTATTTCCTGTGGGAGTTCCATGCAACCTCAGCTGCGGAGGACACCTCATGGGACAGTTTTGTGTTTACCTCTCTTTACTAAACCAATTTTCCTCAGAAAGCCATTCTCAGGATTAAATAAGTTAATATTTGTGAAGAACTCAGAATGGTATGTGTGGCTGTTCTTAATGACATAAATACTCAACAAATGAGTATTTGTTGAAGGAAATTTCTTGGTTCAGAACTCTCACATCTCCAGAAGAGTCTCAGGATTCCATTTCCTCACAGATGACTTTTTCTTTGATTACCCAAGGTACCTGTTGTGATTGCTGTGTCCCTGGGACAATGGACAGAATTTTTCTAGGCCCTGATTAAGTCTTTCCCAGCTTTGCGCATAGGCAGGGGACTCACTTCCAGGCACACAGGATCCTTGGCTTCAACATCCATCCATTCTCTCCCCTCACTCGTGACACTCTAGCCTCTTAAGCTTGTATAAGTTTCAATAGCTCTGTGGGTCTTTTGGATTTAACCTGCTCTCATGTTCTGGCTTGTTTCCTCTTAGTTTCTAGATCTTCAGAATTTCCCTTGTCTGCTTTTGAGCTAGACTATGGACTTTCTGACTTGATTACACTGTAACAACGTCGTGAGTTGGGAATGTGCACCCTACACTGCCCACATCAGTTCAGTCTGCCATATTGACTGGAAGTCACCTACCCTACATTTTTAACCATCAACACCAGTGGTAAAAAGGCCACAGCATACACCATAAAGACAGCTCAAAAACCAGGAAATACCCCAAACCATTGGATGACCAATAGTTTTTAACACCTACATTCAAATGGTTCTTAACATTTATCAGTACTGTCATTTCACTCAATGATATCTGATCATGTCTGCATTACTATCTAAAAAGCAGCTTTGTTCACCTTTTGTAACATATTTCCATTGTTAGTTTAAAATTTAGGAATATAACTCTGTGCTCTTGGGGATAAAATCACATTTCTTTTTGGTGTTTTCTGGATTCCCAAAATTACCTCCATACAGTTTGTTTTTATTAGACTATTGGCTTCTTCATTAAGATTTCATGCTGTTAGAAGTGAATACCTAAAATGCATGTTGCAAATACTGTGTGCAAGAGCTCACTCACCCAATCTATTTTTATCTTTTTGAAGTAACCCGAGATCATATTTTAAACTGGTTTAATAATTCTAATGAGCCTGCTATTAATTGAAAAAGTTTAAATAAATATTACCAAGCAGAATTTTTAATTTCACATATTACGGAAAATCTCATTGATTCTAACTAAAACAAGAGTTACCCAAAACTTCACCCAAATCCATAGTACTACTGCAACAGGAAGAGAAACATTGAAGAAACAAATGATTTCAGCCAGTATTTTACTTCTACTCCTGGAAATAGCCATGTAGACAGCAATACTCCAGAACTCCTGACCAGAGCATGCTAGGCCATCTGTCCCTCTAGTAAGAGATCCACGGCATGCATCTATGAGTATCAAACAAAAGAGGAAAAAACTTTGTTCAGCCTCAATGTCTCAAAAAGGATCATTCAATTAAACACACTATAGTACAGGGCATATGCTAAAAGATAATACTACATAAAAATATGATTATATACTATTCAACAGCATGGAAAGATATTGATAATGTTTTAAGAGATAAAAGCTAGTAGAAATATGACCCTATTTCTTATAAAATGAAATTTATTGTAAATAAATAATATGGAAGTAGGGATGGATCCTCGTTTTGTACAGCCTAAAGTTTATACAGTATGGGCAGGATCGTTTTAGGAAAAGAAAATGAAACGATGAAGACAAAATTACCTGGGCTCCTATCAGTGCCTGGAAAGGCACCTATGCGAGCTTCATTAGCCCCATATAAATCTGCCTTTGTCTGAAAGTTTCTACCACCAAGTATTAACAGGTACATGTTTAGGTAATAGAATTTCCAATGATCCTTTTCCATATTCTCTCTTTCCACCATGATTTTCTTAACTTTCTAGAATAAAACAAATTACTCATTTAATAGGAAGAAAAATACTTTCAGAAAAACCTTTGATAAAGTAACCTTTGGAGGAAGATTTACACAGCCTGAGCAAAAGAATATTGATTTCAAATGTCAGACAGGGCCCACCTAGGTCAAGTATATGCTTAGAAAAATACGTGGAGGATATTGGATTTTAACAGTATCTTAAAATATATATATGTATTTTTTTAAGACAAAAAACAGTTAAGAATGACTGAACTCACACTCTGTAATGAGAACTACATGGATTTTACTTTGGGACCTGTACTAAATATGAAAATAATTAAAAGATACAATGTTTTTCTGATATAAAATGGTCAGTTATGCTTTATTTCATTTTTTTCATTACACCCTATATGGAATCACAAAGTCCTATCAGTTCTACCTCTTTTTTTAAGTCCAAACTGTTTCTCCCTCTCCCACTATCCTAATCTGAGCCATGGTCAGTGCTGGCCAGGCCCACATGCCATCCTTTCACCTAGTCTCTGCTTCTGCTTGGGCCCCACACCTACCTCGGTCCATTCTCCACACGGCAGTCGGTCATCTTTCAGAAACGTTAACTAGATTGTGTTGCTCCTGCTTTAAAAACCCCTCAGTGGTTCCTCCATGCACTAGGAATGGTATGCAAACGTGGTCTGCGTGACCCCCAAGGCTCTGCGTGTTTGGCCTCCTGTCTTCCTCACCAGCCTCACTTGTAATTCTCCCCTTGCTCACACCTTCCCACCACATTCCTTTCCTTCCTTCTCATTAAGCAACAAGTTTCCTGCTTCACTGCCTTTGCACTTTCTATTCTCTCCACTGGGGAAGCTTAACCCCCAGTTTTTCAACTGCCTGACCGCTCCTTATCCTACAGGATTCTTAGTGATTGTTGCCTCTGAAAGGTCTTCCCCCTCACCCTCCTAAAGCTGCAGCTCCACCCACCACACCTCCTTACTTTCTAAGGCAGCACCCACAACATTAATAGAAGTTCTGTCTCATGGGCAGAATTATGGATTCTTTTTTTTTCTTCTCTATAAATTTTTGATTTACTAAATTTTCTAAAATAAACCAGTATTTCTTTAATAAGAGGGATTAATTGGTAATTGTTTTTAAATCTCTGGACTAGTAGAGAAAATTAATTTGTTTGCCCCTGTGTGAATTTGCCTGAGTCTACTGAAAGTAACCCACCAATGGTCCAGAACTTACAGAACTTCCATGCTGCTGGCACACTCCAATTCACTCAAGGCCCTGCTCAAATCTCACTCCATTGTGAAGCCTCATTAGGTCATCCAGGAAGAGATGTATGCCCTTCCTCTATATTCCCACGGCTTCTCATAAGTACTTCCACTCCAGCTCTCATCAAACTGAATTGTAATTATTAGTTTAAATCCATTTCCTCCAGCAGTCAGAACTATGTATTCATCATTTCACCCCCAGTACCTGGAAGAATACAGTGCTGAGGATATTTAAAGTCTCTGATTTATATTTGGATAAGTTAATATGGAAGGAATTTCCCCCTCATTTTCATAAGAAATAAGAAAACGTAAGAAAATCTAGTATTTGGGGATCATAGGGTATAAAGACCTTAGAAACTATTTAGTTCCATTACCCAGCTTCAGCTTGAGCATTTCAAGGGACAGGAAACTCACCCTCTGGAGAAAGTCAATCCTACATGGGACAGTTCTGGCCAACAGAATGTTCCCTCCTTTTCTGATTCCCAAATGGCCTCCTGTAGCTTCTTATCTTTCTTTTTCTTTTTTTTGACCAAGAGTTTTTTTAAAGCCCACCAAACTGTTTTTTTTTTTTTTTTGAGATTTTCCCTTAGCTAACATCTGTTGCCAATCTTCCCCTTTTTTTTCCCTCCCCAAAGCCCCATTACATAGTTGTATATCCTAGTTGTAGGTCATTCTAGTTCCTCTGTGTGGGACGCTGCCATACCGTGGCTTGATGAGCGATGCTATGTTCACACCCAGGATCCAAACCAGCAAACCCTGGGCCACTAAAGCGGAGCATGTGAACTTAACCACTCGGCCATGGGGCCGGCTCCCTTATATTTCTTTAATAAATCAGGTCTATCATCTGAGAGGCAGACATCATGACCTCACTCCACATGAAATATTTCTAGTTACTTATATAGGCCATGATTGATTGGTTTCAAAATCCTGGTCTTTGCCCATTTAACATGCCCCAGTGTTTCCGTATCTCTTAGAATGTGGACAGTTCAGCCTAAGGTAAAGGAGAATTACCACCTCCTTCATTCACAAGTCTGTTTCTATCAATATGTCCAGGATCCAGGATCAAGAATGCATCAGCATTTTCGACAGCCACACCACCCTTGCCGTACTGAACCAACTGTCAACCAAGACTCTAAGTTTTTATTAATCTGCATGCTTCCCATTCTACACTCGTACAGCTAGTTTTAAAGCCTTTGTGCATAAAGCGCATTTTTCTTTAATTTTATCTTGTTAGATTTGGTTCCACTTCCTGCCTCTCAAGACTTTCTAAAATATCAAGGCATTGGCTCCTCTCCTAGCTTATGTCATCTACAACTGTAATAAACATGCTTTCTACACATTTGTCCAAATCATTGAGAAAAATGTGGCCAAAGAAAGTCAGCATAAAACATCTATTGCTAGTTGGATCTAAGGCAAACATCCAAAACATGATGCCATTTTATGTTAAGTGACATAAGGGAGCTTCAAAGCAACTAGAAGGAGGAAGAAAAGAACACAGCTGGCGAAGTGAAGAAAGGGAACACAGGGAGGATGAGAAGGGAAAGGGATTAGGAAACAATCAACAGAAGGGATAATATTTGAATGAGAATTGAAGCATAGAAGATATTACAATAGGCAGAATTGTACAAATAACATTCCAGGCATGAGAAGCACATTCACAAAATTCTGTGGAAGCAAATCACATAATATACTCCTTCATTCAGAATTTACCTACTGTGCTATGTGCCAGATACTATACTAGGTAAGAGGACAGAGTGATGATCAAAAATAGACACAGTGTCTGCCTCTGGAACTTATGGTCTAGTGAGACAGACAAGCCAATACTCAAACAAATTAAAAATTGCTAGTTTGACACATGAATATATTTGGATACAAGTAAGTTTTCCAGTTCAGTAAACATCTTGAAGAATTTAGGGTAGTACCATGTTATATATCTGGAAGATGCAATGAATCTGAGAATGGTACATTGTGGATATTTGGCTAAGAAGCAATGGGGAGCCATTGAATATTCTTGAATAAAGAGATAACCTAATCTGTTTAAGAAATAAGTTTTGAGACAAATAACTTGGCAGCACCTTGTAGAATCGGCTGGGAAAATAAAGGCTGGTAGTTGAGAAATTTTGTTAAACTAAGGCAAATATTGAATGGGAGATAACGAGGGTCTACACTATAATTGTATAATTAGGGATGGAATGTGAGAATCATTAAAGAAGTAAAATTAGTAATGTATGAACAGTGGTCTGGAGATAGAAAAGAAGAGAAAGTAGTCAAAGGGCGACCAATGTATAAGCCCAACTGACTGAGAAAATGGTGATAACTCCTTTAACAACACTAAAGATGCTAGAGAACTGAGTTGATGTGTGAGGAAAGATGCAAATAGGGTATCTAGAAGGCCATAGTCAGCAGGAAACTAGAAATGAGGGGCCAGAGCTTAGGAGAGAAGTGAAGGTTGCAGAGGGATGGAAGTTGAAGCCTTGAGAGTGGATCCTAGTATTGAGAGAGAAATAAAAGACAGTTTCCTGACCTAGGACTTGGAAAAAGATCCTGCTAGAAAGAGGCCAGAAGGTTAAAATGGGAGCAAAGAAGATTGAAGTGAAACCTGTAGAGAGGCATGTCCATCCTCCTTTTTCAGAAGACCAAACCACCAACAAGGAAGAAAAGCAAGTGCAACATTAGGTTCTTGTCTTCACAATTCTTCTCTCTCTGCAATATTTATGAGGCACCTGTGATTCTCATATAGCCTTATATGGCATCGGGCCTCCACCATCTTGGCAGTAGAAATGGCCATCATCCTGTAATCGGTCAACAGAGGGTCACTGGCAGTGGACTCTCGGTGTAGCAGTTCAGTCAGTTCACAGGGCAAGACAGGCACTATGGGTTTAATTTGGAGCATGCTAGAAATTCTTTATACCACGTTGTATTAGCTATTGCTCCTACAAACTCACAGGCAGCATGGCATCTTTTGTTTTTGTGATTTCCACTGAGACTAGTTTCAGCCTGAAATGTAAGCTCCTACTTACTCAAAGGAACAACCAATTTGGTAATGCTGGGGCACTGTAGGCATGATTTGCATCTTAGTATTTTATGAGATGTAAGTGAAAGATGGTAGCAGAGCCCAATCCATAATGTATTTGTTCTATTCTATCAAGAAGAGATAAAAAGAACTGTAATGTTAACTACACCTAAGAATATATTTCTTCGTATAACTTGAGTGACATGAATTATCAGTGGAGACACGTAGTCTCATATATATACACCTGCATGCACATACACACTCATACACACACACAAGCGAGACCAATTGTAGAAGAAAAACAGTAGTCTTTCTAGGGAAAGATAGCCAAGCATGACACTTTACACCTCGGGAGGAAATCATGGCAGTTTCCACTTAAATTATTTCTTCGACAGTCATACATGCACATACACACAAGCAGGCAACATGACCACAGGGGACTGCCCTGGTTGGAACTAATCCATACAGCACTTTTAGAAAGGATTCAGATCAAAATAACTACTAAATCAAGTGAAGAAGGACACAAAACACACACACACACACACACACAAGTGTTAATGGAAAGAGATCATAAGGGATTTCAGTATTGGCAAAAAGCCTCACCAAGAAACTCACAGACCAATGAACATTTCCGAAGCAGCAGAGTTAGCCTAGATTTGGTTTCCATGGCAATACATGCAGAATGGAGTTCTGTTAACTACCTTTCCTGAAGAGAAGGGTCAGAAATCAGGAAAATACTTCATTTAATGATTAAAAGGTAATTATCAAAAGCAATCACAATGGCACTCAGCACTGTCAAAAATAACTGTTGTATGACATTGTGGCTTTTACCCTGGTTAAAAACAATAAAAGGAGAATTTATAAAAGTCACCAAATAATATGGTGATTTTATGCTGAACCCCAACAGATCTATATAAATAACAAATAGATGATTTAGGGCTGACCACAAGCCACTGTGCCTAAATTTGGACACCTTGAACAGTGTTAGTGACCACCAGAAGGAGCTGCAACCATGGAGTTACCTATGGATGTGGTCTTTAGACTTCAACACTCCTCTGTAAAGAATCCTAGAATATCTCAGAAATTCATCCTTCTTACTCTACAGAAAGCATTTAACTCTAATATAACCACATGTGCAAAGTAAGCCTGCTTACTTTCACAGGCTGGAACCAGGAAAAGTGGTGATAATTATGTGTTATCAACTATGTCATTCATTCAGCCTTCGATGATTTGCTACACACGTGCTCTATGTCAGGCATACTGTTGAACACGCAGCATACAAAGATGGAAAAGATAGTCTTTCCCTCAAGGAGCGCAGAGTCTATCAGGGAGGCACAGCTGTGAGCTAATGAGTATAACATAATAAAACAAGTACTCCAAAGAAAGATATTATCCTTCATTGGCTCATTGTTACCTTAGGATAAAGTCAGAACTCCTTCACCTGGCTCCAAGGCCCTCTGGAATCTCTGGAATCAAAGCTTTCTGGCAGCTCTTGAATCTCATCCCCGCTAACTCCCCCGACCATGGATGTTCCAGCCATTATTGTCCTTGCTGAGTTCTCTCTTGCCTCCAGTTTTCCCACACGTTGCTCCCTCTGCTTAATCATTCCCTGACCCCTCATCTGGCTCCTCCTAGGGATCCCTCAGTTCTCAACTTAAGCCTCACTTCCCAGAAGTGTTAGGTCCTCCTGTCATATGTTCTCATGGTTCCATATGCTTCCCCTATTAGAATTTCTCACTTTAGTGGTTTTAGTCTTCAATTATCTATCAAGGTCATTGAGGAATGTGATCACTTCTTACAGGTTACCTCATATCCCCAATTGTAAGCACTGGATGTGGGACATAATAAATCTCAAATACATATTGAATGAATGAAATTGTCAGGGGATAGGTAAGCACAGAAGAGCTAATTAGCATAACATGGCCTAACCCTCAGCACAGAGAAGATGCTGTTGCTAATACCAATGTTTATTGTGATGTAGCAGTGTAACTGAATAGATTACAAATTAATCTGAAAACCTTTATAGAATGCAGAAATTTCTACAGAGCTGGTTCTGTATCTGGATTAACTCATTTTCTACCCAGGAAAAGAATGCCTAAAACTTCTGATGGCTTAGTAAGAACTACTGTGAAAACACATAAATTTAGACTTCAAACATTTGAAATTCAGAGTAACACTCATAGAGCGCTGACATTTCCATGCTTTCTCTAATTATAAAGGATTGTTAGGCAGCTGGCATGTATGATGGGTATGTCATGAGGTGAGTGACTTTAACAAGCAGAACATACTAAGGTGTGTTCCGAGGTATAGTAGACAGAATACTCAACCAAGAATCAGAAGAGCTGGTTCTTGTACCAGCTCTGCCACTAACTAACTCTCATGGACCTCTCTGGGTCCCAAACTCCTCACCTGTAAGATGAGCAGGTTGGACTCCATGACCTTCATGGTTATATACAACCCAATCTGTCCTTAAGTCTAAGAAAAATACACCCAATTACATATAAATGATTAATAGGTTAATTATTCTAGAAAATCAAGTCTTCAAGGGCCTTTAACACAAGTAATGTGTTCCGAAGAGTTATTATTACAATACTACCTTTAAAAATGAAATTTTTATTACATAGATATTCTATGATATTCACTAGGTCTCCCTGGCCTAGCTCAGATGAGGAAGTTTTGCTGAATTTGATAACTGGAATAAACCCATGCACCCTGTAGAAGTAGGGCATGAGGCAAGGGAGTCATGCTCACAAACATATTTCATCTCATCTCTGCAGGTTCAGGGCCAACAGGGAGAAATGGACACAACAGGATCAGTTCAAGCAACAACGTCACGGGAGAAGCTTCTACTATTCACCTCTGACGATAAATTGTTCACCATCTCAAAACAGACAGTCAATAACTTTTTAAACCATTGAACCTACCCAGGAAATGAATTTTAATAAAAACAAGGACAATTTTAAGCAAAACAGGTAATAAAAATATCAACCACATCATTTCAAAATATGAAAACACATGCTAAAATAAAATAATGCAAAAAAACTCCCTCAAATTATGAATAAAAAGAATAAATCAACGAGTCACTTGAGTAATTGAGATCATTAAATATCCACTGATGAGGTCACTGACTTTCTTTATACATATATTACTAGTATAGGGACATCCAATTCCCACTGCTTTCTTCTCCTAATCTAATTACCCTCCAATATTTAGATCTGTTTCCAATCAACATATAAATTGAAAAGTGTAAAACAGAAACACTCTTCTAGAGAGACTATTTTCTTCCTTCCTTCTTTTCTTTCTTCAGTTCCTCCTTCCTTCCATCGTTCATTCATAAGAACAGCATTATTTGGCATCTATTATATAACTGAAACAGTTTAAGGTTCCCAGGGGGATATTATTCTTTTTACAGAAAATGCAGGCGCTAGTCTTGAAACACAATCTATTGAGGAGATAAATCAAATACATGAAACAACTAGAAATCACTTCTAAGGGTAAGCAAGAATAAGAGAACTCAGTATAATCTGTACATCAATGTGCTGAAAAATAAAACTGTTTTTGGGCAGGGTTAGTCTTGGAGATTGCCTTAGAAAAGATGACATTTGAAATAGATCTTAAATAGTTGATTGGATTTGTTATGTCAGAAATTAAGGAAGTGCTCAAAAAAGGGAGTGGGGAGTACAGGTATCGCAAGGATATACAAAGAGACTGTAGCCAGCTTGAAGGGGCTTCTGCTGGCTAAGTCTGGAACAATTTCAGCATCAAAAAAATTAAGTTCAGTAATGAATTATAAACAATTGAAAAAATGGAAATTCATGAGTCTATATAAATAATAATTAGATAAGTGAATAGAGAACTGAGAAGTTAGATAAGTAAATAAACAACCACTTACAGTAGACTGGTGAGGGCTAACTGGTAAACAGGGAAGGAATGCTGGTACTGGAGTTGAAAAAATCATCATTTTACAGTCATTGTAAAGACTGGATCAGGCAAAAACATCAATAGATAGAAATTCAAGGGGAACCTTCATAAGAAACAATATATTTGCTTATCTCTGTGCAAACTGCTTATTAGCTGCAAAGGAGAAAAATAAACAGTAATATACAGTGGAGAATTTGGGCAACACTTGACTGGGTGATCAAAATGAGCATGACCGAGGAGGAACAGATGTGCATCCTGCGTCTCCAGATGTGATTCCCTGAGAAGGACACAACATCACCTGCGCAGTATTCTAGCCAAGACTACGTAATCTTAATCTAACCAGGATTAGAGGAAACACCAGACAAACACGATGTGAGGCACGTTCTTTTTAAAAGACGGGGGAAGGACTTTGTGTATCAATGCTATAAAAGACAAAGAAAAGCTGTGAAAATTTTCAGACTAAAAGTTGCTAAAGAGACAGACAACTAAATGTAACCTCTGACCCTAGATTGGATCCTTTGCTGGAGGGGGAACTTACTATAAAGGACATTAGATCAACTGAAAAAACTCAAATATGAGTGATCAATTAAAATATTATATCGATGCAAATATACACGTACATACATATAAGCATATATACACAGAGAATAAAAGATGGGCACTCAGGGCCTGGCCAGATGGGGCCTCCTGTAATCTGGTCTTGACCTTGTCGGTAGTTACAAGTATACAAGTTTTATACATTTTTCTCCTATCTCATAATTTTAAAAGTTAAAAAATAAGATAAAAATACTCACACACATACATAAAATGCCAGTGATTTATCTGCACAGATGTCAATTGGGATTTGTCCATGTTATTGGCAATGGACGTACAGAATAAGAGCGGGTGGGCTTCTGCTGGGAATTCTGAATAAAGGAAGTTGAAAACTCTCCCCTCACCTCTGTGGTACTCGCCTTTGGACACTCCAGCATCTGGAACTGGCCTCATTAGACCCACACAAGTGGTAGTTTTCTCTCAGAGAGAAGTGGAGCCATAAAGATTTTTTTAATGGGATTTTGTTGGCATATAAATATAAGACAAATCAGGAGTAGACCAGGATTGTGGTGCAGATGCTCCTCTGGTTAGAGATAGGAGGATCAGTCAAGAAAGCAGCTGTTTTGTTGCTGCTGTTTTAAGTTTTTTTATTGAATTATAAGCAAATAGAGTAAAGAGCACAAATCATAAATATTCAGCTTTATGAATTTATACAAAGTTAACCCACCCATTTATCTATCCTTCAAATACAAAAACAAAACATTAACAGAAGTTCTCCTTCCTGATAACAACGCCTATTCTCCAAGAGTAAACATTATTCTGACTCCTAATAATATAGATTAGTTTTGCCTGTTTTGAATTTCATATAAACGAAACCATAGAGTATATATTGTATTGTGTCTGACTTCTTTCCCTCCACATTATTTATGAGATTCATGTAGGTTGTTGCAAATAGCAATACATATATATATATTAGTCATGTGCCATATAATGACATTTCACATATGTGACTAGTGGTCCCATAAGATTAGTACCATATAGCCCAGGTGTATAGTAGGCTATACCATCTAGGTTTGTGTAAGTGAGCTCTGTGATGTTCGCACAAGGAAGAAACCCTCTAAGGACACAGTTCTCAGGATGCCTCCTCGTCGTTAAGCAGCACATGACCGTAGTTTGTTCATTTTCATTACTGTATTATACTTTTTCCACTCTACTGTTAATGGGCAGTTTGGTTTTCTACATTAAGGAAATTACAAATAATAGTGGTGTAAAATCCTTGCACCTACTTTTAGCACACATATGTGTGCTTTATTGCTTAGTAGGAAGATGAGAATAGAATTGTTGGGTCGCAGGGCATATATCTGTTCGGCTTTCACAGACCCTGCCAGTTTTCCTAAGTAGTTGTGCCAATAATGCATTTTTTTCGCATTGGCTTCTTTTACTCAACGTTTTGTTTGGGAGATTCATCCATACTGCTGCATGTAGTGAACTTCATTCCCATTGCTGTTTAGTCTTTCTTTGTGTGATTACATTTGGGTAGTTTCCAGGTTTTGACTCTTTGAATAATGTTGCTATGAATAATCAAGTACATTTTGTAAGTCATATACTTTTGGCAGACAAAAGCAGTCATCTCTGTTGAATGTTTCTGGGACATAGAGTATGCATCACTTCATTTTTTCAAACTAATTTCCAAAGTGAAAATACTAATTTATATTCCCAGAAGCAGAACATGAGAGTTCCAATTTTTTGACATTCTCACCAATTCTTGGTTTTTACCCCCTTTTTCATCCTATCATTCTGGTGGTTGTGTAGTGGTATGACATAGGAGTTTTAATTTGCATTTCCCTGATGACAGATGCACTTGAGTATCTTTTTCATATGCTTCTTAGCCACTGGGAAATTTCTGTTTGAGTTTTTCTGTTTTTATCTGTTTTTTAATTGTCTTTTTAAAAATTTATACCAGCTCTTCATATATATATATATATATATATATGAAGCTCATATATAGAGTCTTTTGTCAGATATGTGCATAGTAAATATATTCTCTCACTCTGTAAGTTGTGTTTGCTCTCTTAATGGCATCTTTTCAAAACAGATCTTAATTTTAGTAGAATTCAATTTATCCACTTTCTTTTATGATTAGCATATAGGATACATCATTGCTAGTGTCTAGAAATATACTTGATTTTTGTATGTTGATCTCATATCCCACAATCTTGCTGACCTGTCTCATTATTTCTAGAAACTTTTTTGCAGATTTGATTGGATTTTCTACATAGACAATCATGCCATCTGAAAATAAAGACAGTTTTACTTGTTATTTTCTAATCTTGATATCTCTTATTTCATTTTCTTGCCTTATTGCCCTGTCTAGAATGTGTAGAACAAGGTTGAATGGAAGTGGTGAGAGCAAACTGATCTTAGGAGACGCAGTCTTTTTCCATTAAGTATGATGTTAGCTGTATGTTATTAGCACTGGGGTTTTCCACAAATAGCAGGGGAAGAATTGGGATAGGAGGGGAATGAAGTGCTGAGGACAACTGGATGCTGCATTCAAGGAGGAGGAAACTTAGGGCCACTGTCACTTGAGCATTAATGTTAATGTTGCATCCTTTGTACTTACAATTTTGTAAAGATGTTCTGAGAACAAGGAACGGGTTATCAGAAAACTAAAAGCCTTGTTTTGAGCTCAGAGAGAAAATCAAGAAACAGTTCATGGACCTGAGTATTGACTGGAATTCCTCTTCACTAGGTGAAGGCAGCAAAGGAGAACTGATGGGTAGGTTCATCTGGTCAAATAAGCACCAATGAAAAAGACTTTGTGAATGCAGCCAGGATCTCTTATCCAACAGATGTATATCCCAGATAACAAAAGGGCTAGAAGAAAGGAGCGTGGAGCACACATATTCATCCACAACCTAGACATCATCCTGCACTTTCTTGGGCAGAAGAATGCTCTAATGGAGGCAGTGTTTCAGAAGGAGCCCTTGGGTACCAATAATCTGCTTATACCTTGCACTCTGGGTGCCACCACCATGTGAGTTGTGCCTAAAATTCCACAAAGGCATATACAGCATATTCAGCCTGAGGTACTTTTAGGTATCTATCTTGCCTCCCTGGGAACACCATCATTTTATTCCCCCTACCTTATTATAGAATATTGCAGTTTAAGAAGAACTTTAACTCACACTGTATTTTAATCTTGAGCTGCTCAACAACACTATGATGAGGGTTAGGCAGTATTATTATCCCTTCTGTACATATGTGAGAATGGGCCAGGAAGGTTAAGTGTTTTGTTAAGGGTCACAGGCTAATAAACAGATGAACCAGGATTAAAACCCAGATAATTCTAAATCCAGTCCTCTTTTCATTACATTATATTCCTTAATCTCTGTCAAAAAAGCAGACAGAGTTAAAAACAAGTTTTATCCAAGGATTTTTCAAGAATGCTCAAATCTACTTTGCCTAAAATAATATCTGCTACTTTCTACTGTACACCTTCCTAAGGGCCAGAAAATATGTTAAGCATTTTAGATACATTATATCATTGTTTTCTTCAACAATCCCACAGGGGAGGTACTGTCCTCATTTTATAGGTCAGGACATTGCAGCTAACGGAGGCACAGAAACTTTCCCAAGATCACACAATTAATACATGGAAAGCAGTAGGCTCCACTTCACCAGACTTCCTAAATAAATAAATACGTTGACTTATGTTCTGGAATCATGTTGGAACATGTGATTCTTATTTTATTCTGAAGAGTTTATATTCTCATATTCAGTTCTCAAATATTTAAAGGACTGTCAAGGAAAAGAGAAATCAGGCTGAATGTGCATGCTCTGGAAGAAAGAAATAGGACTAACATGAAGAAGTTCCAAACAGTTAAATTGTGCTTCAACACAAGAAATAATCTTCAAATAATCTTCTAATAATCACATCTGTTTGAAAAACAAGGAGCTAATGTTCTGCATTTTGTTTGGAGTGGTGGTTACACAGGCATCTACACTTATCAAAATTCATCTAATTGTAACTTCAGATCTGTGTATTTCATTATATATAAATTTAACAAAAATATTTTTTAAATAAAGAGGGTACCTTGTGAGATAATGAGCTTCAGTCAGAGGCTTAATGATAACCTGTCAGAGATAAACAGGATTCCTGACTTAAGTGGAGAGGTGATACAGGACAGTATCTTAGGATTATTCCAAACTTAAGTCTTTATAGCATTTTCATTGGTGTATATAAAAGAGAATATGAGGTCACTTCCGAATCTAAAACTCTTAGTTTTTTTTAATTGATTACTTTCTGTACTCATAGTCTCTTTAAATATGTAATGAGTTTCCAGATAAGTTACCTTGGGAGCATTTTTCAAGTAGGAGGAGAAGAGCCAGTGATGAGCTTAGAGTGTCACTTGTCAAACTAGCATGTCATGTGACTAGAGACCTTCCAGAATGGACTTCACCAATGAATTGCATTGGTCAATAACCTGGTCCTTAGCCTTAAAGACCCAGAAAACTAATTTTGTCTGTACATCAAGAACATAGCACAATAAAAAAGTTTACAAGACTAAGGGCAACTTCTATTATTTTTAAATGTGAAATAAAATTTCCAAAGGGATCAGATCCATTGGATCTTCCAGTCAGTGCATTGCTCTTGTAGCATGCCATAGAGGAAAATAAACTATAATCAGAGTGTTGATTCATAATCGTGTAGTCAAAGTGCAGGATGTTGTATGACTCAAAATTTTAATGACATCTTTGGGCAGCTTAATATTCAATCAGGTTATTGTTCCTAGGAGCAATCTTGGCTTTAAAAAAGAATTACATATGTTTGCTCTGGCTCATTATGGATTAATATTTTAGTTACCTAACAGGGCAATGTTTCTTTCTTCATTTCCAAGTTCCTGGAAAGCATTGTGATTCTTACACACTACAAAAGATAAAAACAAGTGGAAATGTTACCTATAAAATATCCAGTGGGTACTTTGTATGGTGTAGGAAATGTGAAACTATAGATATAACACAGACCTTATTTTAAGGGTACTTGAAGTCTGATAATGAAAATCGAATGGATAACATGTAATCAGCGACATGGATAGTTGAGATTATATCCTACTTATAATATAAAAATGGAAAACGGAAACATGGATAGTCTGTTGTAACAACTGTTGAAATCTACATCTTCTTATACAGGGATGTGTGCCCACTTTTAGTTTGCTTTCTTTGTTTTCCTTGCATGTTCATTCTCATCAGAAGTGTTTGAATATCCATTAAGTGTTGTATATGCCAGCTTCTCTGTGTCCCACAATATGTTTGGCTAGGAGCAATGTCAAATTATAAGATGGACACGGGGTAAATGCTCTTGGAGATGGAGAGTGCTCTTCATTTTCACACATCAAAAATAGGGTAGGAATGAAATAAATTAATATTTGTTGAGTGCCTAATTTATGACAGGCTCCATTTTAGAGATTTTAGTCTTATTCAATCCTTATGTGATGTAACCTATCAAATAATTCTCCTCATTTTACAGAGGCAGGTATTGAGCTAAAAGAGATTGCTTGACTAACTAATGGTTGCCTAATTGTTGAGTAGCAGGGCTGGAATTTGAACCCAATCTCTCTGATTTGAATGCCCGATTTCTATGCATATGCTGATCTTTCCTGCTATCCTGACATTCTTTTTATGGGAGTGTAGGGGGCAAAGAAGATTGGCCCTGAGCTGACATCTGTCACAATCTTCCACTTTTTACTTGAGGAAGATTGTCCCTGAGTTAACACCTGTGCCAACCTTCCTCTATTTTGTATGTGGGTCACCACCACAGCATGGCTTGATGAGTGGTGTAGGTCTGCACCCAGGATCCAAACCTGTGAGCCTAGGCTGCCAAAGCGGAGAGTGTCAAACTTAACCACTATGCCACCAGGCTGGCCCCCTATCCTGCCATTCTTATCATCTTAGTAAAATATTTTGTTTGTTAGGAGGGAAAAGGCCCATTGCTCCCCCAACTCCCTGAAAGCTTTCTCCAGCACACAGTGAAGAGTTACACACACACAAAAGTGACTAGAATCTTCATCCACAACCATTCACCCCCAACACCCAAATTGCTGCATATTGAGATGGCAAAGCTCTGAAGTGTAATCACACAGTATCGAACAAAATTCTAAAATGTAATTCAACAACATTGGGTAAAATTCTGTGAATGTTCTCACCTGTGCCAACAAAACTTTACTAAGCCAAGGAAGAGACAGATCTCAAGTGACAGCTGCTGTCTTTCAGGGAAGCTGCCTGCCATGGCCACTTCTCCAGAGAGCTTCCCAAGTAAGGATGCCAACCTTGCAGGGGCCAAACCAAAGCTGGGCTGTTGCAAGAAAAAAACACATCTGATAAGCCTCCCAGTGTCTGGGAATGGATCATCCAGGAAATGCATCTATTCATTCCACAGACATTACTAAACACCTACTCAAAGCTAGTGTTTGTTTGGGGCCCTAAGCCCAAGATGAATGAGAGACATTTCCTCAAGCAAAGACGCAGTAAGTTTCACTTCTCTTTGACTCCAATCAAGTATACCGGATCCAGCACACTGCCTGTGAAGGAGACAGAAGTGAATGAAATAGACCCAAATTCCTGCCCTCGTGAAGCTGGCATTCTAGAGAAGCAGAAGAACAGATGAATAGATAAAGAAGAAAAATGTATATTATGTCAGATGGGGATTAGGGATATCACATCTCACTCTCAACACATGACAGAACTACTAGATATAAAGTCAGCATGAATATAGAACTGAACAACACAACTAACCAACAGGATCGAATTGACGTATAGAGAATACTTCACCCAATAGCAAAATATTTTTTCCAAGTAGTTATGACACATTCACCAAGATAGACCATGTCCTCATCCATAAAACAAGCCTCAACAAGTTAAAAAATATTGAATTCATATGAAGTTCTCTGATCATAATGGAATCCAACTAGAAATCAATAGCAGAAAGACATCAGGGAAATCTCCGAACACTTGGAAATCAAACAACAGAGTTCTAAATAATCCGTGGGTCAAATAAGAAATCTCAAAGGAAATTTTTTAAAGTACATAAAACTGAATAAATATAAAAACAAAACATATCAAAATATATGAGATGTAACTGATAACAATGCTGAAAGGGAAATTTATAGCACTAAATGCTTACATTAGAAAAGAAGAAAGGTCTCACATCAACAACATAAATTCCTTCCTCAAGAAAAGAAGAGCAAAGTAAACTCAAACCAAGCAGAACAAAGGAAATAACAAAGGTAAGAGCAGAAATCAATGAAATCAAAAAGAGGAAAAAAATATACAAGATCAATGAGACAAAAAGCAAGTAGACACAAATCACCAACCATACCTAACCGAATGGCTAAAATAAAAAATAGGAACAACATCAAATACTGACAAAATGCAGAAAAACTGGATCACTCATACATTGCTGGTGGGAATGAAAAATGGTGCAGCCGCTCTGCCAAACAGTTTGGCAGTTTCTTATAAAACTAAACATTCAATTACCATACAACCCAGCAATTCCACTCTTGGGCATTTATCACAGAGAAAATTACATTGACATAAAAACCTGTCCACAAATGCTCACAGCGGCTTTATTTGTAATAGTCCAAAACTGCAAATAGCCTTCGTGTCTTTCAGCAGATGGATGGATGAAAAATCTGTGGTACATGCATACCATGGAATACTACTCAACCATAAAATGAAATGAACTATTAATACACGCAACAATCTGGATGAATCTCCAGGGAATTGAGATGAGTGAAAAAAAAAACAATTACATACTGTATGATTCCACTAATGTAACATTTTGGAAATGACAAAATTTTAGAAATGATAGCAGATTAGTGGTTACTAGGTGTTAGTGATTAAGGGTGTGAGATAAAAGAGAGGGAGGTATCATTATAACAGGGCACAAAAAAGATCTTTGTGGTGACAAGTGGTCTGTATCTCGTGTGGCGGCAGATACAGGAATCTACACATGTGATAAAACTGTATAGAACTAAAAACATACTCACATACACACACAAATGACTACATTTAAAACCAGGGAAATTTGAATAAGATTTGTGGATCGTATCAATGTCAATATCTTGGTTGTGATATTATATTACAGTTTAGCAAGATGTTACCATTGGGTGAAAATGGATTAAACATAGACAGGACCTTTCTGTATTATTTCTTACAATTGCATGTAAATCTATAATTATCTCAAAATAAAAAGTTTTTTTTAAGTAACGCACCTAGAAAAAAAAATTGGAGACATGACATTGAAAATAAGGAAAGAGAAGTTTGCGTTAATGCTACCAGCTGGTATAAGATCAGATTTTGACGTTCTTAGCCATATAGTTTGGTTTAAATATCTTAGAGCACACATTCTTTTCCTGGAATATGCCTCACTTCCCTATCCATTAGCCTAAGAATGCTGGCAGTTTCAAAGAAGATAAAAGAGTAGACAGATGGCGTTATGGAAAAAAATTCATAGACCTAAATATGAAAAACCTGGCAAGGAAAGAATGTCACCAACCAAAATCAGAATCGTGTTTGAGTGAAATTAAAGATTTATTTTGCCTAGCACACATGAAGGATTACCTAGAAATTATGGAACTATGCTATGAAAAGTAAACATTAGTTTGAGGAATCATCAAAAACATTAGCTACACTTCACCAAAAAGAAAAAAAAAACCCACAATAGAAAGTGCTAGCCAAGTATGCAATTCAGTAAGTCTCTAAACTCAAGACCTGTGAAGAATTGAAAAAAAAACAAGTGTAAAACTTTACATGAAATTAAAAGTATTTTAATAATTTCATGTAGTTCCAAAATAGGTAAAATAGTGTTCAAAAACAAACACTAAAAGGGACTGGCCTGGTGGTGTAGTGGTTAAGTTCTCTCACTCCATTTTGGCAGCCCACGGTTCACTGCTTGGGACCCTAGGTGTGGACCTACACACCACTCATCAAGCCATGCTGTGGTGGTGACCCACATACAAAATAGAGGAAGATTGGCACTGATGTTAGCTTGAGGACAACCTTCCTCAAGCAAAAAGAAGAGGTTTGGCAACAGATGTTAGCTCAGGGCCAATCTTCCTCACACACACACACAAAAAAAACCACTAACGGAAAACAACATTGTACATATTTTATTTTTTTTGAGGAAGATCAGCCCTGAGCTAACTGCTGCCAATCCCCCTCTTTTTGCTGAGGAAGACTGGCCCTGAGCTAACATCCATGCCCATCTTCCTCTACTTTTTTTATATGTGGGATGCCTAACACAGCATGGCATGCCAAGGGGTGCCATGTCCGTACTCGGGATCCGAACCAGCGAACCCTGGGCCACCGAAGCAGAATGTGTACACTTAACAGCTGCATCACCGGGCTGGCCACTCTACATATTTTTTAACGTGAAACTTATTAAAAACAAAAAATGCCTGTTGCATCAAGTGTCATGAACTTGAGAATTTTTATGTTGGTATAATTTTAGCATTGTAAATTGCTTTTAATACTTCAGTTACCATATTTTGGGTTAATTCTAAATGAACATGAATTTTTAAAGGTAGTAAGAAAATGTCAGAAATAGAAAGTATATGAGAAGCAATTTATTCTCCCCTTATCTTTGTATGGATGGTTTTGAACCTAATGATAAGCAAACAGGCAAAAATCTCAAATTATTAATCTATGAGTCAAATCCAGGGAGCCTTCACAGACAAGTTTCCCTATACCTTAACAACTTGCTTTGATAAAATTTATAAATACTAAAATATCATTTGGGCATGTGTCCTAATTTACCTTTGACAGAGACCTTTCTGAAATGCCAATTACTGTTATGCTGAGCTATTAGTGTTATGATTCACATTTATTCATTTCCTAAAAGAATGATAACAGCCTGTAGTATAAAGTGTGAAAAGACATTAATAGAAAAAGAGAAAACACTTTATATTGGCAACTCTGACACCTTTTTTAAATTTTAAAGAAAGCTGCGAATAAACTATCCACTTAGAAGTCATGTTTCTTTAATTCTGTTTGCAGGTAAATAATGCAAACGTGTGAACAGAAGCTTGAAACTTTGTTAAAGCAAGGCATAACAATAACTTGAAAACAATTTTTAAATAAATAAAATAATTGAAACTACATCTTTTATCTCAATTTTGCCTGAAGGGAAAGAAAACAAAAGATTTCATACAAATTGACCATTTATGGTGAAAAAGCCCAACACCGCCTAGAAATGTCATCAAGCATTTTCCCCTAAATTTTAGATAAGCAACTATCTAACTGATGGATACTAGCCAAATTAAAATGTTTCCAATACTGTAGATTCAAATGTGGATAAAACTTGCTCTCTATCCTGTGCACCCGTCCAAGCAGATGGCACCACTGGCCACCCACACTAAGAACCTGGCACTTCCCCTCAGCCCCTCCTGTCTCATATCCCTCGCATCTGATCAGTAACAAAGGTTTATTGACTCCAGCTCATTAACAGTCCCTCCTCTCGACCCCACCCTCCTCCCTGCAGCATCTCTTTCCAGGACACTTACTAAATGGTCAACCAAGTTCCTGCCCAGCAGCAGTCTAGTCCACTCTCTGGCTCGCTATCAGAGTGGTTCGACTGACACCACATACCTGAAAATATGACTCCACTGTTACACTCAACCCCTTAGCCTGACCTTGCACAATCTGGTCCTTGCCACCTCACCAGCTTCATTTCTCACCACCCTACCCCATCACCACTCACATCATTTATATTCTGGTCACACCAATCTATATGCTTTCTCCTAAATCTTGCCTATAGTTTACACTCCTGGGTTTCTATCATAGTCTTTTTTTCTGCCCAACTTTTCCTTCTCTTTACATCATGTTCCCTCAATGTCAACGTGAGCCTCAAGAGGGCAGTGACTTGGTCTTTTTGGCTTGCTGTATCCCGAGTCCCCAGAACTGTACCAGGTTCACAGTAAGTGTGTGGAGAGTTTTCAAACGTGAGGCCTAAAATTGGTACACATCAGTTCCATTCATACTCCTTTGTCTAGAACTCAGCCACATGGCCAGACCTACCTTCAAGGCAGGTGGGAAATGTAGCGAAGTGTGTATCAAAGAAGAAATAATAGACATGGATGAGCAGCCAGCAGACTCAGCCACACCAGGTAACTGTCATATAAACATAATGGTAACAGAAGAAAAATTCAAATGTGCAAAAACCAACAAAGAAAAGCTATTTTTTCTTGAAATAAAAACCTACTAGGAGCTGAATTTAAGCCAAGAAAGAGATAAATGAAAAAAAAAATTGATAGTGAACATTTGAGAACCATTAGGTGCCTAGAAGTTTCAGAAACGATAGCATCAATCATTTATATGTGCAATTACAGTACTCTTTAAACTATTTCAGAATGTTCTTTTCAGGAAGCTAGTATAATATTGATACCAAAAGATACACACAAAAATCTACAGGCCAATGTTACTTAATGAAATATCAATGCAATAATCCTAAATAAAATATTAGCAAATAGAATATACAGCACATTGAAAGAATGTCACCATGTATAAGTGGAGTTAACTCAAAGAATGTAAGAATGTTCAATATTAGAAATTTATTGATATAAATCACCATTCTAATGTCAAAAGAGAAAAATCATATAATTATTTGCATATGCATGATAGTAAAGCCTATTATCAAGTTACAGTAATTAGTAATTATAATTGACAATTATATTGATGCATAAATAAGCAGACAGATAATAAAACAGGAAAGTGAGTCCAGAAGCAGACACAAATACCCACTGGATTTAGTACAGCCATATCTTGTGGTGCAGCCATTCAAATGGCAAGAGTCTTATGAAGAATTTCGTTTAATACTCCTGCTTTGGCTTATAAGACTTTACACGTATTTATGAAGATCAATTAGGATTCCCTCTGAGCAAGAGAGTGCTGTGAAATTAGAGCCAACAGGCAGACTCCTTGGAGTTGTATAGTTGGTGCATGTTCTATTGGGTTTTCCTCCAAAATACTCTAGCACATAGTAGTGATAAGCTCTTCATTTACACTGATTTCATTGATTTTTTTACCCTAAAAATTCCATAACTTAAATATTGAGAATCACATGAATCCTTTGTCTGTGAGGATTATTTTAAGATTACAACAACATCCAATGGCTACGACAGAGAGAACGAGTACACATATATAGCCATATTTTAGAGAAATTAATTAATGAAACTTGCCCTTGTTATGTCATGTTATAATAAATACTAATTATTGATGTTGTATAGATTTCAATGGGGTATGGAATTGTTTTAGCATAAAGTGTTTTTGTTTTGAGACTCAGGAAACCACACAATTTTTTGCCATTGAAATAATAGTAAGAAGATTTTCTACTTAGAACAACTTAGCATCATAACATAAGGAGAAAACTCTGCCATAAGAAAGGGAATACCACATGTGGAGATAAAAGGATGGCTCACTCAAAAAATGGGCCGGTAGGTCACGATCTAGAAAATGATAAAAATCATATCCTTATTTCACTTCTTATATCAAAATTAATTCCATGTGAATGAACGATTTAAATATAAAAATGAAATTTTGAAAGCTCCAGAGGAACACAAGAGAAGTTTTCATTATGATCTCAGAGAACATATGCCTTGTCTATCTTCTTCACAGTTGTAATCTCAGCAACCCAGCCTCGTAATAAATATTTGTTGAATTAGAATGAATTGAATTGAATGAGATCTTAGAGGAGTAAGAGCCACGTTCTATAAAGTGTTCATGGAAGGCACACATAAGAAACTTCTGCCAAAGAGTCTCTGGGAAAACAGGGCATTGCATCTAGCAGTACCGGCTTCAATAAATTTGGGAAAGAGACACACTCAGACCCCCACCTGAGAGAAGTCAACAGTTTCCTGATAGTGGAATGAGCCCTCAGCCGAAACCCACAGGATGGTGCCTGCCCTCTCCTGCAGCGGAGAGCACCTCAACTCTGCACATCTGTCACCCTCAGCACCTGCCCAGCTGAGGTGCAGCCAATGTACTTCCCATTCTGGCTCTCTGGCAGGCCTCCAGAAGGGTTGCTTCTGGTAACTCCATCTGCCAGTAGATGGAGAGGATGTCACACAGGCAAGCTTGCCCATGACTCTGCCAGGGAGAACAGGCAAATGCTTTAAGGATGACCTGGTGCGAAGCTTCAAGTGGTGTGGCAAAGCTGCGGACTGCTGAGAAACAGCAGCAGCAGTCAGACCAACTCAGCAGGAAGCTATTAGGATTGGGGCAGCTCACTTTGAGCAAAGGAATCTGTCCAATTGAGACTGAGGCAGGTTCAACGACAGTGGCAGGCTTTGTTCAAGAGACACTATGCCCAATAAGCAAAGATGAGCTTCATGTGGTTTCAAGAGGCAAGGATCACAGCTCCCAAACTGATCTTTGCCAACCCCCTGAGCAAATAATTATCGTCAATCAGTGCTAACAACCTGAAAATAAAAAAACTATACAAAGAGTGTGTGTGGCAGATTTCAGATTCACAGCAAAGGTCTTATGCTTGGTCTGAAACTTGAAGCTTCCGCAAGAGGAAACTCTGCTGGAAATTTCCTCACAATACCAACTGCCTTTGCTCAGTGTTCACCTTTTCTAACATTATCACCAGAGATTACACAGCCTGCAAGGATTTTATAAGGACCACTATGAGCCCAACAAAGGGCTAGTCCCTGACGAGGCCTTGAAGATTTTAAAGGCACGTACCTCAGTCTTATATGAGCTTAAAAAAAATTCATCATAAAAGTAAATTTAAGCCACATTAAATGTTTGGGGAACAATTAAACACAGAAGCATGGTAATGATCATAATTCCAGTGAACAGAAGCACAGAGAAAGGAGAAATAAAAATAGGAAGTAGGATGTGATCTGGGCCTTGGAGGGAGGGAGAATGGTACGGGTAGGCAGAGAGGAAAGGAAGAACACTGTGGGTGGGAAGAACAGAATGAGTGGGGGCTCAAAAGTGGAGGAGAGCTGGCATGAAACTAAGGTCATAGCATCTGGTGAGAATTCATGAATCTGCATCTACAGGGACGATATTTGGTGCCAATGATTTTGCCTCGGGTTTTCTTTGTCAGTCCGTTGCATAGGCTAACTCCAAACTACCCCATATTATTGGAAAGAGCTTCTTGAAAACAATAAGCTGGATTATTACTTAGAATCAAATGTTAGAGCTATGAGGGATCATAGCATCTACCTAGGCCATCACTTTATTTCACAGATATAAGAATGTTGCCCGGCAAGTTCATAGCTAGTTAGTGCGGCTGACGGGTATCCAGACAGCTTCATTCCATGGACCTTTTTCTCTAAGCCATATTTTTTCACATTTTAAGCCTGGGAGCTTTCCCCTCTGGTTTTGCTATTTCACCAAAGACTGTGCTCCTTAGGAGCAGGGACATCCAACAACTTTATCTAGCACAGAATAATCATTAAGCACAAACTATGTACAAGGCGTCTGGGCTGATATGATAAATAATATAAAAACAGGGGAAAAAATCAACAACCATGTTCTTGTTTGCATCCATAGTGCTAAATTCAAATAGATAGTTTTGTTTAGTAGCACATATATTAAGTGACTTCTATGTGGAATATGAGAATCTAAAGGAAGACTTGGTAGAAAAGGCAAAAACACATAGAGTTTATTGTAACACAGTGTTAGGTAAATAGCATCAGTGAGCTGTGGGTGCTGAGCAACATTAAGGAGGGGTAATTAATCCAATTTAGGATTGGGGAAAGGGATGGCCAGATGTCACGGAGTCTTCATGAAAGGGTTAACATCTGAATTTGATCTTAAAGAATGAATAGAAGTTACCCAAGTAATGAAAAGGTGGTGAAAGGGACAGCAAGAGCAAAGGCATGGGCAAGCAAGACAACCTGTGTTCAGAGAGCTAAAGCAGTTCAGAATCGGTGAAATGTGTTCCTACAGTCTAGGAGTGGTAAAAGAAGAAACTGTTAAGAAAGCCATAGGCCAGACCATCAGAGTCCTTGCATCTCAGGTCACAGAACTTGATTTTTATCAGAAAGTCTACAAGAACCCATAGAAAATTTAAAGCAGGGCAGTGACATGATCAGATAGATCATGCTGGTAATTGAGGAAGGCAACAGTAGAAGTAAGGAGAGCAGTTAGCATCACAACAGGCAAGAGATGATGATAGCACGACAGTAGGGATGAAAAACAAAAGAGGGGCCAATTTAAAGAATATTTTGGAGATAATACTCTCCAAACATTTGGTGTATGAATAATTGGTGAAGATTGAAAGAGAAAGATAATCAAGTATGATTCCTGGGTTTCTAATTTGTGTGACTGCCACCACCAAGATAGAAAATCCTAGAGAAAAAAGACAAGATTGTTTTGAGGTATACTGAGTTTGAGATATCTTTGTAATATTTGTTTGGGGATGCCTAGCCCACAGATAGATTAAAAGGTTTGAAGATCAGAGGAGAGAAATGAGCAAGAGACACAGCTTTAGAAGTCATCAGCCTATGAGAAGAAGTCAAAGTAATGAAAGTAGATGAGACCACGAGGAAGAAGATGAAGAATGAGAAGACAATTGAGATAGGAATGGAGCCCTAGGAAGCAGGAATATCAAGGTGCGGGGAAAGGAAGAGGAACCAGTGAAGAAATGGAGAAGGAATGTTCAGCAAGGATTACAGGAACACATAGATAGTTATAGGAGGGCATGATCAATAGTTTCAATATAACAGTGAGGTCAAATAAGATAAATCTAGAGATGCCCATTGTACTTGCAAGTAGTAATTCATTGGTGACTATAACAAGATGTCTTTCAAAAAAGTGGTAGAAATGGTAGGCAGTTTGCAATGAGTTACAGTAATTGAGAGATGAGGAAATGAAGACTTTGAATCATCAATTTTTGGGTAGAAAGAGGAGGAGAGATTGGATGGTATCTTGAAAGGAATACAGTGTCAAAGAAGGATGTATTCTTTAAGATAATCATGTTGATGGGATAAAGAGAAGCAGTCAAGAGAGAGAGAGACTAAAGAGAAAGGAGAGAGTTGGGGATAACTGAGAGAGTAAGCTCCTACAGGTAGCAAGAGGAGAGAGAACCAAAGCTACAGACACAGTTGTCAAGCCTGCCCTTAGGTTATACCTAGAATATTCTTTTGAGTCTGAAGAAAAGATGATAAGGATAGATCTGGATACAGATACATTTGCATATAGGGCAAGTAGTTAGGAAGTTTAGAGACAAAATACTTAGTGATTCAAACTTTCTTGTTGAAATAGGAAGTAAGTTCATTTAATAAAAGGCAGAGAGAACAACATGATCTGGTGACAGTGCAGTTTCTGACAGTCCCCGTAACACCTCCTACAAACCAAACCGATCAACCATGATGGCAACGAGGGAAAAAAGTCCATAGAGGACATCATCAACAAAATTTCATGATAGAGAATTCCCATAGACCCAAGACATGGGTGAGTGCTACCAAACCACCAACTGTGACCTGCCTAGGATTTGCAGCTGTGTGGCCAGGCAGGCAGGGAATAAACACACCAAGTTGTGGAAATTTAAACGTTGCCCCAAAAATTTACCGGCAAAGGAGAAAACCTTACTTGAGGGAAACCTAAGCAGATAGATCAAGAAATGACGTTTGAAATTGAGACAGTCCCCACAGGCTCTGTGATGCGGGTGAGGGGAAAAGTCTGCCTCAGACATGGGAAGGCCAAATAGTGTTTCCGGTCTCTAATTTCAGAATGATTCGGCAAACACTCTCAGAGGAATTGATTCTTACCTGAGGGAAATCTAACAGAGAAAGGAACCAAATAGAGGAGAGCAGAAACACTGAGGGCAAGAGAAAGAGAGAGAAGCTTCACCTGGTGGGGCCCAGAGGATCCCAGACCCATAAAGCACTGTGACAGCAGAGTATTACTTCTAAAGGTGTGCGCCACCAGAGAATGCAAGGGCTTCAGAGGACCAGAAAATTTTTCTCAATCCAACTCATCTCAGACAGAGGCCATAGTTTGAATTCTTCGTGGTAATGGCATAGAAAGGAGCACTTTAAACCATGAACCCAGAAAAATATTACCATAACTCATTTCTTCCAAAGACATTTTCTCTAATAGCCTAGTAACATCAGAGTCATTTAAACAAGTAAAACAACAACAAATAATAACCCCATAAAAAATTATTACATGAAAAAAGTTGAAAAGGACATTATAACACTTTGACAAGTAATGGAAACACATCTTAAAATGTGGCCACAAAGCAGAAAACTATCCAAATGTTTCAAAGTGAGGTACTCAAAATTTCAAGCATTTTTGAAGCTTTGAAACAACAGCACAAATAAGAAATAGAAAAGCTCAGATATTATAATATGACTAGACAAGAGGAGTACATAAAGCAAGAACTGACATTTCAGAAAAGAATCAGAAAAACATTTTCAGACTCTAAGGCTAAACTAAAGAAACAAAAGAGTGAACAGACACCAAAGAATGGTCATTATGGGAAATAGAAGATAGAAAGGAAATACATAAAATAGTAATAATAATATAATAAATGAGCCAGAAATTTTCAGACTCTTTATATGTTTCAAAAAAAGTGACAAATACAGAATATAAGCAAAGAAGAGTGAATAAATATACAGCTGGTACCTTCTAAAAAATGAAAAAGAAATAAGTGAAATAGAACAAATGTTTAAAACTATACTTCAAGAAAATCTTCCTAAAGTAAAAACTTGCATCTATATATTAAAGAGCATACTGTTGACATGGAAAATTGATCCAGAAGCGTCAACACAGACATTTCCTAGTAAAAGTATTGGCCTTTAGGGGCTGGCCCAGTGGCACAGTGGTTAAGTTCACACGTTCCACTTCAGCGGCCCGGATTTTGCCAGTTTGGATCCCAAGTGTGGACCTACACACCGCTTGTCAAGCCATGCTGTGACAGGCATCCCACATAAAATAGAGGAAGATGGACATAGATGTTAGCTCAGGGCCAGTCTTCCTCAGCAAAAAGAGGGGGATTGGCAGCAGATGTTATCAGGGCTAATCTTCCTCAAAAAGAAAAAACGTATTGGCCTTTAAATATAAGTAAAAGTCGGGCCTGGCCCCGTGGCCGAGTGGTTAAGTTCATATGCTCTGCTTCAGTAGCCCAGGGTTTTGCTGGTTCAGATCCTGGGCATGGACATGGCACCACTCGTCAGGCCATATTAGGTGGCATCCCACATGCCACAACTAGAAGGACCCACAACTGAAAATATACAACTAAAAATATACAACTGGGAGGATTTGGGGAGAAAAAAACAGAAAAAAAAGAAGATTGGCAACAGTTGTCAGCTTAGGTGCCAATCTTTAAAAAAATGAATAAATGGAGCTTTGAGTCAGGAGAAGATGAGGGAGTCCAATTCAATTAAAATATGTATTTTGTGTATATGTATATTTATATCTATTATATTATATATTATAATTATATTATAATTATATATTATTTTATTATTATATTATATTAATTAATATTAATTAATTAATATTATATCAATATATAATTATATATGCAATTAATTAAATTATAAATATATAAAATATATATAAATTATATAAAATATAAATACATAATTTTAAAATATATAATATTATATATTATTTATATATTATATATAATTATATGTAATTATATATAACTAATATATAATTAATTATATATCAATTAATATATATACTTTTACATATATATTTAAATTATGTATATATATGGAAAAGACCTTTGGGTATCTGGAAAAAATTCCAGGCTATTTATAGGGAAAAAGCATCAGATTCAAATTAGACACTCATCTTAATAGTAATATTTCATACTGGTAAACAATGTAACATTTTTAACATACTCAAAGAAAGAAACTGCAAGCTAGGGTTTAAAATCTATCCAAATTTTTTTTTAACATAAAGGTCATAGACATGCTAAAACTTAGAGAATATTGTCTCCATGAGCCTATCTTGAGGAATTTACAAGAATAAGCTTCAGACAGTCACAAAATAATTGGAAAAGTTTTAAGATAATGCTCTAGGTTGAATATATTTACCTATCAAAATAAGACTAAAGGGTGAAGATAAGTGTAATATAATAATATGAAAAGGTATATGCTCTAAAAATGTAGAAAAATAGCAAAAATTGCTTGAGAGAAGGGAGAGTATATGGAAAGTACAATAAGCTTACTGACTACTGTATAGGTATTAACTGGGATGTGTATATGTGAGTTTTTTTTTTTGAGGAAGATTACCCCTGAGCTAACTGCTGCCAGTCCTCCTCTTTTTTGCTGAGGAAGACTGGCCCTGAGCTAACATCAGTGGCCATCTTCCTCTACTTTATATGTGGGACATCTGCCACAGCCTGGCATGCCAAGCAGTGCCATGTCTGCACCCGGGATCTGAACCAGTGAACCCCAGGCCACAGAGAAACAGAACGTGTGAACTTAACTGCTGCGCCACCAGCCCAGCCCCTGTATGTGTGTTTTGAAGCTAGCAAATCAAGTAGTAAAAGCTAAGTGCACCTAAAACTACAAAAAATAACATTAAATGATACTAGTGTCTAAAATTGGAGTATAGAGGAGAGACAGTGGAGAAAAGAAGAATGATTGCTCATTAACCTCACTACTGGTCATAGTAGAAAACCAACAGGTTATATCTAAACAAGAGGTGACTAAGAATATTAAATAAAGATAGAAACATGTCTGTTTTAACAAAAATTAAAACTTTCAAATAACAAAAGAAATACCAATAGAAAGCAAAGAAAACACATGAGTTTAAAGTAGTCGTTACTACATAGGTGGACCCTGAGGGTATTAGGTTAAGCAAAATAAGCCAGACAGAGAAAGGCAAACATCGTATTATTTCACTCATATGAAACAACATAAAACGCCAAGTATACCCATCATGTCAATAAATGCAAGTGGGCTTAACTTAGCTAATAAGAAGAAATTATTCTCATACTGGTTTCTTTTACACCCAGATAGATCAAATGGACAAAAGCAATTGTATAGGGATATAGAAGATCTAAACAGGCAATAAGGCAGATGTTATGGACATGTGTTGAACTCTGTTTTCCAATAGTTGGAATGCACCCTTCTTAAAGAGTATACGTGGAACATTTACAAAAATTAACAATATATAATGTTACAAAGATTCAAAATTAAGATTGCTTATTTCAGATTTTTCTTGTTTGTTAAGGTTGGCCTATATTGCTATGAATTTCCCTCTTGGGATTGCTTTTGCTGTATCCCGTATGAGTTGGTAAAGGTGTATTTTCATTCCCAATTGTTTCCAGATATTTTTTTATTTCTCCTTTAATTTATTCAATGATCCATTGGTTGCTCAGTAGCATGTTGTTTAGTCTCCACATGTTTGCCACTTTCCTAGCTTTTTTCTTGTAATTGATTTCTAGTTTCACAACATTATGGTCAGAAAACGTACTTGATATGATTTCAGTGTTCTTAAATTTATTGAGGCTTTCCTTATTTCCCAAAATATGGTCTATCCTTGAGAATGTTCCATGTGCACTTGAGAATAATGTGCATTCTGTTGTTTTGGATGGAGGATTCTATATATATGTATTAAGTCCGTCTGGTCTAGTTTTTCATTTAAATCCACTATTTTCTTGTTGACTTTCTGTCTGGATGATCTATACATTGATATAAGTGTGGTGTTAAGGTCCCATACTATTATTGTGTTGTTGTTAATATCTCCTTTTAGGTTTGTTAAGAGTTGCTCTATGTACTTTGGTACTCCTGTGTTGGGTGCACATGTATTTATAAGTGTTATGTCTTCTTGGTGGAGTGTTCCTTCGATCATTATATACTGCCCCTCTTTGTCTCTCATTACCTATTTTGTCTTGAAGTCCTCTTTGTCTGATACAAGTGTGGCAATATCTGCTTTCTTTTATTTGCCATTAGCTTGGAGTATCGTCTTCCATCTCTTCACTCAGAGCCTGTGTTTGTCTTTAGAGCTGAGATGTGTTTCCTGAAGGCAGCATATTGTTGGGTCCTGTTTATTAAAAAATAAACATCTCACCACTTTGTGTCTTTTGATTGGAGAATTCAATCCATTTGCATTTAGAGTGATTATTGATATATGAGGCCCTAATTCTGCTATTTTATCGCTCATTTCCCAGTTCTGCATTTCCCTTGTTTCTTGCCCCATGTATTTTGGACTACCAATTCAGTTTGGTAGTTCTCTATGATGGTTTTCTTAGTTTTCTCTTTGTTTATTCTTTGCGTCTCTGTTCTGCTTACTTGTTTAGTGGTTACCACTAAAAATCTCGTAGATGAGACAGTCCATTATCTGATAGCCTATTTTCGAATAGCCTCTTATTTCTTTAAACTAAACTGTTTCCATCCCTTTCCTTTTCACCTTCGAAGTTATGATTGTCACAACTTATTCCATCTTGTATTGTGAGTTTGTGGCTAAAATGACAAGATTATATTTATTTTTTATTTTTTCCTTCCCTTTATCTTCAATGTTGTAAGTGTTTGCTAACCTGTTCTGATAGAGGGCTGCAGTTTTCTGATTTTTTTTCTACCTATTTCCTTGCTCAAAACTTCATAAGCCCTTTCTTTTTATTTCAGGGATGAGGGCTTTCTGGAGCATTTCTTGGGGGGTGGGGAAATCTTGTGGTGATGAACTCCCTTAGCTTTTGTTTATCTGGGAAATTTCTTATTTCTCCCTCATATCTGAAGGATATTTTTGCTGCATAGAGTATTCTTGGCTGAAAGTTTTTGTCTTTCAGAATTTTGGATATATCATTCCACTCTCTCCTAGTCTCTAAGGTTTCTGCTGAGAAATCTGCTGAAAGCCTGATAAGGGTTCCTTTGTAAGTTATTTTCTTCTGCCTTGCTCCCCTTAATATTTTTTTTGTCATTGACTTTTGCCAGCTTTACTATTATATGCCTTGGAGAAGGTCTTTTTGCATTGGTATAATTAGGAGATATATTAGCTTCTTTCACTTGTATTTGCAGCTCCTTCCCCAGGTTTGGGAAGTTCTCAGCTATTACTTCTTTGAACAAGATTTCTGCTCCATTCTCCTTCTCTTCTCCCTCTTGAATACCTATAATCCTTATGCTGCATTTCCTAACTGAGTCAGATATTTCTTGGAGAATTTCTTCATTTCTTTTTAATCTTAGTTGTTTCTCCTCCTCAACCTGCAGCATTTCTTCATTTCTGTCCTCCAAACTGCTGATTCTCTCCTCCATAATATCAGCTCTGTTATTCAGGGCATCCAGATTTTTCTTTATCTCATCCATTGTGTTTTTCATCTCCAATATTTCTGATTGGTTTTTCCTTATAATTTCAATCTCTTTTATGAAGAAGTTCCTGATTCCATTGAACTGTCTATCTGTATTTTCTTGTAACTCATTGAGTTTTTTATGATAGCTATTTTGAATTCTCTGTCATTTAGATTATAAATTTCTGTACCATCAGACTTGATTTCTGGGTGTTTGTCATTTTCCTTCTGGTCTGAAGTATCAATATATTTTTTCATGATATTTGGTGGCACGGATTTGTGCCTCTGCATAGTGATAATATTTGGTTGCAACTTCCACCTGCTGCTACTGGGTAGGGGTCAAGAGCTGTGTATTCTGAACTCACCACGACCCTGGCTTACTCACTCACTGCTGCTGCTCTTCTATCACATGCGCCTCACTCTGGCTGACTGGCTGAGCTAGAGCACCAGGCATGGTGAGGGGTGTTTCTTTCACCTGCATGATCCCAGGGGCATTTTCTCTCTGCCCTTGCTATCTTCTTTCCTAGGGTGCTGGCCTGATGAAGACACCCCCACAATAGCTTAGCCACTTCTGTGTGGGGCTTCCCATGTGCAGTGTGGGAACTTGGAGAGTGAAGGTGCTCCCGCAAAGGGCCACCCCTCCCCCCTCTCTCAGAGTCATGTGTGATCCTGTACCATGGGTTGCTATCATTGGGGGAGGAAGAGGAGCTCCCCTTACCTCCTTCCACTTCTTCCAGAGGGGTTCGGCACTTCCACTTTTGGATGTATGGCTGTGTGGGTCTCTCATGCACCTTTTGTGTTGTGTGAATGTGCTCTGTTGGTATCTGAATGTCCTTTTTGTTGTATCTTAGTGGGGAAGAGTCTAAGGGAAGAGCTCACTTCATCATGATGCTGACGTCGCTAGGATTTGTTTTAATCTACATAATTATATCGGCACAATCCTATGCAAATATTTGAAAACCTAAAGGAAATCAATAACTTCAGTCAAAATAAAATGTTGAGATAGAATGTTCAAACAGACCAATTATCATATAAGGAACTGAGAGGGTTTTCAAAAAGCTACTCTTCAAAATGGCACCAGGACCAAAGAGTTTTACAATGGAACATTACTAAACAATTAAAAACCACATAGTCTAGCTGCTATTTAAATTGTTCCAGATCATAGAAAAGGAAGGAAAATCATTCAAATATTTTATATCTAATACCAAATATTCATTGATATAAAAGCTGTATAAAGTTAATACAAAAAAGAAAGTTACATGTCATTCTCGCTTGTGAAAACTGATGTAATAGTTATAAGTAAAATATTTAAAATAGAATCTTACATCATATTGATATAAAATACATCATGATCAAACAGAGTTTATTCTAGGAATACAAATGATTCCATATGAGGAAATCCATTAATATAATTAATCATAACAATAGGTTAAGGAAGAAATCATATGACCGTCTCTCTTAATGCCAAAAAAATTTGAAAAATATCAACTCTTACTTTTAAATCATACACACACACTCACAAATACACATTCATTCACTAAAATAAGAATTCACTAAATACACTAAATTAAGAATTCACTAAAGTAAGAATCAATTAAACTTTCATCTTACTTAATGGGGAAACACTTAAGGGCATTTCCATTAATGTAATAAACAACACAAAATTGCCCACAATTGCCACTAGTATTTAACATGATGGTGGAAGAACTAACCAAAGGAATTAGACAAGATAAAGCAATTGGGAGGTAAAACTAGATTTATTCTTAGATAATAGGTCTGTATATTAGAAAAATCAAGGATCCAGCCCTGTTTCCTGGTGGCACACTCCACTTTGGTAGCTCAAGTTCAGTTCCAAGGCATGGACCTATACCACTCATCAGCCATGTGTAGGTCTGATGCCCCACATACAAAATAGAAGAAGATTGGCAACAGATGTTAGCTCAGGGCAAATCTTCTTTGGCCAAAAAAATATAATAACTCAGCAGAATCAAAGAAAATACTACTACAAAATCAGAGAATGTGGTAAATTAACAGGATATATATGGAAATCAATAGCTTCCATATATACAAACACTAAAATGTTATGCTATATAAAGGAAGAGAAGGCTCCAGCTTAAAAAGATAAACTACTTAGGCATACACTTAGCAAGAAATATGCAAAATCTTCATAAGGAAAATTTTTAAACACTACTGAAAGATGAAAAATGTACATTTAAATAAGTGGAAAAACATTCCCCGTTCTTATAAGAAGACTCAACATGAATGGAAGGATCAAGGCTTCACAAAGAAGCAAACAGATAAATTCCAAATATAGGTCATTCTTAAGGATGATTCCCTTCTTCTCTTCAGGAAGTCAATAGTGCGGTTGAAAAACAAAAATGTGAAGGGGATGGGTGAGGGGAAGGGGTGGGGCGGGAAGGAGATTGATCTAGATTAAAGGAAATTCAAAGCACAACTCCATGCAATTTGTGGGCCTTGTGTGGATCCTAATTCAAACAAATCAACTTTAAAAAGAATTTTGGTAATTGACTGGGTAGTTGATAATACCAAAGGATTATTTTTTGTTTCCTTAGATGTGATAACAGCATTGTGGTTATGTAAGAAAATGTCCATAATTTTTAGAGATGCATTCTTAAACACATAGTCATGAAATAATATATTTGAAATTTCCTTTAAAATAATTCACCAAATGAAAAGTCAAAAGGGATAGAGATAAAGTAAATATAGAAAAATCTTCAAAATTAGTGAATGAATATAAATATGTGGAGCTTCATTATTTTTATGTATTTTTTAAATATTCATTAAACAATTATTTTATTTAATAAAAAAAGAAGGAGTACAAGTAGTAGGCTTAAGGGAAGTGATGATTTGAAAGGGTTGCTGAGGGAAATGGGAGCTGGTTTGACCAAGAATGAATAAAAAGTTTGAAGAAGAGCACAAAGGTCCACCTCAGGGTGACAGTCCTGACTTGGGTGGGGCCAGTTTGCACTGGTGTAGGAATTGAAACGATAGATAGGAGTCAGCAGGGACATTTTTCTCCACATGTGGGGAGAAGAAAGAGAAGAGAATCAAGGCATCACACACCTTCCCAAAGCCAAACAATCTGATCACATAAGGATCAAGCCAAACTCCAAGGACAACTCATAGAAAACCTAAGATACCTAAGGTTTGTCAGTAAAGGGGAAAATAGGAAGTGAGGCATAGTAGGGGTATCGGCACCATGAGCAGCTGGAGCATGCACAACCAAAAGTGGAATAAACCCCCTTTCTAAACTTGCACCATTCTCGGCACCAATCCTGTTCTTAGGGATTCCCTCTTAATTGTAGGCAACGTTGCTTGCTCCCTTTTCTGGTCTCTTAGAACAATAGCTGTGTACCCAGCACTATACATAATTAGTAACGACACTGGCTGACATTTATCTAGTGGTTGCCTCATGGCGAGGTAAGCACCGCTGCACAGGGATTATCTCCTTGAATCCTCATAGCGAGCCGAGGAGTCTCAGCAATGTTAGGTGGAAGTGAGGGAACTGGGATTTGAGCTCAGATGATTGACTCCAGGACCCAAGCTCCTAATAAGAAGCGGTACTGTAATTACAGCTCATCAGCTTCCACCTCTCTGATTTCCTCTCCTTCAAGAAAGCATTTCAGCATGCAAACAAGTGATGTTTTTAGGGATTAGATTGAATCCACCCTAATTCGTATGAAAAATAAATAACTCACAAATTTTAGGTCTTTTAGTTATTATTACTAATTAATTATTAGCAACAAATCTCAGAACTGATTGTGACACAGGAGTGTGTAATAATATTGTGGTTGAGAACTGCACTTCTGATACGCTTACTCTCTAAAACACTTTTTCAAAATGTTTCTACATTTAATTAAGCACTTAAGTTTTCTAATTTATTTCATTCCTGACTGCCAGATATTCATGCCAGATATTCCTAGTAAATTATAATCTCTTTGAGGGGAAGAGTTTAGTCCTGTGATTTTTTTTTTTAACTCTCCAAAACATCCAGAACATGCCAGGCACATAGAAATCACTTAATAAACGTTCTCTGAATAGAACTGATTACTGCTGAAATAATATTAATAAGAATAGGTAATATTAGGGTTGGGCTTTCCTCTTTATAAAAACCCTTCCATCAGTTCATCAGGCTTCTTCTGAAAGTACACAGAAAAAGAATCAGAGGGGCCAGTCTGATGGCCCAGCAGTTAAGTTCACACCTTCCGCTTCGGCAGCCCGGGGTTCACTGGTTCGGATCGTGGATGTGGACCTATGCACGACTTGTCAAGCCATGCTGTGGTAAGCGTCCCCCATATAAAGTAGAGGAAGATGGGCACGGATGTTAGCTCAGGGCTGGTTTTCCTCAAAAAAAAAAAAAAGAATCAGAGATCCCAGTCCAAGAGGGTATATTCACTGTGTAGAGCTGGCTTTTTTGCCCTTTCTCCCCAGAGAGGACATGGATGGAGAAGTTTTCTAGAATTGTGAGTACAGTAGCCCCCTTATCTGCAGGGGGTAGGCTGGAAGAACACCAGTGAGCGCCTGAAACCACAGATAGTGCCAAACCCTACATATACGCTGCTTTTCCCTATACATTGGTGTTTGAGGGGAGACAGCAAAACCAGCACAAATTTCTTTTTCCTTCTTCACAATTTCACAAATAGAAGATTTGTTCTTGCTGATGATGTTAGCAACCTCGGCATATAATTCTTTTTCTTTCCTTATTAAGTCTAGAACTTTTACCTTTTCACTTAAAGGAAGCACTTTGACTTCTCTTTGGCATATCTAAGTTGCCAGCATCAGCGATACTGTGACAGTTGATCTGGTAACCAAGATGGCTACTAAGTGACTAACGAGCGGATACAATGTGGACATGCTGGACAAAGGGATGATTCACACGCTGGGCAGGACGTAGAGGAGCTGCGCAAGATTTCAGCATGCTACTCAAATGGTGTGCAATTTAAAACTTATAAACTGTTTATTTCTGGAATTTCTCATTTAATATTTTTGGACTGTGGTTGACCACGGGTAATTGAAACTACAGAAAGCGAAACCGTGGATAAGGAGGGACTACTGTGTATAATTAGAAGTACCCAATGTCATAGCTGGATCTGTCTTTTAGCTCTGCACCCTATTGTGTTTCTAACGCAGCCTCAGAAGCCTGTGTTTGCCTAAATAAGATCTTATTACATGTCACCTGTACCTAACTCCATTAACATGTAAATGAAATTGATTCTCTGCACTGAGAACAAGAATACTTACCTGGCAATATAACTCAATGCTTTAAAAAGAAAAAAAGATATGCAAATTTTTCATTACAGATTTCTAAGGTGAAAATAAAGTAACTTATCTGCCAAGCTGACCAATTTAAAAAGCTCAGAGCCAGAGAATGAACACTTGGAATTAAGTATGATATGATTAAAGACACTCTGCAAGCTTAAAAGGTAAGGCAAAAAGGAAACAGTATATGCAACATCTAGGATAATTTTCACAAACAAGGGCTCATGCTCTTGTTTTCTAGACCTGAGGAGTAGCAACTTCTTCCTTTTTGATACTTCCTAGCAGGGAGGTTAAGGACATGAGATTTGGAGCTAGACAGGCCTGCCTGTGGACACTCAGTAAATGTTAGCCACCATTCTGATTTTGGGGCAGAGAAATTTTCAGTTCCCTTCCCTTACCCCTGTTCCTCCAGAGATAAAGTTGCTGCAGGGTGTATAATGGATGGGAATCCCTCTGTAGTCTATGAACTTGTAGGAGAGGAAGATAATTCCTCTACCTTCTAGGTCCTTCTGGCTACTCTAAGTATTAAATTGACATGAGACAAAACAAGAGGAGAAAATAAACAAAGCTTTATAACATGTATACATGGGAAAAACCCAGGAAAGTTGAGTAACTTGCCAGAATGGCCAAAGCTGCCACCTTAAATATCATCTTCAGCCAAAGACAAAGCAGGATGTTGGGGGCGGTGGTTTGGGACTTCGAAGGGGAGGAAGGCAATTCACATGGAAATGGAGAAGCAAACATTTGGTAGACAGAACTTTGATAGGAATGGGCTTAGCAAGGGCACAGAGTTATCTATGGTGATGGCCTTATCTTAAATTCTGTTAGGCAGTTAGGGGGAAGGTGAAAGTTTCTTCCAGAGTCTTTTGTCTTTAACCAAAGAGACACATTTTGGGGTGGTCAATTCTGATCCCCCACAACCTCTCTTCCCCGGCATGCACTTTGCTGGGTAAATATACTGCCCAGAGAGCTGGCCATGCCATCTCTCTCCAGTGCTTTTTCTACTGCCCTGCAAGTATATAGCTGGAGGTGCATTGAATCTAAGGCCTGTTCTGCAGACCAGTTAGCTAGTTCTCCCACTTCTTTAATCACTTCTTCCACAGTGCTAATAAGAGGGTTTCAGATCCCCAGACTTGGAAAGAAGGCTGTGCTAATCAGGTGTCAAGCTCAGGCTCCAAGGGGGGAAAAGGAGGAACAGATGTTAGAGAGCACTTGAGCACTGCTGAGTCAGAGTCATACCATTTAATAACATCAGAATCCTACTATAACCCAAATTGTTGTTATTGTTATTATTATTGACTTTGAAGTGGAGAAGGTCAATTGTGTGGTCAACTGACTTGCAAAGGTTTCCCGTTGTCTTAAGGGTCCCCTGTGCTTCAGCTCTATCTTACCCACTGTAGGGGAGGAAGACATTTCCTCTACCCGCTCTGGGTCCTTCTGGCCAGAAAAAGAATTAAATTGACATGAGACAGAATAACAGGAGAAAATTAAACAAAGCTTTATAACATGTATACATGGAAGAGGCTAAGACAAACTGAGCAACTCGCCTAAATGGCAGAAGCTCTCACCTTAAATACCACCCTCATGTAAAGAAAAAGGAGGATGTTGGGGATGGGGGGAGTCAATCATGGGAGGCTACCAAAAACCACAGTAAACAAGAGTAAGGTTATTATGCAGATTTAAGTTCTTGCCTTCTGCATTGATTAAGAGTTTCTAGAGATAAGTCATCCTTCTTTCTTCCTGGTACAGAGAGGGAGACACCTTTACAGATGGAGATTTCCTTTACAAATGTAAATGTCTCTTAACAAAGGGTAAGTAAATTTTACTTTGCAGAGCTTCTTTCCTGTCTGCAGTTTTTTAAAAGTAACCAACCCAAAATAATCCTCAGGCCAAAGAGACATATCTTGGGGTGTCCAATTCCAGTTTCCCATGCCACATAGCTCACTTTCTGGCTAATCTTTCCTTTTACGTTAGGTATACTTTCCTGAGTGCAATTTTTGCACATCGCTCTTTTTATCTCAATATTAATTAATTAGTCTTTACTCTTCATCCTGAAATTAACTATTTCCATTTTACATAAGAGGGAATGTTCAGAGAGGTTAAGTAACCTGTCTAAAACCACACAGCTACGAGTGGGAGACCTGAATCTAAAATCCAGACCTGTTTAATCCCAACGAGCATCCTTCACACTAACGTCCCTACTTTCCCATTCCTAACTTCAACCTCATGAGAATTTCAGTTGATTGAGTTTGGTAGGAAAGGGATCAAGGTCAAGATACGTCAGTCTCCACATAAACTCAAAGGTCCCTTATCTTTCAATTCACATTCACTTTTCCAAACCACCACAGCACCTGTCATCTCCCATTTAAAAGGGTTTCTCTGATCTGGATGGTTTCTTCATGCCCCAACATAAGTCAGATATCTTTATCTAAAAGCCAGGACTTCTGAATTTTCAGAGCAAGCATCAGTGAGGGCACAAGTCACCCAGCTGCCTTCTCGTGTCGGTTTTTACCACCAAACCTTGCCAAAACACGAGTCGCATGTGTAGGAGGAGTAGAGCTCACTCATCACTGAGGTCTGAGACTTGACAGGAGTTGGCAGTGCTTAAACCTCAGGCCTCCTTTATTTTCACTTCAGAAAGGAGAGGAAAAAATACCCAGATACTTTAGTGTGATATTGGAAAAGTCCCCTTTACCTTTGGCAATTTCTCTGACAGTCCAAAAGGGCATCTGCTGTTTGTGGTGAAGATAATACCTCCAGCCTTCTCAGTCATCTTGAGAAAGCCAAAAATGAAAACACAACCTTGCAGCTTAGCAAAATAAGGATGATACACTTGGGGAGCAAGATAAATGATAAGACACTATATGTTGGGAATCAGTGTCATTCAGTCTGAAATGATCAAAGCTGGGCCTTCGCTTCAAATAGTGCCAGGCCAGTGGATTTGACTCCATTTTGTTAGAACGTTTTTTTATCAATTCCCTTTCAACCACCTTTGTAAACAGTCATCTGACCTCAGGTCTCACGTTGAATACAAATCTTAGCTGGAAATCCCAAAAACTATTCAAGCTTTTATCAGCTGGCAAGGATTCTTTTAACCAGAATGATTTCATTATAAAGCTTATCACAAGTTCCTTAAAAAGAAAGCAGAATCTCCAGAAACGTGTCTAACCAGATAGCACACCCATCTCAGTCTTCCCTGAAATCAGTTGAGCAGTGGCTTCCATGTACTTTCCTGAGAATTAAACAGCAGAGCAAAAAAGACTCAAAGTTGTTAGCTGAGTTCAGCGAATGTGCAGGAAACTTAACCCCAGACAATACCAGGTCTCTTTCAGTCAGTCTACAAAGAAAGAAACAATACTTTGAAAAAGCATCTTCAACTTGATGGTGAGACATGGTCCCCCTGCCCAGAAGGCCCTTCACTCCTCCTTCCTCACCGCGCTAAAGACTCAGCTGAGGCCTCATTTTCAAGCTTGTGTGGGACAACCCTCTTCTGTGTCCCCATACAACACTGTGTTTGCCTTTAGCCCAAAACCACTCTATGCTATAGTCATAGTCTATGTCCTCTGTCTCTCCTATAGAAGGTGAGGGGAGAACTGTGGCTTTTTTCTCTATATCAAAAGTGACCAGCTCAGGCTCTAGTACATAGATGTTGAGTGAATATTTCTTGAACAAATCGATGGACAAATGGAATGGATGGAATGGATAAATGAACGAAAGAAGGAGCAAATGAGTGAACAAAGGAATAGCACAGCCTCAAGATGTAGGTTTAAAATTCTGCTCTGGTCCAGATCTGCCCAAATGGCAGTGGCCTATCTGCAGTAGGAACAGGAGGCCAAGGGGGCAATTTCACTATAGAAGGATATAAATTGCAACTTCCTTCCCCAAATTCCAATCCATCTGCCTACCATTCTTCCAAACCTCAGCATGACCTCTTCTTCCTCTCTCATTCATACATGTTTAGACATAGGCTGTGCATCTAAGACACCAGGTCTGCCTAAAGCAAAGTGCCCTGAAGAATCCCACTTCTCTTTGGGCAGAACTCACCTGACATCACAAGCTCCCCAACTTCACCCAGCAGGACCCAAAAGACCAGACCATCCATAAAAACCTTCAGCTTCAGAAACCAGGAAATAGAGAGCAGGAGGAATGAGAAATAGAAATATCTCAACCAAAAGCCCAGAGGCACTTTTTATGCCCCCAGGGCAGAATGGACCCCTGGACTGAAGCCACAAGCAGTGAGAAGTGTGTTACAGGACAAACTGCAACCACTGCTGGACTTCAGACCTCAAACTCGAAAGCTCATTTGTAACTATTTGCATATATCTTTGCGTGCTATTTGCCTAATGCACTGAAAACTCTCTTGCTTTTTATTTCTTCCAAAGTTCCCCATTTATGCTTTCATTCATGCCACACAGATTGGCCCAGCCTCTAGGGAAGATACGGGGTGAAAGAAGAAAGAAATAAGAATAACCACCACCACTACTGATTGAAAACCTTTGGGACCACAATTTCTCTGCCGAAAGATGTGAAGATGCTGGGTACTCAAATCCAGAGACCCCCAATACACATTTTAAACCTACGACCTAAATCCTGCAACTAAGAAGCCAGCTGTCAAATCACTCGTTTGAAGCTGGCCCAAAAGAGAAAGGATACATTAGAAGAAGGAGCACAAAATGAGTCTCACTAATCATCCAGCAGATGAAGGATTTTACATCATTACTGCCCTTGCCAATAGCTCCAATATGCTAGGAGCTCCTGAAATTCTCTCAAGATAATCTCAGTCTGTGTATTTCATCCACATATACCATCTAACAGCTGAAATATACAATAGCAGTGGGAAAGCCTTTTCCACCTGACCAAATGAGGTTAAGAGGATTGGTTTGACCCATATCTGCCGAAAGAAATTGCATTCAATAAAACTTGGTTTTCCCTATAATTTACCTTTTCAGTGCCTCTGAGCAATTCTTATGGGTACATGTTTGGAAGTAAAAAAGCAAAGTTCAGAACAGCATCATTCCACTTTGGAGTTATTATATTTTAGTGGAAGTTTTGTGTTGTTGTTTGTGTTTTTATTTTTTTAATGCAGTACTTGAGGCAAGTCCACATGCAGCATAGTAATATTCTCAAATCACACAACAGAGATTCCGGAAAATGTCCCTTGTGCTCAAATAAAGCCATCACCATACTCTAATGCAGGGTAACAGCACACAATGCAGTCATGCACACGATATTACAACAAACTGGGTCATTGCGATCACTCACCCAGTGCTCAGATAAAAAGACCATTATCATGCAGTAGATGGGGAAGAGATGGAATTGATTTCCCAGGATCCAGTCCATGAGCAGAGTGTATACTGAACAGAGAAAGAAACTGTCCAGGTCCTAGAGGAATGGCTAATATTCACTTTAGGGGTTTTTGTCTTCTCCCTCCATTCTGAAAAGCGGGAAGCAACAGTAATCAACATCATGGGACCTGACTGTGCATTGTGCCCAGAAATGCTTTAGACGCCTGCTGTCTGGTTTTGATTTCTGGAATACGAACACTGCCTCTGCTCCACTGATTGCCCGCAAAATGGTTACCTGTACATTTGTTGATTTAAAAGAAGAATTTGGTTATTACGAAGCTCAATTTACTCTGCTTTCTGAATATTAACATAAAAAATAGCTTATGTCAATGATTTTTTGGGTATGACACAAAAACCTAGGCAAGAAAAGCAAAAATAGACAAGTGGGATTGCAGCAAACTAAAAAGCTTCTGCACTGCAAAAGAAACAGCAGACAGAGTGAAAAGGCAACCTACAAAATGGAAGAAAATATTTGCAAACTATAGAACTGACAAGAGTCTAATATCCAAAATATATAAGGAACTCATGCGACTTCATAACAAAAAACTGAATAATCCAATTTAAAAATTGCAGTGGCAGAGTGGTTAAGTTTGCGCACTCTGCATCAGCAGCATGCGGTTCATGGGTTCAGATCCCAGGCACAGACCTACACCATTCATCAAGCCATGCTGTGATGGTGACACACATACAAAATAGAGGAAGATGGGCACAGATGTTGGCTCAGGGACAATCCTCCTCAATCAAAACAGGGAAGATTGGCAACAGATGTTAGCTCAGGGCCAATCTTCCTCACCCAAAAAAAGGGGGTGGGGGCAAAGGACCTGAATAGACATTTCTCAAAACAAGACATACTAATGGCCCACAGGTACACGAAAAGGCGCTCTACTTCACTAATCATCAGGGAAATGCAAATCAAAACCACAATAAGATGTCGTCTCACAGCTGTTAGAATGACTATTATCAGAAAGACAAAAGATAACAAGCACTAGTGAGGATGTGGAGAAAAGGGAACCCTTGTGCACTGTTGGTGGAAATATGAATTGGTACAGGCATCATATAAAACAGTAAGAAGGTTCCTCAAAAAATTAAAAATAGAATCCAGCAATCCCATTTCTAGGTATATGAAATCAGGAAATGAAGGAAATGAAATCAGGATCTCAACAAGATATCTATACTCCCATGTTCATTTCAGCATTATTCACAATAGCCAGGATATGGAAATAATATAAATGTCCACTGATGGATGAATATGTAAAGAAAATTTGGTATATACATACAATGGAATATTATTCAACCATAAAAAGAAGGAAATCCTGCCATTTGCGATAACATGGATGAATCTGGAGGACATTATACTAAGTGAAATAAGACAGACACTGAAAGACAAATACTACATGATCTCACTTATATGTGGAATCTAAAATAGTCAAACTCATAGAAGCTCAAAGGAGTAGAACAGTGGTTGCCAGGGGCTGCTGGGGAGAAGAAATGAGGATATGTTGGTCAAGGGCTACAAACTTCCGGTTATGCAAGATGAAGAGATTCTGGAGATCTAATGTATAACACTGAGACTACAGTTAACAGTTGTGTGTTGTACACTTGAAATTTGCTAAGAAGGTAGATCTTAAGTATTCTCATCACAAAAAGGATTTGGTAACTACGTGAGGTGCTGGATATGTTAATTATCTTGATTGTGGTGACTATTTCACAATGAATATGTATATCAAATCATCAAGTTATACACCTTAAATATATACAAATTTTAATTGTTAATTATACCCCCAATGGAGCTGGGAGAAAAAAAGAATAGCCCATGTGTGCTGCTTACTCTTCTGTTTACTCTGTCTTGCTTACTTTCTTTTCAGTTTTCTGAAGATGTTTTCTACAGATAGATAAAGGATGGTGGAACACGTTTGGGCAGTAAAGTAAGGATGAGAGAAGTTGATAGGAACTCTAAAATTGAGATTCAAATAAAATCTTCATAACCATATGATTTTTAAAGAATTCATGTTTTTATGCCTTAAGAACTTTCTTATCAGTAATTTCAGTTAACGTAGATATAAATCATCCCACTCTCCCAAATAGGCATGTTCTTGACACCAGACCAGTAGATTGAGAGATGGAAGATGTATTAATATCAGATAGCATCAGCAGGAGCTGAGCAGAACCTCAAAAGTGCCTAACCACAACTGGATCGCCATGTTCTAGGTCCCACTCGGGCCTGAGAAGCTAACTCTTATTCCTCAAAACACAAATGAGACTGACTCAGATGCCTAAATGCCAGTTTATCAGTTTACAATTAGAAATATCAGCCAGCACAGACCAGAACATCTGCGCTAGCTCTAACTGCTGAGGAGCCACCTGACCTTACGCCCCATGTGCTCACAAGAACTCTTCTCCTTGGGACGGGGGAATTAGCTCTCATCACCTATTTTCTATTTCCCCTTTCCTCTTCCTGTGGGGTTATCATTAAAATACAAGTGTAGGGACATTAAAAGCTATCCCCAGGCACATGATAGCACTGAATACTTGTTGCAAGAGCCTTTGTCGAATCAGAAGAGAAGCAATTAGTGATCTAACTCCCCAAATCTAGTACCTTTTTCTGACAAGAAAACAAAGGTTGTCGAGAAATGCTTCTTATTTTTATGACAGAATCAAACCATGTTAAAGTAGAAGAGACACTAGAAAGAATCTAGGCTAACTCCATTACTCATTTATTCATTTAGGAAATTTGTATTGAGCACCTAATATGAGCCAGGCATGAGTTTAGGCACTTTGGAGATAGTAGGAACCAAATTGACAAGGATCCCTGTGCTTAAGGAGCTTACATCTGTCAGGGGAGAACACAAAATAAACATAATAAATAAGTGAGCCACATAAAACATGCTTTGGAAAAAAGAAAAAGCAGAAGCAAGTAAGGAGAAGTAGCAAGAGTGTATGGTAGGAGGTAGGAAAAATTTTGAATAAAGTAGTTTTTTCATTGAAAAAATATCATTTGAACGAAAGCTTGAAGGAGATGAATAAATTAACCCTGTGGACATCTGTGAGAAGAACATTTCACGCACCAAGAAGAGACAATGCAACGATCCTACGACAGAAGTGAGTCCAGAATGTTGAAGGAACAGCAAGGAGGCCGGTATGGCTGGAGGGCAGGAGGAGATGAGCTCAGAGAAATAATGGAAGATCAGATCAAGTAGAGGGGTTCTGTAGGCCTTTAGGAAGACTTTGGCTTTTACTATGAGTGAAATGGAGTTTTAAGCAGAGAAGTAGAATGACTCACATTCCTTTCATTTTAACAGAATCATTCTGGCTTCTCTACTGAGAATAGATGGTAGAAATAGGGATGCAAGTTAGGAAGCTATTGCATGAATCCAGATAAGAGGAAAAAGAACCTGAGCCCATGGTGGTAGTCAGGGAACTGGTGAAAAGTGGTGGAATTCTGAATCCATATTGAGGTTAGACCACACAAAACTAACTGATGGATTGGATGTGAGATGTGAGAATCAAGGAAGATTCCAAGGTTTTAGGCCTGAGCAACTGTAAAAATGGAGTTGCCTTCAATATCCCTTTTCAAGACCTCCGTCAGCCCTCAAATATGTGAGGCAACTGGGGAGTATGCTCTATTACCTGGGAATTGGGAATTGGAGGAATTAGGGGATGGCAGAGCAGAAGGAAGAGCAGGGGTTTACAGTTCCCACACTCTCAAGTACATTTTGCTTCTGAATCACTAATTCTGGGTTCCCTAAACTCACAGTCTTCTACAAAATGGCCATCCTCTGTCCAGCTATTCAGAATGGCGGGTTTTCTCCTTCAAGAAGTCCCTGGCCCTTGTTTCGGACACACTCACACTTCAGGGTTGGATGACGCTCCCTCTAGTCTTGGTGGCCTTTGTAGTCTCCTGGGCAATGCTCTGAAACAGCAAGTCACCGAATGTACTATCTCTTCAACCTGGCGAGAGTCTTAGTGACTATTTCAAATGATTTGAGGTCCTTCTTCTCCTCTTGAAGCTCATGAGAAGCACAAAGAACCAGAAGGCTATTCATGCTGTCACTGCAGCCTTCGCCTGCATCAAAGCCCTGCTTTAATGCTTTCATAGCAATGAGTTTCTGAGGCACTTGTGAACTAACTGCCTCCTTCTAGCCACAGGCTCTATGACTGTGGTTAACCAAGGAGTGCTTTGTGTAAACAAAGTCAGAAGCAGTGGTGCAATATTCAAGTAGAGCCGTTCTGGTGGTTAAAGCGTAGGTAGGAGACAAGGAATCCCATCCTCTTGGCCTCCCTCTCCCCACCACGACCCTTCCCCACTCTTGAGCTCCACTGGGGTGTTCTCTAAGTAGGCACTAAGGAAAATTGAAAGTTCTGTGGAACACAGTTTGAAAATGAATAGACTATGGCTTTCTGCAAGATCAATGACACACAGCAATAGAGAGCGTTCATTTCCTACCAGGTGGTCAGGCTTAAGAAACTTAACCTGCACTGTCCCACAGTTTCCCATATTTCTGAGTAACAGGTGAATATACCTGAGGTCTCCCTCACAGCAACACAGGCATTGTCTGCCAGAGCAGATGGACAGACTCCAGTGAAAAGCCAAGCAAAGTGTCAACATCTTTCTTTTATTTTGGTCCAGAGCATGCCTCACAAGAGGCATGTTTCAGCCAAAGTTCAAGGTTTTTTGTTAAGGCTGAAAGAAAACTCTCCAAGAAAATTTTCCATTTTCTGACCTCGTTCTCTTTACAAGAGGCTGATCAAATTTCCTTACTATTTTCTCCACTATAAAAATGTATTTCTCTGAAGGCATGCCAAGGCTTGGGACTGTAGGAGTGATATCTTATAGCCAAGGAGTCTAGGCAGGGTTGATGTGGTCTAACCTTTTTCTCTAGAATGGGTTATCGTTTCAGATTCTCAGTGCCCAAGGTACAAGCCTAAAGACCCGTTCCCGGCACCACCTTTCCTGGAACCTCCCTTAAATAGCAGTCAATCTCACCAAGCCTAGAATGGCTTTCATTTTAATTATCCTCTCTTTTGAAGTGCCGCATGCAGCTGATGAAAGAGAGCAGCCCTCTTTCCACTTTGGGGCTGAATTGTACCAACTGAGCCCTAAAGGAGCTTTGGCTGTGCCGAGAGACTCACCAACTCTCTCCCCAAAACCGTTTCTTCAGCTTCTAACTCTAACTTCTCTCACTCTAGGGGCTCAAAATGAATCCAAATTATCTACTCCTACCTTTGTACCTTTACAGAAATGTCCTTCCTTTCTCTCCTGACTGAGAAGGGAAGAGAGATCCTCATGAATGCCATTTCATGGTAATAGGCCCAGTGGAAGGTGGGCTTGGGCTGCGAGGACCCCCAGCCCAATCTATGCTTAGGCTCAGCCAAGTGACACCCCAGCAGCTACATACAGATGAGGAACCTGACCCCCACTCATCACTAAGGAGGCTCGCCCAAGACCACAGAGGTCATTAGTGACAAAGCAGACATTCGAACTGATGTCCCTTAGTTCCCTATCTGAAGAGCATCAATTCTCTGGAAAAAGGTGACAGATTTTTAAAAGGTCAAACTATTTTATTACTTAAAAAATTTAGGTGTAAACCATGACAAGAGATGTATTTATCACAGGAAAAAAAAATACTTGTTCTAGACAGATTCTTTTTTCAGCCTGCTAGTGACTAACTTTCATCCTTTATTATGAATTAGCTCAAAGACATGTCCCTACACCTAAAATGCATTAGCCATGAAAGTAGGAGGGGAGTGGGCTGAATGTCTGACAGCATCCCTCCCAGCCCTAAACCCCACAAGTGAAGGCATGGATGGGCTCTGAGCATCTGTACAGCAAAAAGGAAAACAGCACATTGACGAGGCTTACATAACAGCTTCTCAAAGGTTAAAAACTGCTCCCGGTGGCATTTTCTGAACTCGTATAGTCGGCTGCTGTGGCTGTGGCTTTCATTTATGGGGGTCCTCAAGAAAGGACTTGGTTATTATTCCCTGTACTTTAGAGCTAAATTATCTTGCAGTGCACACAAGTCAGTAAGGCTGTTTTTCACCAAATTGCGAACAGTCACTTCCCACAGTAATTGTTCTGTGAATTCCCCTGTCTGCATAGACAATGGGTTCCAGCTTCAACCCTTTGCACAAATATGGCAGTTACTGCTACAATAGACCAGCTCTGCAGCTGGAAGTCAGGAAGGCGCTAATATTGAGGGTATTGTGCTGGCCAAATTGAGGAAAGAAAAGTGACAGCTTGAAATTACAGCAGAATAAAGTATGGAGAATCTGAATGGGTACAGGCCTTCTAACAGTGGGCATCTTACAGGTCTGTATTTCAATTTATTTCTTAGACAAGGCATGGATGGTGAGGGGGCTGGAAGGAGAAGGAAAGTGGGATAGGACTTGGATAGAAAGGAGTGGATCCTTTTGCTTTCTTTTCTTTTGTGTGGTCTTAATCCATGGAAGAACAAAGTTTCAGGATGCTGGGGGTGACAAAAATATTTACCTTCATATAATGTGACCACTTTCTTACCTCCGAGACATTCTTAATGCAAGGCCAGTGTTAGGCTTGCTTTTAAAACAATGATAATAACAACAACAACAGTAATAATACAATGCCAAATTACTGACTTCCTGTCAGCTACTTCACTCACTCTGATCCCTTGCCTTTCCTCTGTCCAAAGGCACCAACCAGTCTCTTTTCATCTTTTTCTGCCTCTAGGAAGTTGAACTTTTCAACCCTTCATTATCTAGAATTTAAATAATAGACTGATATGCACAGAACCCAAAAAAGCATGTGCTCCCAATACCTCCATCAGGACAGACCTGTTTCTGCTCACCACAGTATCCCCTGCACCTAGTCTGTGCATAACAAAAGTTTGTTGAAAGAATAATTGAACCACACCCTCCCTTTCTGTCCAGTCTGCATAAAGGAGCAGGCACCTCCTTCTTGACTCCGCTGTGTCAGTTTCTGACCTTTTCTCTAACTCACCAAGGCCATTTAAATCCCACACTTGTTCTTCAGAGTGTGGCAAACACACTGACCATCTCAGTGTCACTGTAATATCCTAAATGAACTTCAAATCCAGCTTATATTCTGCCCGTCTCATGAAGCCTCTGCTGCCCACACCAGCTCACAGTGACCGTTCTCCTCTGATCTTACCATGCACACCACTCATTTGGTCTCAGTTTATTGTGTAGATTTTCAGACGTGTTTGCAATTATATTACAAATACATTGCACAAAAGGACTGCATTTTAGATTTCCCTTACCTCCTAATCAAGGCACAAGCTGTAGCAGGAAGTCGGTAACTATCATGTGTTGATATGAATCAATGAGAACACTTCCTATTTCAGTACTCCTATTTTTAAATGCTGAATGGGTCTTTGATGAGTTCAAAGTAACAGTGCTTGGTAGAGTCTTAAAAGCAGAAAACACTGTCCTCCTGTTCACGTTAACAATTGCATGGTCTAGTTAAATGATGTTTGTGAACAAATCACCACTCAATACATATCAACAAAAACCCAGGGCCTAAAAGAAATCAGGTTGCAAACAAGAAAAATTACTAACAAATATCAGATATGTTGGCCCTCAAAATTGGTTTGTATTTCTACCCAACCAACTAACCCATCCGGTATTGGGCATTGATATACAGAGAAAGAAGTATTTTTTTACTGTTTATGCTTTACTCTCTGGTTATATGTGTATTGCCTGGAGGATGCATTTATGTGTCTTCAACCAAAAGCTCCTAAAGGATATCATCACTGTCATCATCATTAGCAGCAGCAGCAGCAGCGGCGGCAACAACATCAACTTCCTAACTGTTCCTGGTATGGGGCTGGGGGATGCAAAAAGAAAATGAGGCAGACCTGATTCCTGACTCTTTGAAAGGTCACAAAAACAGGCATACTGGTGGGAGCCCTCCTTACTGGGGTACCTAAATATCCAAATCCCAACCAAAACTTGTCTTGTGACTGAAAGATAAGGCACAGCACTGTGGAGTGGTTAAACAGAAACAGTGCCGATAGCGTTCTCATTCCAACTTTGCCGCTACCCGAGTGCAGGACATTATACAAGGGGCTTAGAAGCCCTGGCCTCAGATTTTTAACTTTCAGAAGAATTTGCACTAGATCATCTCTAAGGTCCCTCCAAACTCTGGAATTTAACCAGAGACAGGGTCTTTGCCAGGTGCCACTCCAGGGCCACCCTTAACAGAAGAATGCAGTGATGAGAGTCCACAAAGTGGATGCAGATGGACCTGCGTTCAAATTCTAGCTCCACCACTCACCAACTTTGGGCAAATCATTAATCTCAACAAGCCTCAGTCTGATAAAATATAAAATAAGTCCAATGATACTTTCATAGGGCAGTTATCAGTATTAAAAGAAGTAATGTTATCTAGCACATAACGTGGCATTCAGTAAACATAAGCATTTTCAGATTATTTTCCCCTCTCCTGTTTAATGTATAAATCAGACTGTCAGGTCCTTTAATAGTGAACATACAAGAGTCTGTTAGAGAGGTTTGAAACATTCTCAGACCTCTGGACGTCTGACCCTTCAATCAGAGGCTCAAGAATCCACCATGATGGCAGTTCAGGAGCATAAATGCTGGAACAATTGGTCACTACACTGGGCCCTCCTCATATTTCTTCTAAGATAGTCAACACCAACCAAGATCAAGACATGACTTGCCTTATGTCAGCTTTTCATGTGACACGAGTCAAGGACCACCAGAAAGTTCCTGCTTCCCACAATATCTCCCAAACAGTCTCCAGAGTATTTGAAATTTCACTGTTAGAGACCTACTTCTTGATAAAGGCTCAAAAAAAGTCCTTGCCAGATTTCCTCTTTTGAATTCCAAATTCTTTAGAGAGTGGTAAGTCATTCGTGATTAAGCAGACAGAGGGTATTATAGGAATCAGAAGGTTATAGGGGAGACAAAAGGCTAGTGAACTCTAATAATAAACTTTGACTAACTTCACAGTTCTGACAACTGCTGTACCCGGATGGAGGTGCTACATGTAGAAAGCGTACCCTATTGGTGATGTCCATGGGAGGTGACTTGGGCCAAAGGAGCCCTCATACACAATATCCTCCACTTTCAGCCTGTCTGGTCCCCCCATGTCCAGGCTATGCATCCATCTGCACCTGCATCCCTTACCACTGCAGAAGTGCCTACTTGGCCTCCTGCTTCCCAGAACTCACATGGCTTTCTCTACTCCTGGTCTGGGCTCTGTGCCATCCACTGACATAGCAGATCCAGCATCATCTGCCTGGCCTCTCTAAAGAAAGTGAGAGAGATCTAGGAGGATGGCAGAGATGGGAGGCTGATGGCCCCAGTAGAGAGGGCCGAGTACTCATCAGAGGATTCCGAATGCCACTGCTGATGAGAAAAGGCCAAAAGTTCCTCCACTGAAAGAGCATAGTTTACAACTCTAATAATTTATACACGGGCTCACTTTCCTTGAATAATTACAGATTATTATCCAGCTAATTACAGTACATGGTATTAAAAGATCTGGAATTCATTACCCCAATCTAGGAAATTACTTTGGTACGTGTTTGGAAAAGAAAAATGCTGGGAAAGTAGTTCAGTTCTTGCCAGGATGATATACTGCAGTGGTTTCATATTCTCTTCCCAGCATGAGACAGGCTTATATTGCTGTGTATCCTACAGAGGTCCTAAAATGTGAATTTCAGTATCTCAGTCCCAAACGACTTTTCTCTCTAAGTAGGGTTGCCAGAGTCAGCAAGTAAAAACGCAGGATGCCCAGTTAAATTTGAATTTTAGACAAGCAAATAATTTAGTGCAAATATGTCTCAAACATTGCATGAGACATACTTTTACTAAAAAATCATTCACCATTTATCTGAAATTCAAATTTAACTCAATGTCCTATATTTTATCTGACAATCCTATCCCCCAAGGGAGCTTTTAAACAGCAAGTAATGCTGAAAAGCGTAGGTTCAATGAACAGTTTCCCAATGTCAAAAAGTGGGGGATCAAACTTCATATAAAAATATGAATCTCCAACGGGGGAGTGTTCCACATTAGAAGAAAAACGTCCGTGGAAATTCTCAAATATGAGCCTTCACTCCCAGATCAAAATGGCACAATGGTAAACTCTTCCATTCCTATGTGGATCTGATCCTTTGGAGGGTCCTTGGCTGTCTCCAGCTACCGAGAATCTTTTCAATCAACGTGAATGAGAGGGAGATGCAAAGGAAGCACGGACAGCCCTCTCTTGACATGGTCTACCCACCGCACCCACCCCGCCTTGCCCCACCAACTGACAGATAGTTATTTTCAGGATGCCACCCTTATCTACTTAAGTAAATTACCATTTCCAATACCCCCACTATCTTGTTGGGAACAGAAATGCACATGCTGATGTTGATACAGAAATAGTGAGGGGTAAGGGATGGAGAGGGAGAGAAGAAGCGTTTTCTAATATTAAAGATAAGAGTATCAGTGCTTCATTTTTTACTCCAAAATGACTTCAAAAATTACTGAGTATAAGAAATAGTCACTAACACATTTGAAAAGAAATATAGTCTAAATACAGGCAAACCTGTGTGATACTGACCACAAGCAGAGTAAAATTTCAAAGAACACCACCAGTGTGAACTGTAGACAATCCAGGTAGTTCAAAAATCCCTTCATTCAGCAAATATTTACTGAGTGCCTACTATTGTCCTAGGCACTGTGCCAGGCACTAGGGTGACAGCAGTGAATGAAACAGGCAAGATCCCACTCTTGAGAGGTTTCTATTCAAGGAGTGGGGCGGGGAAGGATAGGAAAGATAGGAGATATAGGAAATAAACAATAAAGGGACAGACAAAATAGCAAGATTATTTCAGGCAATATTAAGTGCTATGAAGGCAATAAAACAGTATGAGATGATAAAACAGAATAATCTGTTACTAGACATGTAGATAAGTTTGACTCAAATGTCCAGTGGCTTCACAAAGATAATCTCTAAGTTCAAGGTTTGAGGTGGGGTTCCCCAAATTCCCTTGGTCACCTCTACCACAGTTTTGCAGAATTCACTCAGTTTAAAGATTGACTCACCTAATCATCCTGTCCCTTTTCCATCCACCCTAAGTGCCAGTCCAGACATGGAATATAATCCCTTTCCATGATATTCTCTCTCTCTCTCTTTCTCTCTCTCTCTCACTCTATACACACACATATAAACACACAGCCTTTGTGTGTTTGGCAGAGTTTCCTGAAGGTTTTTGGGAGGGACATAAAGGGAGTTTGCTTCATCACAACACAAAAACTTAGAATATCAGACATCCCTGTTCTGAACCATCTTGGGGCAATCTATCACATTGCTCCTACCTTCTTGGCTTCCTCATTCTAATAATGTTCTCTTCATATCTAAAGATAAGCTTTTTATGACTTTTGTTGTTTTACCTCCTACTAAACCATCACTTCAGTGTCTCACTTTCTGTTCAAGGTATTTCCCTACATAGACAGTTTCTTCCTTAAGAGAAATTCTGTTGCCAGCTGTTAAGATAATAACTTGTTTCAACTAACTGTGTGTAATAGTCAGAAATCTATATTTTTCTCTGTTGTTCCTGGTGAAAGAATTGTTAAAATCCCTTGACCTTGTGATAACAGAAAGTTTAAATGAAATCAACAGTCTTCCTTCTTGCAGTCAGTTTTCCAGATCCATTTTGTATCCCATAGACCATGTGAAAGATGCACAATAGGCTCTCAATAAATGTTTGATGAATTTAATTGAATGTAATACAACCTACATGTGCACCACGGAGGGCACAGAACAGACATATGACAGTGAGCCAACACTCAAGAAAGCTAGTTTATTAACAATAATTTGCCACCAGCTGTACTTTGAAGTAGATTACTTTTCACGTTGTTTCTTGTTCTTATCATTAAAACATAGGGAATATTTTGAAGCAAGCTAAGGTAGGACGTGTCTCTCTCCTCTGAGATTTCACATTTAAATATGTGCCACCTAGATTGTCTCAAAAGGAAATAGAAAATAGAAGTGATCAAGCCAGCATTAGCTAGGTTCATACATTACCCATGTCTTATCAATGTATCACAACCATATCCATCTCCATAGGAGTGGCAAACATCCTAATTGACCCAGAATTTTCTGATTTTCTGTATGATTCTTTCTTGCCTTCAGAGGATAAGTTTGGCTTTTGAAATAATTTTTTTAAACTGCTCCCATCTTGTAAATGGTTTTGCTAATCTATATTGACTTTAGGAAACACTCCTACTAGAACCTTGTGATGAACTGAATGTTTGTGTCGCCCCAGAATTCATATGTTGAAGCCTAATCCTCAGTGTGATGGCATTTGAAGGTGTAGCCTTTGGGATGTGATTAGTTCATAAGGGTGACAGCCTCATCAATGGTATTAGTGCCCTTGTAAGAGATCCCAGAGAGTTCTCTTGCCTTCTTCCATGTGAGGAAACAGAAGATGGCCATCTATGAACCAGGAAGCAGGCCCTCACCAGACAGTGAATCTGCCAGCACCTTGATCTTGGACTTCACGGCCTCCAGAACTGTAAGAAATAAATTTCCATCATTTATCAGTCACTCAACTTATGAAACTTTGTTATGGCGGCCTGAACAGACAAAGACAAACCTTAAACTCCAGGCAGGCCAACATAGACCAACCTCTGAGCTATTGGTAACCATGAATCCCCTTGACTTTGTGTCAACCATCTCCCACCCTGAGAGGTGGTCACTCTCCTCTCTTTGATTTCCAAATCCTTATGCATAAAGATTTCATCCAAGCACTATGACAGTACATTGTAACTACTTATTATTAGCTTCTTTCACTGGATTATGAGCTTTCTGGGGGTAGGTGCAATATCTTATCTTTTTAGCTCTAGCACCTAATACAATGCTTGAAAAAAGTGTTTTAGTTGCTTAACCAGTGCTGACTGATTAAATCAACCTTTTTCCACCCCAGGGCAAACAACTTTTGGAAGATATGAGGAAGCCATGAGATTGCATTAGAAAGAATTAAATACAATTTTTTAATCTCTATTTAACATCTAATGCATAAAAGACAACTTCAAGTACTCTGCAAATCTGCCCTAATCTTACATTCAAATTAGAATTTATGGTTCTCTGTTCAGCACATGAATTGCCTAGTTTATGGGAGTAAAGTAATTTTTTAACTTTCAGAATTTATCGTGGTAAAATGAGTGGTTTAATTTGAAGTGTTCACTTAGTCTATTCTTGGTTCCTCTGAATTCTAAACAATTATCTCTAATGAATGAGAGGAGCTAGAGACATAATAAGCAAGAGGCTGATAGGAATCTTTGATCTGTCTGTGCATCCTCTTTATGAAAATATACCTAGGGAATTCTTAAGAATGATCTCATTAGGACTCACCCTCTTTCAGAACCCAAAACATTTTAGAAGAAAAGGAAGACTTAGACCACGGCTATCAGATAGAGGTGTATAGAGAAGGAGGATATTCTGCATTGTTTAAGTACACTGGTACTATCTCAATCCATTTCTTAATGGAGGAGAGAAATTCTTAAGAATCTGGGAACAAGTCACCAGCAAAGAGTAGATATTAATTTATCAGTTAGACTTGAAGATCTTCAGCAGATGAATTTTTTTAAAGAGATACTCATGTTTAAGAAAATAAAATGGGAGATGATGAGAGAAAATTCTTCAAATCATTAAGGTATCACTAACAACCCAGTCTGTTTTCAACATGACTACATCTCTGCCTCTTTGCCTATCCAAATCCTACCTATTCATCCAATTCTAGTTCACCTCTTCGATCTGAACCCCTACAAAATTCATCTGGTACAAAACAAAAATTTTAGATTCATATAAGCCTGGGTTATTATCCTAGCTTCCCCATTTCACTTTAAAGTTCGCCTTTCTGAATCTGTGCACTTCAGTCAGCATGCATTGCACGTCCAGATACAGTACCAAGTGTTCCTTTTAACTAATTTAGTGGATGCATTTGAATGCTCTTAGAATGCTTTTCTACTTGCAAGTAAGATTTCCAAGTTTGTGTCTTTGGGCAATCTGCTTCTCTGAGTCTTACCTCACCTGCTATATGGGAATAATTATATCTACTTTGAAGTTTTTTCTTATGTTTAAATAGGATAGCACATGAAAAGTGCCTGGAATATAGTAACTGCTCAATAAAAACTTACTAATTTGATAAAAATGATTGATTTTTGATTACTTGATTAGAAAATCTTGTTCCTCCTATGAAAGATCTGTAAAATTTTGCATCCTGGTGAATCAGTTCCTTCCCAGATTCCTAAGCCCCTCACAGGTTTAACAGTCAAAATATTTTCTGACAATCCCTTATCTCCTTGTCTCTGAGATTCCCCCATAGGATACTATGTAAAAGCAAAATCATCAATACAAATCAACTCTGGCCTGTGCTCAAGCATTTATCAATTCTTCCATAGAAGAAGAATAAAACATTAAAACATTTAGATTGCTGAACGTATTGAACTGCTCTTTTCCTAAGTGGCTACGCAAGAGCTGGAGGAGTCCACCCTCTGCCTTGACTGGGGGCTGACACCAAAGCTGAAGAACTGCTTCATTACTAAGGTCTGAAGTTCATACATACCTGAGGCATTTGTGCTTCTCCAGGTCACCCATCTGCTGGCATCCATGTCAGCCTTGTTCCCACTTCAATTAACAAAGAGCAATTTTATATGGCTGAAGTATAGGGTTGTCCCCAAAGGAACCAAACAAGGTTAATTGCAAGGGTTCCAATTTTTTTTTTAATTCTTTACTTTGAAATAGTTTTAGACTTACATAAGAGTTAAAAAATAGTAGATAATTCCAATATGCTCTTTACCCTGCTTTCTCTAGTATGTTAATCTCTTATAACTATAATACAATTATCCAAACTAAGAAATTAACATTGTTACAATACTATTAACTAAATCATAGACTTTATTCAGATTTCACCAGTTTTTCACTCATGCTCCTTTTCTATTCCAGGATCCCATATCGCATTTAATTATGTCTCCTTAGTCTTCTCCAACCTGTGACTGTTCTTCAGTCTTTCATGACCTTGACACTCTTGAAGGATACTGGTACTGGCCAGGTTTTTGTAGAATGTCTCTTAACTTGGGTTTGTCTCATGGCTTCTCATGGTTAGATTGGGATTATCCATATTTGGGAAGAACATCACAGGGGGATGGGCCATTTTCAGTGCATCCTAAAATAGAACACGTGAGGCCCATATGAGTTGTTACTGGTGATACCAACTTTGATCACTTTGTTAAAATGGAGTGTGCCTAGGTTTTCTACTTTTGTAGAAAATTTATTTGTAATTAGTAAATATTTTTCCTTTGTACTGAGTAAATATTATGCAAAAATCTATTTTTCTCCACTGATTTAGCATTCATCAGTGGATCTTGTCTGTAGCAATTATCACTATGGTGTTCTAAGGCTGATTGTCTATGTCCCTCATTCTTTCTCTATCTATTAATTGGAGGGTTTTTGTAAGGAAGAATTGCCTCTCTATTTTTTACTCAAAAGATTTATATCAATTTGCACTTATGAATATTTATTTTATTGTTTGTGTTATAATCCAATACTACTGTTATTTATTTTGTTGCAAAAATTGTTCCAGTTTTGTCCATTGCAAACTCTTTTAGGGTGGCTCCTGTGTTCCTTTAACAGGTCATCATCTTTTTTTCTTTAAGCACTTACTTTCTGACACTACCGAATGCTCCAAGCTCAACCACTTCTCCAAGGACAGGGGCGCCAATTTTTTCTTAATTTATTTAATTCAGTGGGTGTGCTTAATGTTCTTAAATTAATGGTCCTAACCTACAAGAATTACTTGCCCCTTCCAAACCTAGTTGTTCCTTCCAGCTTAATCACACAGCACTCTTGTATTTGTTTCTATCAGAACACATCTCAAATTGTATCATAACCGTTCCTTTACATTTCTGTCCCTCCATCTAGATTTCTCAAGGGCCAGGATTTTCATTTATTCTTTTATTCAAAAGATATATATTGAGCATTTGCTATCCGATGAAGATACAATGGTGAACAAGACAGACCCAGTCTCAGCTCTCAACTTCCTGATACAACACCTGAAACATAATAAGCACGTAGTGCAGTTTTTGAGGAAATGTCGAAAGAACTGTCAGTGAAGATGACTACAGTGAGATGACTACTTTGCCCACATGTGGCAAAAAGGAAATCACTCCAGTGTATGGCTCAGGTCCTTATTAACCACACACAGAAAATAATATCATCCATGGAAAACTATTATCTCCATCCCTTTTTCTATTACCATCTCTCAGGGATTTATTATCCACTGAGAGAACTGCTTGCTTAGTAAATAAGTGCTAAATGTACGAAGACTATAATTCAAGTAGTGACTCCTGAAGGACAGCATTATTATATGAGCTCTATTTAATGTTTCCCTGAGCTACCCTGACTTTCGCTATTCAAGAAAACTAGAAAATCTCTTGAGGAAGAGCAATGATAGGCTATATCTGTTCATATTTCTGTATAATCTCCATGCTGGATACATACAGACAAAGCTCAGTGTTTACACATTTCAAAGAAGACAGATAAAAATTAACAAAGTCATGGGAAAGATTAACTTCTCTTCAAGGGTACAAAAATTCTCTACCTCAGAAGAGAAATTTGCTGTAGAACAAACACAAAAAACAATCAAACAATCTTATGGATTCCTTCTGTCAAACCAAGTTACAGAGGGTCACAACAGAGCCCAGGGCAAGATACTTCTTGTGGAGAGCAACATGTGAACTTCAAATGTAGCAGACTTCCAAACCTGTCACATTTTAGTCTTTATCACAAGAAACAAAATGGAATCTGACTTGTAATGTCACCTTTAAGCACTTCTAGGGTTACTGTATTTTAAAATCAGCCTTAAATTGCAGGCAGTGCACCTAAGTCTAGTAGAGGAGAATAATCTGCCAATTTATCAAATAAAATCCTAATTACGCTTCAGTTCTCAAGTCTTACTAATGCTTGTAAAGAAGATGCTACACCATCATTCTGAAGTGATTACTTCCCTCAGAGGAAAAAATACGTGCGAATTTTCATGAAGTTCCTCCATCAGTGATACAGATTTGCTTAAGGTGAAACTTCACTTGGACAGATAAACTATTATCCAACATAACACTGAAGGTGCTTTGGAAAGTGTGGAACTAAGAACAAATGTAGTAAAAATCTCCTTCTGTGCATGTTTAAAATAATCCTAGGCCCCACCTCATACCCAAATAATCTACATTTTTTAAGAGATAATTCCTTTGCATACCAAGGTTTGAGAACCACTGAAATATAAGCAAAACTCTAATGACTTTCACATTTATCTAAAATGTGTGAGTTTATGAGTATAGAGACAGGAAAATTACATTGACAAATGGTTCAAACACCAGAGAAATTATTAAAATTATTATTCATTTATATAATGTAGTAACTGTTGCTGCTGGACATGATGGAATAACTAATATAACTAGACTTAGTCTCCTGCTATAAACAACTATAAAACTGGGCAAAATATATAAGACAACTGTTGTCATGCATTAGACATCGAGAAGCACAGGACCACAGTCCTTGAGAGAAGGAAAACATAGGTTAAACCCATATTCACCTGGGATTTCTGCCTGGGGCACTTTCCAGATCATAAAATGTAGTGAGGTAGAGACAAAGGAGAGAGCAGCTGTCTCGCTGAGTTGAGGAAGCAGACGTCAGAGTCTATTCCTGCAGAGGTGACTAGATTTTGTGGGACAAGGTACTAGAATTTTAAAAGCTTTGCAAAGTAGGGGCTTCAGAACATCGTGTGGAGTTTTCCCTCAAATCCTTGCCTAACGGCTGTGTACAAAATGAAATTCCACAACATTTAGCAGAGAGACCCTCTTGGGAGCGGGAGGAATGAATAGAAACAGCAAAGGTTTAAAAATGCTTTGATATACTGGCTGAAGCAGCATAGAGAAGCCTCTCTGAGTACCTCCAACATTCATTCGGAACCCCAGAAAGGCCATCCCTTGGGAGCAAAGGCCACACTCTAGAATAAGGGTTATGCCCTAGGACTAAAGACAAAGCAAAATTAAACCCACCCTAACAAAGCCTAAACCTAAGACTGACAGAATCAAAAAGTTTCTCTAACAATTTAATTGCCTGCCAGAACAAGATTCAATATCCTTTAAAAGAAGACAACATAATCCAGACTCCTTTCAATATATTACCCACAATGTGCTGCATATAATAAAACATACTGGACATGTAAGGTGACTCATAACCAAGAGAAAAAGAAAAGAAAAAGAAGTCAAGAGAAAAAGACCAAAAGATAACAAAAATATTGGAATTAACAGACAAGAAGTCTAAAACACCTATTTGAAATATACACAAGAATTTAAAGAAAAAGATAGGCAATGAGTTAACAGATGGAGAATCTCAACAAAGAAATAGAAACTATGAAAAAAAGAACCAAATGAAAATTATAATATTTGAAATGAAAAATTCACCAAATAAGCTTAAAGTAGATTACACTATGCAGACTAAAGGGTAAATAAACTTGAAGACAAATCAATAAAAATTACTCACTCTGACAGAGAGGAAAAGACTTGTGTTTAATTTACAGAGCCGCAATTAAATTTGGAAAAATATCAAATGGTTTAACATACATGTAATTGGAATCTCTGAATGAGAGGAGAAAAAGAATGGGGTAGAAAAGTTATTTGAAGAAATAATGGTTGAAAATCTCACAAACTGGTAAAATAAATCAACAAACAGATCCAAAACTTTGGCAAATCTCAAGGAAGATAAATACGAAAAAAAAAAACAAAAACCCACACTTAGTTACATAATAGCCAAGCTGGTGAAAACCAAAAATAAAGAGAAAATCTTCAAAGCAGTCAGAGAAAAATGACACATTATATATAGAGGAACAATGATAGTAAGGACAGCTACAGTTCATCATCAAAAACAAAGGAGGGCAGAAGAAACTGGAATGACTTCTACAGAGTGTGAAAAAAATGTTAAGAATTTCACACCTGGAAAAACAACCCTTCCAAAAAGAGGGTTAATAAAGACATTTTCAGATAAATAAAAGCTGAAAGAATCAGCTGCCAGTACATCTATAGTACAAGAAATGCTAAAGTAAATTCTTCAAACTAAAGAGAAATAGTACAAATGGAAACTCAGATCCACAGAATAGTGCCAGAAATGGCAAATATGTGGGTAATTTTCTTAAAAACATATTTTATTCTTTTAATGTTTTAAAAAACTGATTTATAAAGCAAAAATAACAGCGTATTGTGCAGAATTTATAACACATGTAGAAGAAAAATCTATGACAACAATAGAACACAGCTGGAAGATAAAGCGAATATACTGTTAAAGCAGTCTTACATTTTTACATGTAGTAAACCATCAGCATGGCTTGATGAGTGGTTCTAGGTCCATGCCCAGGATTCGACCAGACAAAACCCTGGGCCACCGAAGCAAAGCACACAAACTTAACCACTCAGCCACAGGGCCGGCCCCCAAGCAACACACTTCTAAATGACCCTTAAGTCAAAGAAGAAATCGCAGGGAAAATTTTAAAATATTATGAACTGAATAAATATGAAAATACAATGTAACAAAATTTGTGGGATGCACCTAAAGTAATGCTTAGCAGGGGGAATATGTAGGTTGAAATTCTTGTAGTAGTACAGGAGAGAGCTTTAAACGTAAAGTAGATAAATAATAAAGATAAGAACAGAATAAATGAAACAGAAAATAGGCAAACTATAAAGAGAAACAGCAAAGCAAAAATTACTTCTTAAAAACACTGATAAAGTTGAAAACCTCCATCAAGACTGATCAAGAAAAAAATAAGAGAAAGCACAAATTATCAATTTGGGAAGGAAAGAGAGGCTAGTGTTATTAGATGCTACAGACCAGGGGTCAGCAAACTACGGCACATGGGCCAAATCAGCCAACACCAGTTTTTGTATAGCCTGCAAGCTAAGAATGGTATTCACATTTTTTAAATGGCTGAGGAAAAAAAATTAAAAGAACATTTCATGATAGATGAAAATTATATGAAATTTAAATTTTAGTGCCCACAAATAGTTTCCTTGGAACACAGCCACACTCATTCATTTATATATTATCTATGGGTGCTTTCACACTCCAATGGCAGAGTTGAGTACTTGTGACAGAGACTGCATGGCTCATAAAGCCCAAAAGATTTACTATCTGGCCCTTTACAGAAAAACGTTTGCCAAGCCCTACTGTAAACACTAAAAGGGTAACAAGGAAACATTACTTAAAACTTTATGCCAATACATTCAACAATTTAGGTGAAATAAACGCATCCCTGGAAACGTACAGCTAACCAAGCTGACACAAGAAGAAACAAAATATGTGAATATCTATTACATATTGAATTTGTAATTAAAAACTTTCCCAAAAAAGAAAACTCCAGGTCCAAGTGGTTTCAACTACTAAATTTAACTCCAAGTGGATTGAAGACCTGAAAGGGAAGGGCAAAATAAACAGTAAAGATAACATCAGAGGATAGTTGTGTTGGAAGAGGGTTTTCAACCAGGACATAAAAAATGCCAGTCGTAAGAAATAACACTGATAAGCTGGACTTCACTCAAATTAGGAACTTCTGTTCATCAGAAGATTTCTTTAAGAGAATGAAGCCACAGGTGGGAGAAGATATTTGCAACATATATCACTGGCAAAACACTCACATCTAAAATATGAAAAGAACTCCTACAAATCAATAAGAAAAAAGGCAACACATTTTTAAAACTGGGCAAAATAATTGAACAGTCACTTCACTAAAGAGGAAAAGCCAATAAGCATATTAAAATTGCTCACCATTATTATTTATCAGGGAAATGCAAATTAAAACCACAGTGATAAACATCTGTTGTTTGCAGATTAACACCTATTCCTCGTCCTTCTGGAAGTATCAAATATCCTCTATAATGACGTTTCCTTTATAAAACCATCTCTTCTCCGTTCTCAGCTTTGTAGTTTGAGTGGGATTCAACTCAACCATAACTCTAGGGACAGAAACTGTTTGAGCCCAGCCAATTAACACATCCCATTTTCCAGCCACGATGTTCGGTGTGAACATGAAACCCAATCAGAGCTAGTAAAACATGATGCTGAAACTTGAAGCTGCAGTTTCAAGTAAAGAACACCTCTCCTTTCTTCAACCAGAAATACTAGAAGAGACTTTTTCGTTTTTCCCCTATAGGACAGAAAGTGACAATCTGAGATTTTGACTGCAGTCAAAAGAGGAGAACCTAGAGTGTCAAGGTGCCAAAGGGTTGGTGGCGAAGTCGGGTGGGGTGGGAGAGATCAACAGAAATTTTCCTTGGTGTCGCTATTAAGAAGGTGGATCACATCTCACCTGAAGCTTCTCCTCCTCCTGATCTTTTCAGATATGTCAGCCAACAAATTTCCTTTATGACATAAGCCATTTTGAGTTTGATTTTCTATGGTTGCAACCTATAATCACAATTGATGATATTATTACCATATTTTAGTGCTTGCTAATATACCAGAGAACATGCTCAGTGCTTCACATACATAATATCTAAACTTCAAAATCCTGAGATAGGTATTATGACCTCCATTTTACAGATGAGTAAACCAAGATACAGAGATGCTAAGTGGCCGGAAAACTGACACTCAAACACACAGCTGGCTTTTCCTCCATAAAGCCTTTAACTCCGGAAAGCCCTGCTGAGCACTGAGCAGAAACTACATCAGCATTTGAGCTGCCTCAGCATAGACTTGGAAAGCTAAGAGTCACATAATTTCTTCCAACATAACAGCCAGGAAGAGCCCAAGAGCATTTTATTACTAGTTCAATGTAAACAGCAAAGAATTAGGTGTTTATCTTTAAAAAAGAGGAAAAAAAGCGTTTGGTAGATATTCTGCTGGAGTTCATTTTTTTCCTTCCTTTTAAATTCTTTAAGATAAAGTTAAAGCAGCCCAGGGGAAGAAGCAGACTAGAGCTGTCTCGCTTTTGTGGCTCGAGGAGAGGCATGATCTCCTTCATGATCCACTTGATGTAGAGGATACAAAGCAGAGAAGTGAATCATGGGCTCTACTGGCCGCCTGCCTGCAGGATAGGGAGGAAAAAGACCCTGCAGCTCCAGCACGTCCCAGCCTTGCCCCGCATCATTCGTTTTCTTTCATCCGCAGGTCCTTCCGAGCCTCCTCTTAGCACTGCCTTCCTAATGCCCCCTGACGTTCAAGTGTCTTCCCAGGTGTAGACGTTCTGATAGTGGCCCAGGACAAACGAGGCCAAAGCTGGTTCTGTTAGGACGGGACAGAAAAAAAGAAAGGTCAGCTTTCCTCAAAGATTCTGACAATAGCAAAGGAGGTAGGATCTGGTTGGTTACTTGAAATAGGAAACCAAGCAATTTGGAGCCTTCGTGCTGGCAGAGTTTTCCCAAGGAGTAGATTGACATCGTTGGGGTTTTTTAAAAATATTTAATTGCTTTTTTCAAATAACAAACGTAATACTTTTATTATAGAAAAATTTGAAAATATAAACAAGCATTAAAAGTAGACAATGTAAACCAGTATAATATCACTATTCAGAGATAAGTACTCTTAGCTCTAGACATTTTCATATATATGTAAGCTTTTCCTTGTTTTTTCACCAAAAACATGGGAATAATGCAGTTTGCAAGCTCTTTACATTACTTGGCATCTTTCATAGCAATAAGTAGTTTCTACAACATGATATTAATGGCTGGGTGGTCTGTTACATATATTAAGATAATCCATTTAACTAATCCTATCTATTAACTTTCCATCCGTTTCCAATTTTTAAACCTGCCATGCTGAATATTTTGTAGTATAATATCTTGACCCTTGTCATATTATTTCCATCAGATAAATGACTAGAAATCAAATTTCTGAGTCAAAAAATAAACATTTTTAAGGCTATTGACATATATTACTATTCATTCTCCTGAAAAATTATACAAATTCACATTTATAGACTCACTCTTGAAGGCTTACAAGAGTAAGTAAAAACGACCTTTGATAAACAATGGGAGCCCTACATCTAACTGGACCAATCAAATTCTTTCCTGGGAATTTAAAATGTGGATGGGAGAAATCTAAGTCCTCAAAGCTGGACTGCATTCATTTCAGGACTCTAGAGAGGTCCACCAAGTCCTGCTGCTGTGATTCCCCAGAGTGTCCTGGTCCATCAGTTTTTTAGCTCTTCCTTCAGTCTCATGAAATACTGCAGGAATCTTCCAGTACTTTTCCATTTTTTTGGCTTAAGCTAGCCAGCATCTGTTTTTACTGCTTGTAACCGACGAACCTGACATATTACCCAGAGCCTGGACTTCTATCATCATCAGTGTAACTGCAGGTGATGGCAAGGCCTTCAGAAAAGAAAATTAACTCCTCCTCACAAAGCACTGGGAGCCCCTGATACGCAGCCCTGCCTTAGAAAGAGCGGACAGTTGCTGGTGGCAGAATACTGCTAGCAAGCTTCCAGATGTCTCGTTACCAGAAATTCCATGAAAACGTGGGCATAAAATTGCATAAATTTCAGACATCTCAGAGGACTGTGCTTTCATTGTTCTTTTCCCATATGTTACAAAAGTACAGTCTGGGTAGCTCTGGATGTGTGGCAAGCTGGAACAGTGACTAAGTGAATTTTCCTATCCAAAAGCCTAGAGAAAGTTCAACTGTTTCTTTGGAACACTGCAGGTAGAGCTCGTACCTTCTGGAAGCTAATTATGAGAACTAGATGTCCTCAAATAAACCTGCCAAAAGTGAAAAGCCTTGAGCTATTACTTCTTTTTAATGTTTTATGATTTTTCTAAATGGCTGTAGGTTTATAGAGAATATAGTTGAAACCACTGGAAACTGGGGAGGGAAATCATTTAGACCAAAAAAAGAAAAAAGAAAGACAAAGAAAGGCTGTCTTGTCCATCAGATCCAACCTATGCAGCTTCTTCCTTCAAATTGTTTCTTAGATATATCCTTCCTCTGCTTTTCCATCAGCATCTCCCAAATCCAGCCCATCTCACTCACGCCCCAAATTAAGGCTCCAGTTTCTGCTCTCCAGCATCTTCTCTCTCCAATCCATCATTTGCAGTTATGCCAGACCAATCTTTCAAAACCACTGATTTCTCAGGGCTCTCTCCTATGCAAAAATGTACCCCAGAGAGACTTGGGTGCAGTGAGAAATGCCTGGGCTTTGGAGCCAAGGACAAGAGCTAAATTCCTGCTCCACCAATCATAGCTGTTTGAATTTACATAAGGAATTTAACCTCCTAGAGCCTCAGTGTACTCATTTGTAAAATGCAGATAATGCATGCCTTGAAGGTTATTACAAATAAATGGGACATAATTTGCAAGGTGCAAGCCCTCAGAAAACACTCCATAAAAACATTGCTTCACTTTCTCCTCTCTATTAAGCTTGAAATCTTATGACCTTATTCAGCACCTCCTCTTCCTGGCCCATCAATGCCCTTCATAATCTGACATCATACTCCATTTCCAACCATGTGTCCTGCATGAATTAATTCTGTGTCCCAACTAGGCTCCCACCCCTCTACCCCCATTTCTACCTTTCTCCCTTTACTCGTGCTCTGTATTCAATTCCACTCCCCCACTGCCCATTGCTATCTTTCCTGTCCTGCAAGTCCCTTATAATCCAGCTCAAGTCCCTGCCCCTCCAGCCTCCTTAGTCACAATGATTTCACCGTTTTCAGAATTATGCAATGAATGCAAATTTCCCAGGCCACAAACTCAGATATCTAGGAATGTAATTCTCTTTATTTTTCAGTAATTGAATGTGATTTCCAGCTCAAGCCCCAATTCCAGCTGGAGGTAGTAATTTAATCTTACTCACATTAAGTTTTTCTTGATCAAATCAGAGTTTTCTCTGTCAGTTCTGGGTTTTCAGCTTCCTTTTCTTCCTAGGATTTCATCTAAATTCCAGAGAGGCTGACAAAATGCTTAGGTTGGGATATGTGTGAGGCATTTCTTATCACCTTGGCCTTGTCCACTCTTTCTTCTAGCACCTGCTGAGATGTGCATCCTTCCACTGACCCATCATCAGAGTCTCCTCACTCACATTTGCTTTGGGGCTTGAGTTCCCATGTGGTCTGTTTCTACAGACTAGCCCAGCATCTTCTGCTGCATATTGTCCTGTCCGCAAAGCTTAGTTAGGTCTGCTGGTTCATACTCTCAGCCTCTCTGGCATGGTAGAAAACTGAGCTAGGTTGTCTCAGGTCCCTTTGTCTAGATGTCCCCACAGCCATCCCTTTCCTAATGCCCCCTTGCCCTGGAGGCAAGGGAACTCTGTTAAGATTGATGATTCCCAAGACTCTAACAGGGAAGCAGGACTCAGCTCCCTTCTGCTCTCAAAGCCTACAAACTATTTGATGATTCTATTGTCCTCACCCAGACAGGGCCCAGACCAAGTATAGGATACATTACCCCTTATCAGATTCCCTTACCCATTTCTAACTCTATTGCTCTTCTAGCCAATTTTCCTCTCTTCTCCCAGGAAGAATTTATCTCTTCTCATTTGGAAAAGCTGACTCTAACAGAATCTCTGTCTTCCTATTCAAAATTCTATGTCTGATAAAAGTATTAAAATTACCTATTTCCATAATAAGAGGGTATTGGATACAGACACACAGAAAAAGAAGTTACACATGATAGGAAAAACATGAAATGTGGGAGGAAGGAAATAAAAGAGTAGAGCTTTTAGAAAGAGGTCAAACTAGAGAGACCATTAACTTAATATAGATTGCTATATATGTAGGTTATTATATATGAACATCACAGTAAGCACAAACCAGAAAACTATAATAAATACGCACAAAAATTAAAAGAAAGTAACCCAAACATAATACTAAAGAAAGCCATCAAGCCACAAGGGAAGAGAGCAAGAGCAGAAGAAAAGGAACAGAGAAGAGCTACTAAAACACCCAGAAAAAAGTAACAAAATGACAATAAGTACATACTTATCAATAGCTACTTCACATGGCAATGGACGAAATGCTCCAATCAAAAGGCATAGGGTGGCTGACTGGATAAAAAAAAAATCCATATATATGCTGCATGCAAGAGATACATTTCAGACTTAAAGACACTCACAAACTGAAAGTGAAGGGATGGAACAAGATACTCCATGCACATGGCAATGAAAAGAAAGCTGGGATAGCAATGTAAAATAGACTGTAAAGCAAAGACTGTGATAAGAGACAAAAAGGGGCAACACATAATGGTAAAGGGAACAATCCAATGAGAGGATATGACACTCATAAATATCTATGCACTCAACATAGGAGCACCTAAATATATAAAGCAATTATTAACAGACATAAAAGGAGAAATATACAGCAACAGAATAATAGTAGAGGACTTTAACACTCCACTTACACCAGTGGATAGATCATCCAAACAGAAGATCAATAAGGAAACACTGGCCTTAAATGATACATTAGATCAGATGGACTTAGTAGATATATACAGAACATTCTATCCAAAAACTGCAGAATACACATTCTTTTAAAATGCACATGGAACATTCTCCAGGATTCATCACATATTAGGCCACAAAATAAGTCTCAATAAATATAAGAAGATTGAAATAATACCAAGCAGCTTTTCTGATCACAAAGGTATGAAACTAGAAATCAACTACAGGAAGAAAATCAGAGAAACCGCAAATACATGGAGATTAACAAAATGCTAACAAACAATGATTGAATCAAAGAAGAAATGAAAGGAGAAATTTTAAAAATCACTGGAGACAAATGAAAATGAAAATACAACATGCCAAAATTGCAAAAGTGGTTCTAAGAGGGAAGTTTATAGCAATACAGGCCTACTTCAACAAATAAGAAAAATCTCAATTAAAAATCTGACAGAGCTCCTGAAGGAACTGGAAAAAGAAGAACAAACAAAGACCCAAATCAGTAGAAGGAAGGAAATAATAAAATTCAGAGCAGAAATAAATGAAATAGAGACTAAAACAAAAAAAGGAAAAAATCAATGAAACCAAGATCTGATTCTTTGAAAAGATAAACAAAATTGACAAACCTTTAGCTAGACTCACCATGAAAGAAAGAGAGATGCTTCAAATAAATAAAATCAGAAATGAAAGAGGAGAATTTACAATGGACACCTCAGAAATAGAAAAGATTATAAGAGAATACTACGAAAAGCTATATGCCAACAAATTGGATAATCTAGAAGAAAAGAATACATTCTCAGAATCATACAACCTTCCAAAACTGAATTACAAAGAAATAGAGAATTTAAATAGACCAATCATCAGTAAGGAGATCAAAACAGCAATCAAAAACCTCCCTAAAAATAAAAATCCAGGACCAGATGGTTTCCCTGGTGAATTCTACCAAACATTCAAAGAAGACTTAATACCTATCCTTCTCAAACTCTTCCAAAGAATTGAAGAGGAGGGGAAGCTTCCTAACTCATTCTACAAAGCCAACATTGCCCTGATACCAAAACCAGACAAGGACAACACAAAAAAATGAAAATTACCGGCCAATATTACTGATGAACATTGATGCAAAAATCCTCAACAAAATACTAGCAGATCGAATACAACAATATATTACAAAGATCATACACCATGACCAAGTAGGATTTATTCCAGGGATACAGTGATGATTCAACATCCTCAAATCAATCAACATGATACACCACATTAATGAAATGAAGAATAAAAGTCACATGATCATCTCAATAGATGCAGAGAAAGCATTTGACGAGATACAGTATCAATTTGTGACAAAAACTCTGAGTAAAATGGATATAGAAGGAAAGTACCTCAACATAATAAAGGCCATATATGACAAACCACAGATAATATCATTTTCCATTGAGCAAAACTGGAAGCTATCCCTCTAAGAACAGGAACCAGACATGGATGCCCACTGTCACCACTCTTATTTAACATAACATTGGAAGCCCTAGCCAGAGCAATCAGGCAAGAAAAAGAAATAAAAGGGATTTCAAATTGGAAAGCAAGAAGTGAAATGGTCACTATTTGCAGATAACATGATTCTATATATAGAAAACCCTGAAGAATCCACCAAAAAACTTTTAGAAATAATAAAGAAATATGGTAAAGTTTCAGGATACAAAATTAATGTACAAAAATCACTTGTGTTTCTATACACTAACAATGAAATCGCAGAAAGAGAAATTATTAATACAACCCCATTTACAATTGCCATAAAAAGAATAAAATACCTAGGAATAAACTTAACCAAGGAAGTGAAAGATCTGTACACTGAAAACTATCAAACATTGTTATAGTTTGAGATTCCTCAAAAAATTAAGACTAGAACTACCATACAATCCAGCTGTTCCACTGCTGGGTATTTACCCAAAGAACATGAAAACATGAATGCATAAAGATACATGCACCCCTATGTTCACTGCAGCATTATTTACAATAGCCAAGACTTGGAAGCAACCCAAGAGATGAATGGATAAAGAAGATGTGGCATATATACACAATGGAATACGAAATGATAAAATCCATAACAAATGATGAAATCCGGCCATTTGTGACAACATGGATGGACTTTGAGGGTATTATGCTAAGCGAAATAAGTCAGAGAGAGGTCAAATACCATATGATCTATAGAGATGGAGACTGGAGTGGTGGTTACCAGAGGCGAAGGAGGAAGGGAAGAGGGCAAGAGGGGTGACTAGGCACATGTATGTGGTGATTGATTGTAATTAGTTTTGGGTGGAGAATATGATGTAATCTACACTGGAATCAAAATATAAGGAAGTACACCTGAAATTTATATAATGTTATAAACCAATGTTACCACAACAAAAAATATAAATTAAATAAATGCAATCATTAAGGCCAAAAAAACAACAACAGAAGTGTATGTCTGAGTCTTTCAAGGTTTTGACATTTGAGATGGAAAAAACTTTTGTACTTTATCTACTGGCTCTACCAGGAGTTTTAAAAGTCTGCTATGGAACACAAAAGCTGGATATGGACCCTTCCCTTCTCTGAAGCGCTGAGCACAGGCTGTCCCAGCTGCCACCTGAAATAAATGGAGGGGTTACAGTACACAGGGAAATATCAGGAACAAAAACACAAAGTAAATGAAAGATTTTAGTGCAGAAAAGAGATACCTGGAACAAAAAGAACATTCATTGATGTCAAACATCACCTCTCCCACACTGGTCAGGAGCTCTCTCCTCCCCATTTTCACTTCTACACTTCTTCCTCTGGATAATTTCTTCAGTTCTCTGCTCAGATATCACATCCTTTGAAAAGTTTTCTCCTGCTTTACCCACTCTCATTTCAATCCCAAAATTTAGGAGAAGTACTCATCCTATGTGTCCACAGGCAGAATTCTAGGATGACCCCCAAGGACCCTCTCCCACATATAATTCCCTCCCCTGTGCCTATGATGGGACAACACTACTGTGATGATGTTACACTACATGGCAAAAGGGATATTGTTAATGTAATTAAGGCTACCAATCAGTTGACTTTGAGTTAATCAGAAGAGAGGTTATCCATGTGGGCCTGACCTAATCACATGAGCCCTTTAAAGGCAGAGTTCTCTGGCTGGTTGCAGAAGAGGAAGTAAGAAACTTGAAACATGAAGGAGTTCGATATACCATTGCTGGCTTGAAGATGGAGGGGGCCACGTGGAAAGAACCTTAGAGAGGCTCCTACAAGATGAAAGAAAGAGAATTACAGCTGAGAGCCAGCCTGAAAATAGGGACCTAAACCCGACCACCTCAAGGAAATGAATGCTACCAACAACCAGCGATCTTGGAAGAGAACCCCGAGCCCAGATGAGATGCAGCCTAGCTGACACCTTGGTTTCAGCCCCAAAAGACCACGTGCAAAGAATACAGCGATACCATGCCCATACTTCTGACCTCAAAAACTGTGAGATAGTAAATACGTGTTGTGTTAAGCCAGCAAGTTTGTGGTAATTTGTTACACAGTAATGTAGAACTAATACCATACCATATGTAACCCCACAACATGCGATGAACCCTAGTACCAAAGTGTATCATGAGTGCCCTTAACTTTCCGCCTCACCCAACAAGACTGTGAGTCTCATGAGAGCAGACTATATCTGGTTCACATTTACGTTAAAGGGATGGGGTGCTTGAGGAGCTCCAGGCAGTGACCATTTATCACAGATTTGGAAATATTTTGATGTTTTAACAAAAAGTTTTGCCACCTTGGTGTGCACCTGCTGGACATCAGCCCTGCTTTGATCCTTCCTGGTCTGGGGACCCTGGATAACTACTTTATCCTCCTGAGGCTGCCAACTCTGAGAACTCATTTCAAGGGGTCTTAAGAATTAAATGAGATAAATGTATATGAAAGAAAAAGTCTATTCCTACTTGAGACACAATAGGTGTTTGATGAATGGCAGCTGAATGAATTAATGAAAACAACAATACCTGTTCTGCCTTCCTCACAAAGTTTTTTTTTTTTTTGGCAGGTGACGGGTTTAATAAGCAAGGGAACTTACAGACGAGGCTTGGTCTTAGCTGCCACAGGACCAGAAGACCTCCTCACCCGCCCAGCAGCATCTTAGTTTATAGAGAGGCCTTAATTGGGTTCAGTCACGTATTCTGTCCAGATGGTCTCCACAACACTTTGCTCTCTCAAGGCTGCATCCTTGAAAACGGCTGTGAATGGTGGACAAAATGGACATTCTAAGGACAGGGGAGGGGTGAGGCGCCTCTAAGTGCCAGAGTCCAGCTCATGGGTCAACCCCAGGTCACATCCTCTCGATGACCTCCTCCAATGCTCCACCCCTTATGACAAGCCCTTACAGTCTTACATGCCCCCTCTTCCACAATGTGCCTGAGGGGTCAGCGAAGGGTTTCACTGGCATGGAGGTGGCTCATTTGGTGGCTATCTGGTTGCACAGGAGGCAGATACCACAGCCACAATATAGACACATGCAAGAGAAAACACAGATTAAGATAATGATTCAGAAAATAAGTAACAATTTTTTCCACCAGGAGCCCCACGATCCAAACCACTGATTTATTAAGTCTCCCAGGCACTGAAGGCATTCACTTGCAGTGTGATTTAATAAAGATGCTACATTAGCAGATTCATCAAGTGTGAACACATAACATTCTGTTTGAATAGTGGCACAGGTGCCTCCTTGTGGGGCAGTCATAATGTCTAAGGCTATCCTATTTTAGAGGATAGCTTTTCTCATTAGAGATATTTCAGTGTCCAGTAAAGACAGGCTTTCCCAGCCGTCACTTAAGACTCGTTGGCTCACAAAGTTTAAAGGAAGAATAGTAAAATATTGGATATGAAAATTTTTTAAACGTCAACCCTGCAGGTCTGTGGGCCCTGCTTATTATTTGCTGTCCCTTGGAAACAAGTTTCTATTCCCAGGAGCTGTCCACAATTATTCACTGAGACCCTCACCACATGAGCCCTCGCCCTCAAACTTTAGGAAATCAGATGATAACCTCCAGTACAGGTATCCAAGTTTTCAAGTGCCTTTGGATCCACCCATATCACTTAGTGGGCAGCCTTTGAGAGCCGTTTGTTAGAGTTTGGACACTCTGTTTCTTCTTCTGGCCTCTGTACCCAGTAATGGTATTGACGACCCTTTTACGAGCCAGCAACTAGTACATTACTGCCAAGAGGAAATTGAGTGAGTGATCATTAAAATTAGTGTGTCTGCCAGCAGCCTGCCTCCATCTAGGCAGCAAGCTCACTGTGCACTTGAATGTCTCTTACTCTACCTTCCAGGTAAATTAAGGTAATTTAACACTACCACATCCAGGAGATGTTCAGGATTTGGTGAATGGAAATAAGAGAGATTTATAATCAAGAACGACCTGTAGCCATTTTACAGATGAGTAAGCTGAGACCCAGAGAGGCATCCTTTGCCGGAGGCCATCTGGCTGTTCAGTGGTGGATTAGTTCAAACTCAGAGAGCTCATACTCTTCCCAGAATGCCCAAACTCTTTCCCACTAGCCATCTCAGCAAACAGGTGAAGTAAACAGATAATTAAGCTCCACAGAGATGATCTGCTGCCAGGGCCAATAATCCATACAAATAAAGCCCTACATTTGCAAATAAAAGGTAATATTGCTGAAAGGTAAGTTCTAGAGACTCTTGGAGCTGAGCCTTCAGCAGAGACAGCAAACTCAGCAAACTCTTTAGAGGAAAAACTGGCGCCTGTGTTCCAAAGAACTCCACTTAAGAGAATTACCCCCTTGCTACAAGGTCCTGATGTGTGTGTGAGTCAAATGATGAAAATGCCCAGGACCCAGGACCCATTTATTGGTCTCTGTTCCAGGGCAGGCAATCCTATACCCTGCCTTGGGAAGCTGAAGAGATCTCAGCTGGCAAATGGTAACATCAACAGAGCAGCTGGACCCAGACCCCAGCCTTGAAGCATTTAATGCAACAGTCCCCTGGAGAGGATGGAAGTGCTTGCAATACTTTTAGGGCCTTTATACTTGTTCTCTTGGCCTGGAATGCCAATTCCCCTAGACTTGTTTGTGGTTTGCTCATCACTAAACTGAATTCTCTACTCAAATGTCTCCTCCTCAGAGAGGCCATTTGAGATCATCTTGTTTAAAAGAACCCTCTGTTACATTCTACATCCTTACTCTGCTTTATGTTCTCTCTTGACATCCCCTCAATGTTGGATAAGCTCTTGGAGGGCAGAGACTTTGTTAGTTGTATCACCTGTGCGTAGAACAGTGCCTGACACTTAATGGACACTCAAGAAATATTTGTTGAATAAGTAAAAGCAAAGCTGACAGTGCCTGCATCTGCGACTACACATGTGAGAAAGTAGAGATGTCACAAAGACCAAAGAAAAGCAAATGCCTAAAAAGAGGAACCAAAAATTGCACATTTATTAATATGATCCTGTCTGTGAAGGAAATTTTTGTATGTTCAGTGTCATCATGTAAAAACATTTGGGGAGCCAATCACCCCTGACCCTGCCACCCGCTCCTCAACGGGCAGAGTGTCAACATCATATTGCAAAGAAGAGCGTGCAAGGTGAGAGATGCTGCTGAGGCCATCTTGGAGAATACAATCTCCTACAACAGCTTCTTCTCATAGCAGTTTCTAAGCGGTAAAGAGCTGAAGAAATACCAGTTTCAGAACAAATGAGCAGCTGCTATGATGTGGTGGGAAGACCACTGGGCTAAGATGACAGATTCCTGTGAAATCCGGCCTTGGCCACTAACCCACGCCTCTTCAAGCCTACCCTGGACTCAGGCCTCATCTCACGCTGTTTCCCTGCTTCAAATGTCACTGCTTCTTCTCTACCAAATGCAGTTGGAAAAGTTTCCCTGACACCGTCATGCCCACAGTTAACCCCCAAAGGATGTTTTGCAAGTTCTGTTACTGACACTGAGCTCTTTGTATCATCATTTGCTCATTCACTGCACAATTTATACAGTCCCTGGCACCATTCTAGGCATCAGGTACCCCGGTGGATTTGTCATGAAGCTAATGAAGCTTCAGAGGCCCTCATTTACATGCATCCCTTTTAAAATCCTGGAAGGGGCCCTAACAACATGTGGTCATATGTTTCTGTCAAATTTGTATAAGTAAGACACTTTAAACTTAATCAGTTAAAACCACCCTCTGTTTCCACTTGGACTCCCCTCAGGACATGTTGGGGTCACAGTAAGCATTCAGGGGATCTGGCCAAGGGGAAGCTGAAAGGGGATACATTTAGTTTGAGTTTAGTGGGATATTTTTATGTGGCTTGTAGCCACTTTTGTGTACAGTTAAGCTATCATCAGCCTTCCTGGAGTAGGAATGGCTTCCAGAATACTTTACTATGCACTGTTGCCAACTCACCAGCCACTGTAACACAGAGGTGCTGGGCCAGATGTGGTCGTACAACATGAACATGTCCTGTAGTGTCCAGCCCCAGAAGTATGTATGTGGAGGAAAAATCAGATTTAAACATACCAGCCAGAAACTAGTCTGTCCAAAATCAAATGCGGAAAATTATAAGCAGAAAATTTGGTCCTCATCAAAACAAAAGTCCTCTCCTGCCAAAATACACCCAATAATGCAATGCATATAAACACATTATATATTTATTTTCTTTTTTAGACAGGAATCACACACGATGGAAATTATCAGAAGGCCTGTGCGTATAGGATACAAATCTATAATCATACTACAAACAACAAGTATGTCTACAACTGCTCATATGACACCAAAAAACAAACTACAAAACTGAAAGAAACTTTTCTAAACTTCCAATAATAAAAACAAATTTGACCAACTGGGAAAGAATAAAGTATGACTCTACCTCTAAAGTAGAATACATTATAAAATTATTGTAATAAAAGAGATGATCGAAGAGTATGTAGCCAAAAGCTATATGAAGAAAAGGTATGGTAGCAGTGATAGGCATTTAATTAATGAGAATATGCTGTTATTTTTATGGAATTTATGATGCTTATTTTATTTGTCAGCTTTAAATGTTCAGTGTTTGTGATTTCTTTTCTTATTCCAAACAAATATCCATTCAGAACTAATTTTTTGTGAATTTTGTATTCTTTTTCTTAAAGAGAGGCCCCCAAATTGTATAAACATTAAGCCCCACAAAACTTAGATCTACCTAGGGACGTAACACTGAAACAAACAGAAAAATGTATATATCTCTGCCTCCACTCTAATGGAGGAGAACAAGCAAACAATAAACAAAACAAAAAAATCACATTACATATTGTATTGATGGTCATAAGTGCTATGAGCGTGTCCTCACCACTAGATCAGGAGCTCCTTGAAAACAGGGACTGTTTCTCACTTACATAGATCCCCAAACCTAAGCATGGTTTCTGGAACAAAGTAGGTACTTGACGAAAAATCAGATAGACGGATGGATGGACAAGTGAGTGGCTAAGGGCTGAAGCAAGTCAGTCAACCTCTGTATATTTCAGTTTCCCATCTGCAAAATGGTTAGATTATATGATCATTTTACGTAAAGTATCCTATATAATAATAAACTTTGACTCTAGCTATGTAATCTTTGTCTTCGGCATATGTTTTCTATAATTGTTCAGTTTTTAGGTCTATATATTATTTGTCTAGCAAGATTTCAACTTTCTTAGACTAGGACTCTATATAGTACATCTTTTTTACTCTTGATGTCTAACAAATTCCTACAAAGAGTGGGTGTGTTTGCTTGAAATACTGATGCTAAATATGCTGGGAAACAATGCTATATTCATCATTCTTCCTCACATCAAGATAATAATTCAGAAAAGGAATATGAGAGGCAAGATCATATAGAGGCTAGGGGCGTGGACTTCCGGGTTACATTTCCTGGTTGGATCCCTTCTCTGACAAGTGTTAGTTTTTATAAACTGGTCAAGTTCTTGTTTTCTCTATACCCCAGTTTCTTCTCTGTTAAACAGAGGTCGTAATAATCCCTACCTTACGGGGTGGTTGTGAGAGACTTTTACAATGCCTGACAATAGCAATTACTCAAAGTCTGTCAGCCCTTATCATCACCGTGGACGTATTCACAGTTGTGCCTCTCCCACTTTTTTTGGCTGCCATCAAGACCTGCTCTCTTAGGACCCCATTGGAATAGTGAGATAATTCTGGAATCACAAAGTTTTTTTAATTTCCTAATTTCTTAAAGAGACTATGAATGTGCAGTGATGTGACAGCAATCCCTAGACAGCTCCTCCTGAACCCGGTGTCAGTCTGATTGCCTCTCTCAGCTCACTTGGACAGCTCACTTGAGGACTTGCTTGCTTTTGCAGTGCTGGTTTGTCTGGTCTGTTAAAAGTTCAGTTCCTCCTGCCTTCTGTCAATCTCTCTATAATTCAATAAATACAGCATCACTATGCACCCGGCAGGCTCTAGGTACTGAAGATGTGTAAGTGAAGAAGACACGGTCCCTGTTCTAAAGTAGCTCAGGGACTAGCTGGGAAGGCAGGTATGCACATAATTCACAAGGGGAATATGATAAGAGATATAGTAGAGGGATGAAAAGTGCTTTGGGAACAGGGAGGAAGGAGCCAAAAGCCATCATTATAGCCTGCCTGGCTTTTTAAGTTCTACGGATCAGAATTTTATGATCATCTTTGGGTACAGTAGCAGGACAAGGAAACATACAAAAGCAAAATATGCTAAAAATCAAAATCCTAATTCTAGCAAGTGAGTGGCATAGGTCTGTGTGACGTTTCCCTACAGGTCTTTGGACAAGGGCTGGGCTGCACGTGTGCAGGGCAAGCCTCCTCGAAGCCTGGCAGAGAATGGAGGCCACAGATTTAAAAGTAGAACAAGGATGCTGGAGGTAGACAATTCTGGGACACATGCTCCGGCCCAGTCAGAATGGAGAAACTCATCAACACCTCAGACATTCATTGAGATTCCAGAAAGGTCTAGGAGGAAAGACCACATCCTAGGGTAAGATTTAATCTAGACCTGCCGTGGCCAATACATATAGCAATTTAAATTTAAATTTTGACTAATTAAAATTAAATAAAATGTAAAATTCATTTTGTCAGTCTCACTAGCCACATTTCAAATGCTCACTAAATATGACTAGTGACAACTACATTGGAAATCACAGATATTGAACACTCTCATCATCACAGAAAGGTTTACTGGACAGCCCTACTCTAAGAAAGCTAAAAAACAAGCGTGAAAAGATGGAGGAGAGACACCCCAAAATTATTTATCTCAACACTCTTTAAAGGAAGGACACATAATCCATAATCCCTTATAATGTATCATCCACAATACATAGCATACAATAAGTAATTCTAGGCATACAAAGAAGTAGGAAAATGTGGACCATAATCAAGAGAAAAAAAAAACTATGAATGGAAACAGACCCTGAGATGATAGAGATGCTGGAATTTTCAGACAATGGCTTTATAATAGTGACTATAAACGTCTTCAAGGACTTAAAGGAAATATGGGATTCATCAGTAAATAGATGGAAATTCTTAGCAAAAAAATAGACATTATAAAAAAGATAAAAAGAAATTACAGAATTCTAAATTACGATATCTGAAACGAAACATTCACTCAATGGGCTAAACAATAGATTGGAAATCAAAGGAGAATGGATAGGTAAACTTGAAGACAGATCTCTAGAAATCAACCCAATCTGAAGAACAGAATGGGAAGAAAATCTAATCATAACAAATGTGAGTATTCATGCTTTCTATCTTTTCCTAAGATTTATTATTAATTATTCTTTGCTAAACTTGTCAAATTTTCAATGCGTAAACCAGACAGGATCTGCCAAGTGTCTTTTCATACGTCCAAATGCTCCATCACATTACTGCCAACTCTTAATGACTAGAAAGCTGATTTGCTGAAAAAAGTTTAAATCTCAGCCAATTTAACCACTCTTAGTTTTACATTATTAATCTATATCATGGTCACACTTAAAAATTATGTCATTTTCATCAAATTTGGAGCCCTTCTAAAGATTATCAAGGTACAATTTACTTGACTCATAGGTCATTCTGCAATTTAAAACAAGGTGGGAGATGATGTTTTCAACAAGCTGGACTTCTTAATGTGTTTCATTGAAACATATTGCTGGGTAGAAATTCCAGAAATATTTTCTTTGATTCAACAAGCATTCATTGAATATGTACTCTATTCTAGAAGTTATGCTGGAGATGTAGAAATGAAATAGACATGATCCCTAATTATTATACTGAGTGAAGTCCCTAATTTATAGAACCAACTAGGTATAAAATAATAATACTTGGCCCCTGTTCATCTTCCAAGGTTGATGGAGGAGCTAAGTTGCACAAGGTGCCACCTATGAAGAGTGATACAAATTTCATTAGGAAGAAAGGTCTAGATTGAGAAGGGGCCTCCTAGTTAATTATAGGTAAGACAGGGCTTGACCTATGACATGAGTACACCTGAGTTCTAACGTGCCTTTAGCCTACTTTTTGCACCTGATTAGAGATGGATAAAAGAGGAGTAATAGGTTTTAATATGCGGACTAAGAGATTCTGGGGTGCTTAACTCAGTTGGTTCCTAAGTGATCCAAATAATCCAGTGTTTCTTCAGTTAAATATCTTTGCAGATGTTAATTTCTAATTTGCTCTGGAGAAATTGGACATAAGAGTCTTGTTATCAATAAACCAATTATATAGTAATGTAAAATTTCAGTAATAATAAGTTTATATAGTACAATTGATATAAATCAACAGGCCAAACACGTTAACTAGTTTTTAGTTATTTCTTTAAAGCCTATTATAGTCCATTGCATCTCAGTGATGGAAAATATTTTGCTGTACTTCATCTCTGCACTAATTTGCTCTGGGAACCCAAGTTACATAATATTTTAATGCTTCTATTTGTGAAGTCAAAAATCATCACATTCTATAAACATCTCATCCTCAGAATCCACCCCACATTCATCTACCGGGTAAGCCCTCAGGACTTTTAATTAAAAGGTATGCACATAAGACCTAGCCCACCATCTCTGACCTGGCCACCGTCATCACAACTTGCTACTCTACTGAATAATCCAAACACCACTAACTTGAAGCCTGGCATCTCTTTGGCATTTTGACGAGAAGTCTCTTCTCTTGCATCCTGGTCAGCCCCTGATTGAGGGAGGAGCCAGAAATGTAGGTGCCCAGTGTGATCAGTCTACAAGAGACACTAAAGCATCAGGAAATATACAGGAATTGTGGTGTCAGTTTCCACACATGACTACATCACAGGCGCATCGTGGTCCAGCTCATATGGAGGAAGGCAATAACTTCAAGTGAAAATTTCAAAAGGTGCTCCTGGCTGATGCTGACCTCTCTGTGTTGACTATTTCCACAAAGCACATACACATATTTCACGATGCGACTACAGTAATCTGAAGTTGGCAGTCCCAGCCAATATTGCGTAATGCCTTTTGCTGCAAATGAGTGATTTACTACTATCTATAGTGTAAACTCTGTAGTGTGACTCTAAAAAGTTGTGTGGTTCAAAAAATTCCAAAAGAAAAATGAAGATAGAGTAGGAATAACCAAAAAGTGGGAAATACTTTGCCTACATACAAGCCAGAAAAGAGATAATCTTCAGAACATTTTGAATAAGACTTAGCAAGTATTCCTATGTAAATTGCTTCTATCCTTAGTATCTGAGTGACTGAATCTATCCAGTCATGACTGCCATAAAAATCTAGAAATGAAAGATAAACCAAGTTAAAATGTTAAAGTTACATTTGGTGCAATGCTTGTAATTTTGAACATAAAGGAAGGGGCATAAAAATTTTCTTAGCGGGGCCAGCTCCGTGGCCGAGTGGTTAAGTTCGGGCACTCCACTGCAGTGGCCCAGGGTTCGGATCCTGGGCGCGGACATGGCACCGCTCGTCAGGCCACGTTGAGGCGGCGTCCCACATCCCACAACTAGAAGGACCTGCAACTAAGATATACAACTGTGTACAGGGTGGGTTGGGGAGATAAAGCAGAAAAAAAGAACAAAAAAAAAGATTGGCAACAGTTGTTAGCCCAGGTGCCAATCTTTAAAAAAAGAAAAAAATTTCTTAGCAAAATATAAATTCGTCCCCTCCCCCTAGAAAAATGTTGAACAAATATTTTTAAAATATTGATTTAAAGGGTCACCAAATTATTAGGCTGCCTTTGGCATCTTCTTGTATCTGTCCATCCCATGTCCTGGCTTATTCTGTTCCTCTCTTAAAGTCAGAACAAAATGAGAGAAAAACTCAGAAGTCAGGCAAATGAAAGTAAAAAGTATCGACTCTTTTTTTAACTGACAAAGCTGTTTGGAGAACATCACTAAATTCTAGACCAAGTGGCCTGTCTCATATCTCAGCCCTGAATTAATCCTATGCACCCAGACACCAGCAGAGATGGACCAACACAGGCCTCACTAAAAAACAAAAGGTTTTTGACCCTAAGTTTACCTTTCAGCCAGGGGAGAGCAGACACTTCTTTCAGTAGGAGGATCCAAAGGAGAAAGAAGGGAGGCAAACGCATGCCCAGTTACTTCTCCCAAACTCCTCAGTCGGATTTTGTTCTACTACGTTAGGGGGCAAAGGGTGAGATCAGAAAGTAGCCAGGATTATTAATCTAAAAAATCATCCCACCTGGAAGCAGAAAGAGGGGGGAATATTCTTTTCAACCTAGCACTCGTTTGGGTTCCTTCCTTCCTCCCTCCCTTCCTTCCTTTATTCCTTCCTACCTTCCTTCCTCGACCTTTAAGCAAGTGGTTCTCAACTTTAGCCACCATTGCAAACACTAGAAGAGCTTTAAAAATATTGACACCTGGGTCCCACTCTCACTTATTCTGATTTAATAAGGCTGGGAAGAGGCCTGGGTATTGGGATTTTTAAGAGCTTCCCAGGAGATTCTAAAGAGCAGTCATAGTTGAGTACCACTGCATTCGTCCCATGTTCAAACAGATGAGTGAGGAGGAAGTGAGAAGTCTATCCTATCTCGCTGAGATTAATCTCCCAAGGCCAACCACTGCTTCTTTGAGGATTCTTCTCCCGCCACTGGGGGGCAGTTTAGCATTTTGCTCTCCAAGAGCTCTGAAATGGGTTGATGCAGTTCATTAATTCAATTAACTTCAAACCTGAAAAATTCACTATCTTTTCCATTTCCCATCCCAAATTTGCCCGGCCTTGAAATCTAATACAGCTTATCAGAGGTTCTGCAATGCTATTAAATAATAGCATACAAACACTCTACTCTATTAATAGAATACCAAGAGTTACAGTCCCCAAGTTTGAGTATAAATCATCTCCAATTATGAAATGTGCAGGGAGAAATTAGTGTTCAAAAATTAATTTTTTTACAAGTTAGATTCCGAAATCAAATCCTCTTGCCATTTTAAATTCAAAGTCCAAATAATTTTAAACCAATATGATTCTTATATTATAATCCCTCTGCATTTTTAATTTTGCTCTGTCTCAGGTTAGAGGATTTGTGATGTCTGGGTAGAGATTGGATTTTTCAGTAGCTGTTGCTTGGCTCTTGTCCACTGTATGAATTTAATTTTCTCAGACTCTCTTAAGTTGAACTAAATACCAAGCCTTGCATATATCTCACTTTTAAAGAATCAAAAGAGTTAACAGGACACAATATTATCATAGCGCTAGTCCCATAATGACAAAATATAGACCCTAGCGCAGCTAATCCCTGCATTTCTGCATCCCCAGACCTGAGTACCTACTGTTACCACAGACCATAGCAAAGACTCAGTGCTATGAAGGGAAAATGGCAGAAGACAAGGATCTCTGGGTTCAGCCTCACCAAGACACAGAAGAGTCTCTGGCAAAGGTCCTCATTTGTGCCCTTCAACTCAATGAATAGAGGGTTCTTATTGGGAGGCTAATTTTGACACTATGTATTCACTATACCTGTGAGGAAATTCACTCTTGCACTGTCTTTCTCTCAAGGAGTGGCGTTCAAGATATTCCTGCAAGGAACAACTCTGTTACTATAAAATTTAGAGATCTGCAATGAAGACAGCATCAGTCAACATATCTTATTTGAGGTAACTTTCTTTGCTCCTCTGCTTAATTAGAAACCTCTAAAGTTTCATTTTCCCTTTGAGCACTGTGTCTGAGGACTTGTGGGCAGGTTAAGTTAACTACAAGGGAAGCTATTACCAACCCAGACTAAAGGGGTGAGGGGAGGGAGCTGCAGCCGCAGGAGAGAGGCTGCCCAACAGGGAAATGCAGCCACTGCCAAACTCTAGCTTGGCAGGCAGGGAACCAGTGATTAAGTACCTCAGTCAGCCTCTCTCCCACTCTCTGATCCCTTCTGGGCCTTCCATTGGCCATACTCAACCAGATCTAGAGGGTAAAGCAGCCTGAGTGATAGAGATCAGCCTCCAGAAGCACAGAGCAGGGCCTGGAAGGATGGACAATAGATCTGGAGGAGAAAGTGGGGAACATCTAGCACTGCTTTTAGGTTTTATTTCCATCTGCTGTTCCCCTTTTCCTTCAGGACAGCTCAGTTGAGTTTCTAACTGTTCAAGCTGCTTCTTAAGGACAACTCTTTCTGTTCTAACATAAGTAGTGCTAAACTATGCCTAGAATCTACCTATCTTCCCTCTTACTTTCCTTTGATTTCTGGCTCAGACATGTGATTTTGAAAAATATACCTTCAGATTTTGTCTTGCATATTCTCCTATAGCAAGAAACATGAAATCAAAACACTCTGGGTCTTCCATGATCATCCACTGTTCAAACAAACCTTCTCACCTTCAAAACGTCATCCAGTCACACAATACCATTCACCAAGGACACATTCTCCCATCCGGTCGATCCAGGCCTGGACTTCATCTATTGTTATCTGCCTGCTCCCATTTAATATTCCCATTTTTTGGTGCTTTCTCTTAGTGTACTAATTCCATACACTTCTTGGGTATGTTCCCTCAAGGTGGAAGCAATGTCTGTGTTACTTTGGAGCTTTCCAAATCATTCCTCTTCCTAGTAGTCTTCTCTCAAATTTTCCATAACCCCTTGGTATTGCTGTCCCGATTTGCAAGGATGGTGGCCCAATTCTTTTATGATGGAGTCTGTATTTGCAGCTCTAAGAGAATGTTTTTCAATCTTATTCTGGATTCTGACATCTTCTGAGGAGTAATTCCAGTTTTCTCCCTAAGATATTGCTTTTCTTACCTTTATTGAACCCCTGTCACTATTTCTGAATTAGTAACATCTAAAATATTTTCCTCTTTCCTAATGCCCTGTTTAAGAGCAAGTACACCTAGGCATATCTTGTTTTTCCTTCCATATCTGCCTTTCCTGATGTTCAGATATCTGATTTTCTATTTTGTGTCTTCTAATCTGGCCTCTACATTGCAGCACATCTCCTGAGGAAATCTCACCTTTGTCAGCGCTTAATCATACTTTCTTTCATTATTTTATTTTTTCCTTTGCTTCTGTAAATATAGTTCTCTTATTCTTCCTTGATTTCCTGAGTTATTTGATTTCTAGAAACCAAGAATTCCAGACTAAAGCCTTTTTGGCATTTTGATTTGAGATTATTTCATCTAAATAATTTTCTCCTTTAGTTGTTTTTGATGGTATATTCTCAGCAAACTTTTTGAATTTTCTATTCTTAAAATCTGTTGCTATTTTATGGATCTCAGAAATCCAATGTCAAGGTCAGAGTTTATGTAACTAACAAGTGGTAGCAGAAGCTCTGGAGGCCCCATGCCACAATCCCAGCCCCACCAAGCCCATTTGATTTCAGCACCGCGGAGGTGGACAGTTCCAGCATGTTACCGGTGACCTCTCTAGCCCTTCCCAAGGCTTCTCTGCTTCAGCACTCTCTATAAAGCCTCAGAAACCTACTCAATTGCGTGCAGGTACAGCCCAGAAAAGAGAGGAGGCTGCTCTCAATCTATGGCGAATAGGAGGTAGTGGATCAATAGCCCAGTTTCTCATGCTGCAGAAAGACAATCTTAGTATATTTTCTACTGAATTCCAAGGGGGTACCATTGCCCACAACGGAAACCAGCTCCATAACACATCCTGTATTGCTTTCTCTCCTTGCCTTTCTCACTTGTCCCATTCTCTCACTTTAGCTTCCTGGGATCATCTCAAAAAAATAAAAACCGACCTGTACCCAGTCTAGTCCATGTCTCAACTCATTTCTTGGAGACACAAAACCAAGCCTACATGAGACTTTGCAGTGAGCCAGGGTCAGGGAATGACTCTTAAGACTGTTAAGACTCTTAAGAACACTAGAGGTTGCCCCACTGCCCCAGTCCCCCTTTGTCCTTGAGCATAATTAATGGAACTTGAAGCAGCCAGTTCAATACAAACTACTTAGGTCTGGCATCAACAATTTACAGCCAGAAACGCCACAAACACACTGGTGAGTTCCACTTGGAACTTAGCTACTTTTGTAGACTTTGACGAGAAACACAGTAAGAGCAGCAAAAAATTGTTATTGGGCCTCCACCTGTTTCAAGATAAGTCTTCAATGGGACTCAAAGCCTCTCTTTTTTGTTTTATTGAGTTCATAATAGTTTACATCAATGTGAGATTTCAGTTGTACATTATTTCTTGACTGTCATCACATAAGTGCTCCCCTTCACCCCCTGTGCCCACCCCCCACCCCCCTTCCCCTGGTAACCACTGAACTGTTTTCTTTGTCCATGTGTTTGTTCATATTCCACATAGGAGTAAAATCATCTGGTATTTGTCTTTCTCAGTCTGGCTTATTTCACTTAACATAATGCCCTCCAGGTCCATCCATGTTGTTGCAAATGGGATGAATTTGTCTTTTTTTTTTATAGCCAGATAGTATTCCATTGTGTGTGTGTGTGTATATATATATATATACAATTAGGGTTAGGGTTAGGGTTATATATGTATATACCATATGTTCTTTATCCAATCATCAGCCGATGAGCACTTGGATTGTTTCCATGTCTTGGCTATTGTGAATAGTGCTGCAATGAACATGGGGGTGCATATCTTACTTTGGATTGTTGATTTCAAGTTGTTAAGGTAGATACCCAGTAGTGGGGTAGCTGGGTTGTATGGTAGTTCTATTTTTAGTTTTTTGAGGAATCTTCATACTGTTTTCCATAGTGGCTGCACCAGTTTGCATTTCTACCAGCAGTGGATGAGGGTTCCCTTTTCTCCACACCCTCTCCAACATTTGTTATTTTTAGTTTTAGTGATTATAGCCATTTTAACAGTCATAAGGTGGTATCTTAGTGTAGTTTTGATTTGCATTTCCCTGGTTATTAGTGATGTTGAACATCTTTTCATGTGTTTATTGGCCATCTGTATATATTCTTTGGGAAACTGTTCATATCCTCTGCTCATTTTTTGATCATGCTGTTTGTTTTGTTATTGCTCAGTTGTGTGAGTTCCTTATATATTATAGAGATTAACCCTTGTCAGATACATGATTTGCAAATATTTTCTCCAAATTGGTGGATTGTGTTTTGATCCTAGCTTCTTTTGCCTTGCAGAAGCTATTTAGTCTGATGAACTCCCACTTGTATATTTTTTCTTTTGTTTCTCTTGTCTGAGAAGACATGGTATTCAAAAAGATCCTTTTTAGTTCGATGTCAAAGAGTGTAATACCTATATTATCTTCCAGGAGTTTTATGGTTTCAGGACTTATCTTCAACTCTTTGATCCATTTTGAGTTTATTTTTGTGTATGGCATGAGATAATGGTCTGCCTTCATTCTTTTGCATGTGGCTGTCCAGTTTTCCCAGTACCATTTATTGAACAGACTATCTTTTCTCCATTGTATGTTCTTGGCACCTTTGTTGAGGATTAGCTGTCCGTAGATGTGCAGTTTTATCTCTGGGCTTTCAGTTCTGTGCCATTGATCTGTGTGCCTGTTTTTGTACCAGCACCACACCAATTTGATCAGTATGGCTTTCTAGTACATTTTGAAGTCAGGGATTGTGAAGCCTCCACCTTTGTTCTTTTTTCTCAGGATTACCTTAGCAATTGGGGGTCTTTGGTTGCCCCATATGAATTTTAGGATTCTCAAAGTCTCTCTTTTGACAATTAAATCCCAATACCAAAACCAGCTGTGGCTTTATTGTGCAAGTTCAGCTGCAGCTGACCATTCAGCTGGGCATCTGCTAAGGCCCACGTAGCTTCTCCCTCACACACAGCCCTGCCTGTGCAGAAACACCCACTTTCCAGAGTATAAACCTCCTCTTGCCTGTATACAAAGCTGCCATAATTTGCAATGACCCACCAACATCATTTTCCCACATAGCTTACTTATTAAACCCAGAGCCTAAAGCCACTTCTAAGGCAAAGCCTATTAGAAGCCAACTATGCAAATTTTAAAACTAGCCACACAGCAAAATGCAGGTACTGCAGACTGCCAAGGTGAAAAAGCCACATGGCCTCATCTATTAACACTTACTGTCTACAGCCAACAGGCCAGGATGTACTAGTTATTTTTAGTCCCAAATTGTATACCTTATCTCCTTTATAAGGTCCCCAGGTCATCTACCATGTTAAGGTTTGGGGGATCAATAAATTGTCACCTATTTTTCTGTCAAATTCAGAATCAATTGAGAGATACCCACATGGATCAAGCAGAGACAGATCAAAATATCATCATTACTACTGATAAAGCTATTGTAGAATGTGGCTTAGAGCAGGGCCAAGTGGATTCCCTAATATTTTACCCTTGAATTAAACTTAGCCACCTACAGTCATAGCTGAGTCACCTGCAAAGGCAGAGCCATAAATCTTACCTGTGACTGTGGCAGAAGCTCCCCTAGATTCCAGGCAATAAGTCTCTTCCCCTCCTCTCAAAAGGAGTGGGTGAGGGGGTAGAAAGAGGCTAGGAGTGTTACTATATGTAATCTCTCCACATGGAAATAGGAAGAATGCTGTCTTCTAGCAGCTTCCTCTGCCTACATTTCCTGTGTATGGATAAACATGGCTACCAGTCCCAGCTCCACCATCTTGCAGTTCCTACAACTGAGACCCACCAGAAAGAGAACCTTGTGACTCAGTTTATCTCTGACTGACCCCGTTCATCTTGTTCATTTCTGCACAGAGCCTCACCCCAAACATGTCAAAAGCCACTTGTCAGATTGTGGATTACCAGCCTTGGTCCAGGTGTCCACCATTGAGCCAATGAGCTATGGCAGAAGGTGAAGGGAGCAAAAGGATGAGGTTTGTGGTACCTCAGACTGGTACTGTGGGCAGGGGCTCTGGGAGGGGCACCATCAGACCTGCCCGGCACAGATTTCCAGGTGGCCCAACTTCTGCGAGGTACATAGTCCTCCACCTGCTTGCTCCTGACTCCACCCTGGGATGGCCTAAACAGCTCCCCCCAGAACACATCTAGTCAGCCAGCTCCCTGGCACCTCCCACCAGGGCCTTTAGCCGGCAGAGCATTCTCAAGTGAGGCCTTCTCCTACCACTCCTGGGGCTTCTACCACCTCTCAATGCTACCGCGGAATCAGGTCTGGTCCCCATCCTCCACTAGAGGCACAACAACCAACACAGTCGTCTGCCCCCTGTCACCTAAAAGCCCAACCATAGACCACATTCTATTCTATCCTATTCAGAATCTGTCAGAGAACACAAGAATCTGACAGATTTCTGGCATAGGATCTGTCTCCATTTAAATTTACATTAAAAGCATTGGTCTAACCATTTTGGTCAAACATTATTGGAGGCCCCAACCACATGGCAGCAAAATTTTTCAAGGGCCAGTACATTTTAAAGACTGGCCCTTCTAAACTGGAAAACCAGCATCCTGGCCCGCAGTAGATCCAGTAAGAGGGAACCGAAAGGGCACCCAGGTTGCTTAAGAATAATATGGTTAAACCATATTTACACAACAATTCACCCCATCCCAGAGGGCTGTCCACGTTAGGTTATACCAGACTTCTCCAGTCACAGTCGAGTAATAACCCTGGAAGAACAGACTACAAGAAAAAAAAGTAATCAAAACATTTTGTCTCTAACTGTTGAAAAACAGTGAAGTCAGTCAATATCGAACCTGAATACCAAGAGCAGCTTAACGATCACAACCCCGCCGAGTCCACCTTTCTTCACTCCCGGCACATTTTGGAACGTCATGTAGACATTGCCCTTGTGTCCCTAGAACCAGAGGAAAGTTGTCTCTCTTTACAGGAAACCAGGCCAGGGAGAGGAAGGGAAGTTAAGCATGTCCAATGTCTGTCCCTCCCCAAGGCTGTGGGAACGCTCGGTGAGCTGAGACCTCAGAAGCAGTAAATGCAGCAGCACTGTCTGCACAGTGGGGCTCACAGGGGCAGAGAAAGTGCTGGGCCTGAGTCTAGTCATATTAAAGCTCTGCGGAGGCAGGGGCATGGAGTGAATGGCTGTTTTGTTCCTCAATGTTGGCAACTTTGAGTCATTTTGAGTCAACAGCAACTTTATCACAGTCTCTTAGACCTCAGAGCCATCCATGCATGTTAGTCTGCAGGCAAGCTTGCAGCCCCCTAGCTCTCTCTTGACCCCACAGAGCTCAGGGTGTGCGTCCTCAAAGTTGGTGCTCACAGGAGCAGAGGACCACCACGTGGGATTCTCGAGCCCCACCCCAGGCCCAGTGAATCAGAATCTGAATTCTAACAAGAGGTCTTGGCAATCAGCTTTCACAGTAAAGTTTGAGGTGCGCTGCTCTGCTTCTGAGGCTGAGGATGAGAAATGTGGGTGAAGTGGGTGAAGGAAGACAAAGGAAAAGGCAGAAAGAGAAGCAGATGTAGAAGTGTCCAGGGAGAAAATCACACCACTGAAAAGTGAGTTCAAACCAAGCCTGAAGAAGGCTATGAGAACACAAAACTTGCTTTCCATCAGAAGCTGTATCTCAGAAATCTCCATTTTTGATCGATATGTACCTGAGTCTTTGTGTGAATTCAATAAGCTAGGATTTCTAGGCAGTGATCAAAATATTCCGCTACATTCCAGGAAGCCAAATAGAAGTAAGTGAAGAAATGGTGTCTCTGAGAAATCAACAAGCAGAATAAACTAGAAATTGTATTTCCATCCCAGGGAGCCTACTCGGGCTACCCTCATTTTTCCACTTGCAGCTACTCACCCACCTCCCCCATTGCCTTGCTGACCCTGAGTGGGTCCTCAGCCCTGATCCTTCATGTTTGAACTGAGGACACTCCAGTAAAAGGATTAATTAATCCCATTTGGCCCCTCACAATCTAGTTTAATTATAAAGATGTTTCTTTTCTTAGTGAGACAACTCTTTGAAGAGGTTCCTGATCATTCACTTTAAGTTTTAAGGGAGGTGAACAATTTTAAGGACAGAAAATAGTTTATTTCTTAGATCTCTTCTATCCAAGGCAACTGCTGATATATTCAAGTGAGCATAAACCACGGAAGGCTTGGTTAATCACCAAGCTGGGAAAGTGTCAGAGCAGTCCTGTGCAGTCCTGGGTAGAACCTGATCTTCAGAAGCAAGTGAGAAGGCTGATGAAGAGGTCAGGATGCGGGGTCAAAGCTACAAAGAGGCTAGCGATGGTCACTCAGAGGAAAGGCAGGTAACTCATAGTCCCTCTCCTCAGTGCTGCACCCAACCCAGTCAGGTTTTGGCTGCCGTGATCGTGTCCCTCGGTGGAGGGATGTTGCCCTTGCATGGAAACAGCAAAGTGTCTATCCTGCTGACATAGACAGATGGGAGAACATGGGATCTTTGGAAGTCAGATTTATGCCTGATTCTTATTTTATTCCCTGTGGTGTTTTTTTCCCATAAGAAATAGAAGTTATTTCTGTAATCAGATTTAAAATGAGGATTACTTTAAAATGCACGGGGATTTGATCCAGAGAACCTAGAAGCAAGCCTGTTCTCCATCACCTCTTAGCTTTGTAATTTGGGGGAAATCATTTAACCTTTCTAAGCTCAAGTTTCCTCAATTTACAATTACTATCTTAATAATTACTGCCTTACCAACTTCACAGAGATTTTGTCAGGCTCAAATACGATAATGAATATTTATCAAAATAAAAAGGACCCAAAAAAAGGGATGTGGCTTTGAGTAACCTGCTCATGTTTTAGAAGCCTCTTCCTAGGCTTGGTCTCAGTTGACTATAGAAGGAAAGGGGAGTGAGCATCCTCATGGAGTGGAGAGAGCACATGCTTAGAGACCAGACAGATCTGAACGTAAAAATCCTGCTCTGGCCCTTATTAGCAGTATGACTTTGAGTAAATTACTTTACTTCTCTGAGCCTCAGTATCTTCCTCTACAACATGGGAACAATATCCATGCAGTGTGGTTGTGAGACCTAGAATAAATGCATATCATTTGCCTAGCCCTTAGGAGGCAGCTATTGTTAGTCTTTCCTGCTAGTAGGATCAGGAAGTGGGACTATAACCATATATTCTTGTATTGAAAGAGTATATACAACTAAATTTTGCCCTAAATCTTCTTGAATTCAACTAAGTTTTCTCCATCAAGCATGGGGTGGTTGATGGAAAGGTGGAGTGCTATCCGTTACTTCCGCCAGGACAGTTAGCTGTGAAAGCAAGAGCTAAGTCCAGTAGCGAGGGGGATAGCTGTGTCATGAGATCCTGTTTTCTTGGCCCTAAGAACCTAAGAATTGGAGGAACTGAAGAGAATACAAGTTGTACACAGGAATCAGTTGTTTTTCAGTTGCCTACATACCACAGGTGGTAAAAGAGGCATCACACAGTAGCTGTGGGCGTTGTAGCGGCAGTAGGTACCACAGGGAGATAAAGTGGAATTATTGGCATCAAAATTCGCAATGAACACAGTGATAAAGCCCAGAAAAAGAGGAAGAACACAGTCCAGTGGAAGGGCCCGTGGTAGTGATTGGTCTTAGTGGCAGAGGCATCTGGGACTGTGGTCTGAGGGAACAAGCAGGAGGCTCTCATCCAACCAGTGATATTACAAAGCTCTGCTCTTCAACATGCAATCTCTAGAAACTGATCCAACAAGGGCAGGAGCCAATCCTACAGGGAGCCACATTCCACTCTCAGTGGGGCTGACTTAAAAGTCTTGGTCTATTCCAAGAAGATCTTGGGGTTCAGGACCGTCCTTGTGATGGTAGTTATGTGACATGTGAAACCAAACACTTCATCCACTTCTACATGGGCCAAGTGGCCATACTGCCATTCAAGTCTGGTTAAAAGTATGGACTGTGCCACACACCCAGTGATCCATCCAGAAACAAGGACTGCAGCCTAAATTCCAAATACCAGAGACTGAAATCTTCAGCCCTGCCTAAGGGAACAATCTTGATCTTTGAATCTTTGTTGTGTTGTTTTGTACAGGGCATTCTCTATACTAATTTGTTGTGGTTATAAAACAACTAGCAAAACAGCTTACACTTGTATTTATGGGGATCATGGGGTGGTGGGGAGAGCCAAGACAGCTCAAGCTCCTACTCATGAAGCTGTACACAGTGAACTGTTTAAGCTGAGCCTGAATCAGCCTCCAGAGACAAAGACAAAGGACAAGGGAAACAGTCAATCTTCCTTTGAAAACATCCTCCTCCCCCTGCCCCCCCACAAGAAGTTCCTTCTATAATTTGAATTACATACATAAAAGCATGCTTCAACTGCAAACTGCCATGCAAATGTAAGGTGGTTTTATTCTTGTTATTATGACTAATGTACCCCAGAGACCCCATCCCAGTGTGCAAAGGACAAAGCATCCTTAGATGCACAGAATATTCGGTATCCATTCTAATGAATAAAATATCATTTACTACCCTGATTTTTTTTTCTGATCTTTAGAGTCTTCATAATCTTTTCTGGTATTTTTGTAAAGCCAAGGAACTGCGCTCTTTTTAAGCTAATCGCCTGGAAAAACCATTCCCACATCTCTCATATGCAGAATAGAAGTATCTTCCTGTGTAGTCAAGGCAGGATCCTAAATATGAGTCATTGCAGACAAGATAAAGATGAATCCCCCTTCATCATCATCTCTGCTCTGATTTTCCAGGCTGCAGCCTCTGTGCTCAAGGTGCCTGCATGTATTTCAATTGGGCCCTCTCCTTTCCATGTACAGCTTACATGTCATACACAACAATGGCCATCTGAATGCAGGCTCCCTCAAATCCTGTAGGCTGCTTCTGACTGTGCAGATAAGTTGACTTTTCATAAGAAATAGCATGAGTGCCATTGTTCTCTGCTCTTTGAAGAGCCAGCATAAGAAAACACACGAATGCACTGGATGCCTATTAGTTGGGCCACCCATTTGTTTGTTCTCTCACCAAATAGATACTGAGCCCCTCCTATGCATGAAGCAGTTGAGAATGAAAAGATGGAGGAGACACAAACCCAACCTTGAATTTCCTATCGGTCTCAACAGACAGCACTGCCATCTTATTTCTGAGGACATGTATTTGATTTTTTAACTGGTTATATCTTCCATAAGAATCACCACAATCTGTCAGTGTCAAGAGGAGAGTGGTGAATGTAAAATCAAGGGGTGAGCTTAAGATGGACAAGATCATTTAAGCAGGAGGCTAAAACTTGTCCATACAATGAAATCTACATGAAGTCAGGGCAAACCAGGTTCCAATTGTCAGTTAACACACATCTGGGGAAGGAAAACACAAAAGAAGCAAATATGAGAATCATAGTCCATGAGCAAATCTTGAGATTGAAGGCAACAGGGATTGACAAAGAGGCCTTTGCTCATGGCTGCCCTCTCTGCCTAAAACAGCCCAACTCCACCACCCCAAATCCACCTAGCTCACTATTCATGCTATAAAACTGGTCTCAGCATCACTTCCACCGGGAAGCCCATTGTCATCACCACCCCTTCCAGATAGAGTTTGGTGTCCCTTCTCGTTGTGATACCTAGCACTTTTTTATACCACTGACTTCCACGTATTGCTGTATAATTATCTATCTGCATATTTCTCTTCCCCTCCTCACTGTGAGCTACTTGAGGGCACGGATTTTTGTTTTATTTATTATTTAACACAGTGCCTGTTACATTTAGTGCTCACACATTTGTGGAATGAATGAGCAAACGAATGAATGAAGAGAAGAGTGCCAGTATACTCTTTAGAAGCCTGGGTGCTTGCCCCTTACAGGAATGTCTTCACTGGCTGACACTTCACTTCACTTACACAGGGACTTTGCAAATGAAAACATGCAGTAAATATCCCTCTCTCCTGTAGGTCAAGGGCAGAAAGGCGGCAGTGTCGGCTAAGGTCTTTCAGTGTCTCTCTGTCAGCCAGAGAGACAAGCCATCCACAGTTTGCAAGCTTTCCTTGTCTTCTGTGCTTTGGAGGGATTTGGCTATGGGGTTCTTAACGAGATCAAGTCAAATCACACAGTTTCATCCTGTCAAAAGGAATTGAAAATTTTTCTTGGGTGATTTATCATGGAAATACACGTGGAGGGAAGGGGAAGGGGAATAAGAGGAAGCAGAGAAAGCCATTCTCAGCCTGCAGTGCTCAGCGGGCAGGATGCCCATGGCAGCCGCAGCAGCTGGTGGACAAGGCTGTCCTGACCCAGGGATGGATGGGCTCCTGTGAGAAGGCCGCCTCCTAAAAATAAATAATCATCACCGGGACAGTCCCACTCCAAGAACCGCGTTAGCAGAGAACAGCCGTAGCCAGTAAATCCTTGCCAACGAGTGTGGTAGGGAGAGGGGGGCCGGGTTAATTTGCAGCTGCTGGCAATGCCTGACAGATCAGTTAAAATATGGAGTAGCTTAGATTTGCTCCCCAAAGTCAATAGCAACACTATCACTAATTTAAAGCCAGGGCATCCACAACTAACTAAAGTCACTGCTAGAGAGAGACTGGGGTAAAAAAACATTAATAACCAGAAATTTGAAGCTATCTCCTGTATCTTCAACATACCTGTAAATATTTTGACTTCTCTCTCTCTTGCACCTCCCTCTCAGAGCAGGGGCTTATCTCAAGATAACCCTTGTTTTGTGTAGATGACTTTGTTTTGTTTTTATGGTGGTATATGTGCCAGTATAGCATGCTGATGCTTTTTATTAAAAGCAGCATTAACAAATGTGAGCCCAAATACAAAGTCATTGCCATTTGTCAATGTTGCTTTGAAAAAGAGGTGCCAGATTGCACTACAGGGCCCTTGAGGGCAGAGACACTTTGTTCCAAGGCTGAGAGCCTGCTCTTTTCAAGGCAGGATGCTGAAAACGAAGAATACAAAGATAGAATGCAAATGGCACCCTGCCCCCAGGCCCTTAGAGTCAAGTGAGGGAGATAGACCAGAGATAGAGATAGAAAATTAGCTAAAAGAAAGAGCATTGCACTAAAGTGTGGTGCTTTGAAAGAGGTAAACCCAGAGTACCCTGGGACAGAGATGGGGAGCCTTGGCAGGGCCTGGCCTAGGAACAGCCTGTAGGAAGAAATGATGCCTTCACCCACAGGCCAACACACGGATTACCCAAAAGACCTCTCCTCAGAAATTCATAGTGTGTGGCCATTATTTTTATTTAACAACATTTAAGACTATGTAAGTGTGGGGGACTGGAATTGGCCACCCCAAGATATGTCTCTTTGGCCTGAGGATTATTTGGGGCTGCTTACTTTTAATAAACTGCAGACAGGAAAGGAGCTCTGAAAAGCAGAGTTTACTTACCCTTTGTTAAGAAACATTTACATTGTAAAGGAAATCTCCATCTGCAAAGGTGTCTCCCTCTCTGTACCAGGAAGAAGGGGGATGACCTTATCTCTAGAAACTCTTATCAATGCTGAAGGCAAGGACTTAAATCTGCAGAATAATCTTATTCCTGTTTACTGTGCTTGTCTGGTAACCTTCTGTAACTGAGCCCCACCCCCCCCCAACATCCTCCTTTGTCTTTAGCTGAAGATGATATTTAAGGCGGTGGCTTCCGCCATTTTGGTGAGTTGCTCAGCTTGCCTGAGCCTCTCCCATGCATACATGTTATAAATCTTTGTTTAATTTTCTCCTGTCATTTTGTCTCATGTGAATTTAATTCGTTCTCTGACCAGAAGAACCCACAGTGGGTAGAGGAAATGTCTTCCTCCCCTACACAAGCTTTTCTTTTTCTATTTCTTATTTGTTCACCACATTATCCTTTAAATATGGGGGATTATGTGTAAGCCAAATGTGTGGGGAGTTTGAAGACCCACTAACAGTGAGGGGAGGGGCACCAGAAGCAAGCAGGAGTGAGGAGGGGTGGTTTCCAATTTATCAAGATAAGAATAATGGTATCTATTTTTTAAGAGGATTTATTTTTAATAATAATAATAAAAAGACAAAAAAAGTAAATGTAGCTACAACCCAAAAAGTCCTGTGGGCCTTAAGGATTAGCAGTTGGCCTTCTGGGTTTTAGACCAAACAAATAAGGTAAATAACACAAAGAATCATCAAAAATCATTGAAATCCTGCCATTTGTGACTACATGGACAAACCTTGAGGGCATTATGCTAGGTTAAATAAGTCAGACAGAAAAGGACACATACTATATGATCTCACTTACATGTAGAATCTAAAAAACAAAGAAAACTGAGCTCACAGATTCAGAGAACAGATGGGTAGTTGGGTTTCCAAAGGTGGGGATGGAGGGTGAGTAAATGGGTGAAGGTGACCAAAAGGCACAAACTTCCAGTTATAGAATAAGTCATAAGGATGTAATGTAAAATGACCATGGATAATAATACTTTATTATATATTCAAAAGTTGCTAAGAGAATAGATCTTAAAAGTTCTCATCACACAAGTAGAAACCTCTCAGAATTTAGAAAGAGTCAAAATCTCATTTATTTCATTATTTAATACAGCCATGCATCATTTACCAGCAGGGACACATTCTGGCAAATGCATCATTAGGCAATTTTGTTGTGCAAACATCAGAGAGAACATCAGAGAGTGTACTTCCACAAACTGAGATGGTATAGCCTATACACACCTAGGCTATATGGTATAGCCTATTGCTCTTAGGTTATAAACCTGTACAGCAAGTTACTCTACTGAATACTGTAGGCAATTGTAACACACTGGTAAGTATTTGTGTATCTAAACATATCTAAACATAGAAAAGGTACAGTAAAAATATAGTATTAAAAAATGGTCCACCTGTATAGGGCACTTACCATGAATGGAGCTTGTAGGACTGGAAGTTACTCTGGGTGAGTCAGTGAGTGAGTGGTGAGTGAATATGAAGACCTAGGATGTTACTGTAGACTTTACAAACACTGCACACTTAAGCTACACTATATTTATTAAAAATAGTTTTGTTTCTTCAGTAATAAATTAACCTTAGCTTACTGCAGCATTTTTACTTTATAAACTTTTTTACCTTTAACTTTTGAACTCTTTTACAATAACACTTAACTTAAAACACAAACACATTGTACAGCTGTCCAAAAATATTTTCTTTCTTAATATCCTTATTCTATAAGCTTTTTTCTATTTTTAATTTTTTTTTACCTTTTAAAATTTTTTGTTGAAAACTAAGACACAAACACACACATTAACCTAGGCCTACACAGAGTCAGGATCATCAATGTCACTGCCTTTCACCTCCACATCTTGTCCCACTGGAAAATCTTCAGGGACAATAACACATATGAGCTGCCATCTCCTATGATAACAATGCCTTCTTTTGGAATACCTGCTGAAGGACCTGCCTGAGGCTCTTCTTGAGGAAGTGGCACTCTTTCAGAAATATGTCCGTGGTGGTTCGCTTCTTTTTTTCATCACAGATTTGCTTGTAAGCAGATAATGCGGCATGAACATTCCTCTTTATTAATGAAAACCTTTTGGTGTTGGGATCCATGTTTTCAAACTTTTTAAGGAAATTGTTGAGGTCTGCAAAATATTCTGCCTAACATTTCATTGTGAATTTTCTTGGAGGTTCTTCTTTTTCTTCTCCTGCAGTTTTCTTTTCTCTTGCCTCTTCTTCAGCTATGCATGCTTGTTCCAGTTCCAACAGCTCCTCATTAATCAATTCCTCAGGAACCACCTCTAGTTGCTCCCTAATGTCATCCTCATCCACACCCAGGTTAAGTTGTTTGCCATCTCAACCACAGCCTTGTTGATTTTCAAAGCTCCTCATCCTTGGCAAATCCTCTGAAGTCATGGACGAACCACTTGAGTGTCTTCTTCCAGATGCTATTCATACACTCCTTGATGATATCATCTCAAGCCCAAGCGAGGTTCTTGATGTAGTCATAGATGTTGTAATCCTTCCAGAATTGCATCAGTGTCTTCTCAATGTTTTCCTTAGTTGTAGCAATAGCCTGGTCAAAGGACTTCCTCAGGTATAGGCCTTAGAAGCTGCTATAATTCCTTGATCTGTTGGTTTGATCAAAGAGGTAGCATTTGGAGGGAGAAACACCAGTTTAATATTGGAATGAAGATCCTCAATAAAAGGAGGATGTCTGGGAGCATTAGCAATGACAAGCAAAATCTTGAAAGGCATGTTACTCTCCAAACAGTACTTCTCCATTTTGCTGACATAGCAATTCAGGAGGGCATCTTGGAAGTGGAGCTGGGTCATCCATGACTTACTAGTGCTCCTGTAGTACACTGGCAGTGTGTGCTTATTGATATGTTTGAAGGCCCTGGGGTTCTCACTGTGCCAGATCACAAAGGGTTTCAATTTGTAGCTTGCAACATTGCCCCCAAGCAAGAATCTTATCCTGTCCTTAAAAGCCTTGAAACCTGGCATTGACTTGGCCTCCTTATGGATGAAAGTCTTTTCAGGCATCCATTTACAGAATAGGGAGGCTTCATCCATATTGAATGTTTGTTCTGGCAAGTAATTTTCCTCCACAATCAGCTTATCTAGTTTCCAAAAATTCTTCAGCTGCCTTCTCATCAGCACTCACGACTCACCAATCACTTTCACATTATGTAATGAATAATGATTCTTTAATCATTTAAACCACCCAGAGCTAGCAGTAAATTCAACATCATAGTTGGGTCCAGGCTTTTCTTTCCATGTCACAAACAAACTTTTTGCTTTGGCTGTGATCATTATGGTGCTGAGAGGGATAGGTTTCTGTGTCTGGTCTTCAATTCAGGTCACTAGAAGTTTCTTCATGTCTAATATAGGCCCTTCTGGAATTTTGTGAATCTCGTTGCCTTCAATGAAGCAGATCCTTTAACAGCTTCTATCACTTTGTTCTCGTTCTTCAAGATCGTAGCTTCATGCATGACTGGCAAGCAATAACCATCACTGATTTTCTACCTTTGTAGCCCTTAATCACTTTTAATCTTGTTTCCAGGTCAATCACTCAATGTGGTCTCTTACTGGCAACATTAGCAGTGGATTTTTATACTTAGGGGCTATAATGAACAAAACAACATGAGATCAAATCAAGCACAAGAGAAATGATGCAATCAAGAAACTCAGTAAATAGGGGGCTGGCCCCATGGCCTAGTGGTTAAGCTCAGCGCACTCCACTTCAGCAGCACAGGTTCAGTTCCCAGGCATGGACCTACACTGCTCATCAGGGGCCATGCCGTGGCAGCAACCCATATACAAAATAGAGGAAGATTGACACAGATATTAGCTCAAGATTAATCTTCCTCAAGCAAAAAGAAGATTGGAAATAGATGTTAGCTCAGGGTAAATCTTCCTCAGCAAAGAAACTTGGTAAACAACATGTATAAGGCTGGTGCTGGTGTAACACGCATACTGTTTTGCATAAACTTTTTTTGTGAGTAGAAAGAGTATACTCTAACATAATGAGAAAAAGTTTAGTGTAGGAGTGACATCAGCATCATGGCAGAACGAGTTGTTCTCTTTGTCTCTCTCCTCTATATCACAACTAAACAGACATCCATTGACCAACAGAGGATTCCCTACACAGCACAACAAGACGCCTGAGCGATCCATGCAGCTATACATCTGAAGGTGGGTGGACTGGGCCCCTGCAAAGTAGTGGAACTAGGGGAGTGGCCCCTCCCTCTCCCTGGAAGCAGCAGCAATCCAGGATGTGGACCCTCAGGCAGCAGCCTGCACAACTGTGAGTGGAGGTGGGGGCAGCCCAGCTCACGTGCAAACACCCATGGGCAGCAATGGACCAGCCTGCAAGAGTGTCCACTGAGAGGCAGTGGCCCTGCCAGCATGAACATGCTCCACCAAGAGGCAGTGACCCTGCCCATGCGATCACAACCCACCAAGAGGCAGCAGCCCCACCAGCCTGAACACAGAGTGGCGTGACCAGCACAACTATGAACAGATGGAGCAGGAACAGAAAAAACAGCCCCTGCCCCTGCAGCAGTAACAGGTGGAATATGCCACCAGAAGCCACAGCAGAACCAGTGACCCAGCTCCCAGTGGTGGCATCTCCAACATCAGCTCCATCAACAGCAGGAGCTGCATACAAGTCCCCAGATCCTTGGGCCCCCACCAGCAACAGCAACATGCATGAACCCTGCACCTCTGGCAGTGGCACAACCAGCACTCTAAGATAACCCAGAAATAGCAGTGCAGGTGGTGCACAGGACAGAAATATCCAAGCCTACAGAGAGCCAGTTGAGGAACGTGGGACCCAGGTGACCCTGGAAGCAGCAGAAGTGCTTGCAGTCTGCTAACCTGGGTAGCATCACCAGAGACCACAGTGACGTCTAACCAGCAAGCCACCAGTAAACTCAGGGGCACAGGAAGCCCAGGGAAGGCACTGATGACGCTTCCGACAGAGGCAGTGGAGGATGGAAAGTTCAGGCTCTCAAATACAATCAGAAGTAGCTCAAAACCAAAGCTATACACAAATAAGAAAAGTTGATTACTATGAATGAGCCAGAGAGGACCAATTCATCAAATACCATGAAGAACTACATTAACATTGCAGAATAGAAGGAAAATGACAACTCTCCAGAAAACAAACCTGAAGTCACAGAAGATTACAATCTAACTGACAGAGAATTCAAAATAGCTGTCATAAGGGAACTCAATCAGTTACAAGAAAACTCAAAAAGACAGTTCAATGAGCTTAGGAATAAAATTAATGAACAGAAGGAATACTTCACCAAAGAGACTGAAGCTCTAAAAAAACAAATACACAGTAATTCTGGATATGAAGAACACACCTAATGAGACAAAATGTAGAAAGCATAAAAATAGAGCAGATCTTATGGAGGAGAGAATTAATGAGCTCAAAGATAGAAACCTAGAAATGCCTCAGGTGGAAGAGAAGAGAGAAATAAGTTTTTTTAAAATGAAGAAATTCTTCAAGAAATATCCAACTAAATTAGGAAAAGTAACATAAGGATTATAGGTATCTCAGAGAGAGAAGGGAAGGAGAAAGGAGCAGAGAGCTTATTCAAAGAAATAATAGCTGAAAACTTGCCAAACCTTGGAAAGGAACTGGGCATGCAAGTACGTGAAGCTAATGGAATTCCTAACTACATCAATGCAAAAAGACCTTCTCCAAGGCATATGATAGTAAAACTGTCAAAACTCAATGACAAAGAAAAAATATTGAGGGCAGCAAGACAGAAGAAAATAATCTACAAAGGAACCCCTATCAGGCTTTCAGCGGATTTCTCAGCAGAAATTTACAGGCTAAGAGAGAGCGGAATGATATATTCAAATTCTGAAAAACTATCAGCCAAGAAAACTCTACCCAGTGAAATTATACTTCAGATATGACAGAGAAATAAAAGTATTCCCAGACAAATAAAAGCTGAAGGAGTTCATTGCCACTAGACCTGCCTTAAAAGAAATGATGACAGGAGCCTCCCACCTGATACAAAAAGGCAAGTGTCTACAGAGCTTTGAGCAAAGAGATAAACAGACAGAAAAAATTGGAAAATTGCAGCTTCATATCAGAATAGGTTATCAAACAATTATAACACAAAAGATAAACAGAAAGAAAGCATCAAAAATAACTATAAACACTTCAATTTAGTCACCATCTCACAACATGAAAAAGAATATTTGTGACAACAAAAACATAGAAGGAGAAGATGAAAGGCTTGGAAGCTGCTTAGGCTAATGGAGATAAAAAGCTATCAGAAAATGGACTATCTCGTCTATGAGATCTTTTATACAAATCTCATGGTAACCACAAAACAAAAAGTCAGAGCAGAGTCACAAATCATAAATAAAGAGAAAATATAGAAAAACATCACAGGAAACCACCAAACTGAAATGGCAGACAGAAATACAAGGAAAAAGAAAAAATGGAAAAATAGAACAACCAGAAAACAAGAGTTAAAATGGCAGTATTAAGCTCTCATATATCAATAATCACTCTAAATGTAAATGGATTGAATTCACCAATCAAAAGACACAGAGTGGCTGGATAGATTAAAAAACAAGACCCAACAATATGCTTCCTCCAGGAAACACACCACAGCTCTAAAGACAAGCATAGGCTCAAAGTAAAAGGATGGAAGATGATACTCCAAGCAAATGGGAAACAAGAGAAAGTGAGTGTAGCACATACTTATATCAAAGTAGACTTCAAGATAAAAAAGATAGTAAGAGACAAAGATGGGCATTATATAATGATAAAAGGGACAATCCACCAAGAAGACATAACATTTTATTAATATATATGCACTTAAACAGGAACACCAAAATATACAAAGCAACTATTAACAGACCTAAAGGGAGAAATTGACAGTAACACAATAATAGTAGGGGACCTTAACACCCCTCTTACCTCAGTTGATAGGTTATCCAGACAAAAAGTTAGCAAGGAAAAAGTTGCCTTAAATGAAACATCAGACGAGATGGATTTAATAGATATATGTAAGACATTGCATCCAAAAACAACAGAATATATGTTCTTCTCAAGTGTACATAGAACATTCTCAAAGATAGACCATATGTTGGGAAACAAAGCAAGCCTCAATAAGTTTAAGAAGATTGCAATCATATCAAGCATCTTTTCCAACCATAACACTATGAAAGTAGAAATCAACAACAAGAAAAAAGCTGGAACACTCACAAATATGTGGAAACTAAACAACATGCTACTGAAAAACTATTGGATCAATTAAGAAATCTAATAAGAAATCAAAAAATATGTGGAGACAAATGAAAATGAAAACACAACATACCAAAACTTACAGGATGCAGCAAAAGTGGTAGTAAGAGGGAACTTTGTAGCAATACAGCCCCACCTCAGCAAACAAGAAAAATCTCAAACAAACAAGCTTACCCTATACCTAAAAGAACTAGAGAAAGAACAAATAAAGCCCAAAATCAGTAGAAGGAAGGAAATAATAAAAATCATAGCAGAAATAAATGAAATAGAGACAAAAAAATAGAAAGGATCAATGAAACTAAGAGCTAGTCCTTTGAGAAGATAAACAAAATTGACAAAACCTTAGCCAGGCTCACTAAGAAAAAAAGAGAGAAGATTCAAATAAATAAAATTGGAAATGAAAGTCAAGAAATTACAATGGACACCACAGAAATACAAAGGATTATAAAAGAATACTATGAAAATCTACACACCAACAAACTGGGTAACCTAGAAGAAATGAATAAATTCTTAGAGTCATACAACCTCCCAAAATTGAACCAAGAAGAAATAGAGAATTGAACAGACCAATCACAAGCAAAGAGATTGAAATAGTAATCAAAAACCTCCCACAAAACAAAAGTCCAGGACCTGATGGCTTCTCCAGTGAATTTTACCAAACATTCAAAGAAGACAGAATACTTTTACTTCTCAAACTCTTCCAAAAATTGAAGAGGAGGGGCAGCTTTCTAACTCATTCTATAAGGCCAAAATTACCTTGATACCAAAATCAGACAAGGACAACACAAAAAAAGAAAATTACAGGCACATATCACTGATGAACATAGATGCAAAAATCTTCAACAAAATATTAGCAAATCAAATACAACAATGCACTAAAAATATCATACACCACAATCAAGTAGGATTTATTCCAGGGATGCAGGGATGGTTCAACATTTGCAAAACAATCAATGTGATACACCACATTAACAAAATGAAGAATAAAAATCACACAATCTGGGGCTGGCCCTGTGACCACGCGGTTAAGTTTGCACACACTGATTCGATAGCCTAGGGTTTCACCAGTTTGGAGTCTGGGCATGGACCTAGCGCCACTCATCAAGCCACGCTGAGGTGGCGTCCCACATAGTACAACTAGAAGGACCTACAACTAGAATATACAAGCAGGTACTGGGGGCTTTGGGGTGAAAAAAAAAGAAGATTGGAAACAGATGTTAGCTCAGGTGCCAAACTTTAAAAAATAAAGTCTGTTATTTTAAAAAGAAAATCACACAATCTCAATAGATGCAAAGAAAGCATTTGACAAGATCCAACATCTATTTATGATACAAACTCTCAAAAAAATGAGTATAGAAGAAAGTACCTTTATATAATAAAGGCCATATATTACAAACTCACAGCCAAGATCATACTTAATGGAGAAAAACTGAAACCCATTCCTCTAAGAACAAGAACAAGACAAGAATGCCCCCTCTAACGACTCTTATTCAACACAGTACTGGAAGTTTTAGCTAGAGCAATTAAACAAAAAAAGAGAAGGGATTTAAATTGGAAAGGAAGAAGTGAAACTTTTACTATTTGTAGATAACATGATTCTACATATAGAAAACCCTGAAGAACCCACCAAAAAACTACAAGAAATAATCAACAAATACAGTAAAGTTGCAGGATACAAAATCAACATACAAAAATCAGTTGCATTTCTATACTCTAATAATGAACCAGAAGAAAGTGAAATGAAGAATACAATCCCATTTATAATCACAACAAAGAGAATAAAATACTAAGGAATAAATTTAACCAAGGACGTGAAAGACCCATAGACTAAAAACTAAAAGACATTATTGAAAGAAATAGAAGAAGAAATAAATGAAAAGATATTCCATGTTCATAGATTGGAAGAATAAATATAGTTAAAATGTCCAAATTACCTAAAGCAATCTACAGGTTCAATGCAATCTCAATCAGAATCCAAATGACATTCTTCCTGAAAATAGAACAAAGAATCCTAAAATTTGTATGGAACAACAAAAGACCCTGAATAGCCAAAACAATCCTGAGAAAAAAGATCAAAGTTGGAGGTATCACACCTCCTGAATTCAAATTATACTACAAGGCTATCGTAATCAAAACAGCATTGTGCTCGCAGAAAAACAGACACACAGATCAATGGAACTCAACTGAGGGCTCAGAAATAAAACTGCACATCTATGGACAGCTAATCTTTGAGAAAGGAGCCAAGAACATACAATGGAGAAAGGAAAGTCTCTTCAATGAATGGTGTTGAAAAACTGGACAGCCACATGCAAAAGAATGAAGGTAGACCATTATCTTACACCATACACAAAAATTAACTCAAAGTGGATTAAATATTTGAATGTAAGACCTGAAACCATAAAACTCTTAGAAGAAAATATAGGCAGTGCACTCTTTGACATCAGTCTGAGCAGTCTCTTTTCAAATACCATGTTTACTCAGTCAATGGAAACAAAAGCAAAAATAAAGAAATGAGACTACATCAAATTAAAAAGCTTCTGCACAGCAAAGGAAACCAAAATGAAAAGACAACCCACCAACTGGGAGAAAAATTTGCAAATCACATATCCAACAAGGGGTTAATTTCCAAAATATATAAAGACCTCACACAACTAAACAACAAAAAAGTGAACAACTCAATCAAAAAATGGGCAGAGGATATGAACAGACATTTTTCCAAAGACGATATACAGATGGCCAAAAGGCACATGAAAAGATGTTCAACATCATTAATTATTGGGGAAAAGCAAATCAAAACCACAATGAGGGGCTGGCTCCATGGCCAAGTGGTTAGGTTTGCACACTTCGCTTCAGCAGTTTGGGGTTTGCTAGTTCGGATCCTCGGCGCAGACCTACACACCACTCATCAAGCCATGCTGTGGCAGCATTCCACATAGAAGAACTAGAATGACTTACAACTAGAATATACAACTATGTACTGGGTCTTTGGGGAGGAAAAAGAGAAGGAAGATTGGCAATAGATGTTAGCTCAGGACCAGTCTTCCTCACCAAAAAAAAAACCTACAATGAGATATCACCTTACACACATCAGAATGGCTATAATTGATAAGACAATAAATAACAAGTAGTGGAGAAGATATGGAAAAAAGGGAACACCCATACACTGCTGGTGGAAATGCCAACTGGTGCAGCCACTATGGAAAACAGTATGGAGATTTTCCAAAGAATTAAAAATTGAAACACATAACAATCCAGCTATCTCACTACTTCGTATTTATCCAAAGAACATGGAAGCAACAATTCAAAGGGATTTATGCATCCCTATGTACATGGCAGCATTATTCACAATAGCCAAGGCATGGAAGCAACCCAAGTGCCCATCAATGGATGAATGGATAAAGATGTGGTATATAAATACACAATGGAGTACTAGTGAGCCACAAAAAAAGACAAAATCGTGCCACTTGGGACAAGATGGATGGACCTTGAGTGTATTATGCTAAGCAAAATAAGTCAGATAGAGAAAGACAAATACCATATGATTTCACTCATATACAGAAGATAAACAAATACATAGATAAGAAGAACAGATTACTGGTTACCAGAGGAGGAGGGAGTAGGGGGAGGCTGAAAGGGATAAAGGGGCACATATGTATGGTGATGGATAAAAACTAGACTATTGGTGATAAACATGATGCAGTGTATACAGAAACTGAAATATAATAATGTACACCTGAAATTTACACAATGGTATAAGCCAATATGACCTCAATTAAAAAATATAGTATATTAAATATATAAGCCAGTAACATAGTTGTTTATTATTATTAAGTATTATGTACTGTACATAATTGTATATGCTACAGTTTTATATGACTGGCAGCACAGCAGGTTTGTCTACATCAGCATCACCACAAACACGTGAGTAATGCATTGCACTACACATCGTGATGGCTAGAACATCACTAGGCGATAGGAATTTTTCAGCTCCAATGGAATTTTATGGGACCATCGTTGCTTATGTGGTCCATTGTTGACCAAAACATCATTTGCAGCATGTGACTGTATGTATACTACCATAATAAACTAATAATAATCAGAGTTTTCAAAAATCACTGAAACCCAGAAAGCACTTCATTGATGAATAGTACTGTATTACTTTCTTTGGGCTGCCTTAACAAAGTACCATAAACTGGGTGACTTAGAACAATAGACATTTATTCTCTCACAGTTCTGGAGACTAGAAGTCAGAAATCAAGGTGTCAGTAGGGTTGGTTCCTTTTTTTGGAGGTTCTGACTGAGAATCTGTTACTGTCTCCTAGCATCTGGTAGTTGCTGGCAATCCTTAGTGTTCCTTAGCTTATAGATGCGTCACTCCAATCTCTGTCTCCCTCTTCACGTGGGCTTCTCCGCATGTGCCTCTGTCTCTGTGCCCAAATTTCTCTCTTCTTGTAAGGACACCAGTCACTGAAGTAGAGTCCACTCTAATGAGGATGGCTTCACCCTACTTGATTACATCTTTAAAGACTGTAGTTATAAAGAAGGTCATATTCACAGGGGTCAGGTGTTAGGACTTCAACATATTTTTTAGGGAGACAGAATTTAACCCTCAACGAATACCCATTAACTCTGTTTACTTTTCAGACATTAACTATTTACCAAAGATTAGTTATTCATCTTCCAAAATTCAATCCAGGGAAATGTTGCCAGCTCCCCTCCTTTATCTTATTTTTTTATCCTGAGTGTTGCCTGAGTAACCCCCATAACAATGAGGGAACTATGTATTTGACAATAAACAAAGAAGAAAAGGTTCTTTTCTGAGCTTTGAGCTGAAGGGATGTGTGAGCCATCCACTGTTTCTTACTCTAAAATGGATGTGTTTGTGTGGATCCAAGTGTGTTATGCTTGAAAATAATAATTCCGAAATGCCTCTATTATGGTTTCTCTATTTGCACTCCCATTTTTCTTCTTTCTATAGAGACTTGGCATTCTAGAACACTGCACATTCTGAACAAAATGTCCTTTTCTTATTCAGCACCACAGTTTGGTGGATAAAAGGTGACTGAAATGCTAAAAGTAATATATAATTCACTCTTAACAAATGGCAGAGGAATAATGGAGCATCGATGTTTTATAAAGGAAAGACTAATTACAGTGAGAACCAAACATAGCAAGGACCCAATTTTAATCTTTCATAACAGAAAATGTCACTAACACAACTAGGTGTTTTTGCTTTTTCTTAGCAGTAGCTTGAAATAATGACAGTTGGGGAAACTGTTAGGTTTGTACTAAAGTTGTTCCAAAGTTTGATTTATCGTCAGTCATCTTCCGTTTGGCAGCAGCTTAGAAGGAAGAAGCAGTAGAGAGAAGTCTGGCAGCTTTCACCCTTGAGGTTAAGATATTAAACAAAAGTGAAAACTAATCTATCTTCAGACGGAAATGTGGTACTTAAAACTGAGTGTTTGAGAGACGATCTTAATTGTTTCTCCTTAAAAATGATTTTATTAGAGCAATTAAAATGTAGAAAATGGCACCATGTTTCTAAAGTTGTGTAAGAGCTCTGTTCTAATCTCCCTTGCTCTCTGGAGCTAGATAAATCTATATATAGCCATCCCTGGTATATGCTTCACTCATTATCTCTATATATAGATCTGTAGATGGACTCTTCACTGTGAACATAGGTCACACTGTATTCACAGGAGGATTACATCTTCAAACCTTGAAACTATAAATCCCTTGAATAGTTCACAGAACCAGCCCTGGGAAGTGAGAAGTCAGAGGTAATCTTTGAGTCCCACAGTCATGCATGTATTTATTTATCCATTCAACAAATATGTACTGAGTATCTATTACATGTAGACACTTTTGTCAACAGCTGTGGGTTTAACAACAATAAAAAGAAAAAGTCTCTGTCCTCTAAGATCTTATCATAAGGGGAGAAACCTATTGTTCTACTTTTGGCAGTGTGGCTGATTATCCACATTTATAAAATAAAAAAAGTCTTCCTGATATAATACTAGTTGCTCCTGCAGAAGTAACAAAAGTAAATTTTGAAACATATTGCTGATCTCTAAGAATGTAAGAAAATCCTTATAAAAGGTGATAAAAGGAAGATGGAGTTTAAACCAGAGCATGACCTGTAAGCCAGAAACCAGGGGTAACTGGGAGGAAGGTGCCAAGGCCAGGAGCCTAGAGCTTTGAGATTTTCAAAGAAGAAACAGGGCATTAGTCCTTTCCAGGGTTTCTAAACCTGGGGTCTGTGGGTTCTCAAGGTATTTGCAAGAGAATTCAAAGAATCCATGGACTTGGATGGGGGAAAAAAATTACGTCTTTATTTTATACATCTCTAATTAAAATTTCCTTTAATTAAAAAATGTAAGCAACAAATCACAGTAGTTTGAGCAATAACTGTCTTTGCCTCCAATAGAAATCATAGATATTTCATATCATATCAGAGTGTTGCAGATGACTTGAAATGATGATTATGCTCATTTTGACTGTTTGGCAATTATGGTAGTTATTAAACAAATCACTAGGTATTATTTAATGCATGAATAAAAAAGCACATATACAAATACATGTACACATACACATATACATATAACATACATTTGTTTCCTAGTATTTTGATAACTGTTGTCTCAATCCATTCAGATTGTTATAACAAAATACCATAGACTGGGTGGTTTGTAAACAACAGAAATTTATTTCTTACAGTTCTTGAGGCTGGGAAGTCCAAGATCAAGGCGGCAGCAGATCTGGAATCTGGTGAGAACCTGCTTCGTGGTTCGTAGGTGGCCATCTTACTGCTGCATCTTCACATAGCAGAACGAGGCAAGGGAGCTCTCTGAGACCTCTCTAATAAGGGCACTAATGCCATTCATTAGGGCTGCACCCTCATGACCCAATCACCAAAGATCCCACTTCCAAATATCATCACACTGGGGATTAGTTTTAAGTATATGAATTTCAAGGGGGACACAAACAATCAGCCTGTATCAACGGTACTTCAATATAATTGTAGTCATTTGTAATTCTATGTATTTTACACACTCAAAAATATTCCAAGAAGGGTGCATAGGCTTCACTGGATTGTCAAAAAGAGCCTAGACGTCTGCACTAATGAAAGAATGAGCTAGAAAAATATTGATTGTTTGCCAGGAGAGTGAGCCCATAAGGAAACCTACCTCCTTCTGCTATGGCTGCAGTAGTAAAAAATAAAACAATATTACCATTGATGATAGCTACCCCTTAAGAATTTGTAATCCATAATCATAGGTCTGCTCACTTATAGTACAGTCAGAAGGGTACAGACAAAGAAATTCCTAATCTAGAAAGTAAACCAAAGTGTGTCCTGGTCGGTAATACTTTAAGATGTGTGGTAGACAAAAATGTCATTTCTATCTAGGTGAAGACATTTAAAACTAGGCCCCTAAGACTTCTCACAAATGATGTTTAAAAAATAGTAAGCTCAAAATAAAAATTGTTAAGCAAATGAATAACTAAGATACCATGAGTAAGAGTCAGAAGAGGAAAAAAGGAAATAAAAAACAGTTTTAGCTCAACCCTTGCCAAGGACTTCAGATATTCAGAATTACTTGATTCTGAATATAAAATACTCTATATCATATGTTTAAAGAAATTTTTTAAATGGAATCAAAAAGTAAACAATATAAAAATGTATTAATAATTCAAAGAACAAAGGTAACCCTGAGAAGCAGGTAAACCATGGAGAATTCTGACACGTCATCATAGCTCCCTAGTTCTTTCCTTGCTGTGTTATGACAGCACGCTCCCTGGTCCAGATTTAAGTCGAGTTCTCCAGTTACGCATACTGGACACCACTTACACAGAGGGGAGCAATTCCTATCACGAACCATCTCCATTTCGTAGACTAGAAATTACATAGCCGATACTGACATTTTCCAGCGGGCCATGCCCCATAAATCTAGAAATAACCTCTTGGTCCAGTCATATCCTGCTAAAAGCAGTCCACATATAAAGACTCTTCACTACATTTACAAAGAGATTCGACCAGGTCATTTTATTCTTTTCAGTTCTTTTCTTCTCTTCCCTGAATAGGATGGGAAATAGACCAGCTGCTAACCCCTCCCTTCTCAGCCATAAAAAGTACAAGGACTTGGGGGTCTGATGCATATGCTAATGTTTGTTTTATTTTTGTTTTGTTTTGTGGATACTAATGATCTGAATCTAAAACTATGTAGGAAAGAAAAGTCCAATATAGTACTGAGAAAGAAGGAGGAAAACTCACTGTATGAAATACCAAAACTCATTATAAAGTTATAGTAATAGAGTTAGTGTGGCATTGATGCAAGAACAGACAAATAGACCAATAGACCAAGCAGAAAGCTTGGAGAGAGAGCCATTCATATTTGGCAGCTTAGCACATGAAAGAGGTGGCCCTGCAAAACTCCAAGACTTTTAGCAGCAGAGAGTATCTCCATGAACTTAGACAAGACATAAAAATCACAAGGAAATGATTGCTATATCTCACTATGACACTTTTGTTAAGCAAAAGATGCAATTTAAAAACAAAAAAAAAAAACAACAAGAAATAAGCTAGGAGAAAAAAAGAGTTGCAACAAATGTAGCTAACAAAGGATTAGTAAACTCATATATATCAATAAGAAAGTCATAATCCAATTGAAAAATGGACAAAAGTCTGTTCAGTCATGCTACAGAAGAAAAAATTAATCACAGACGTATGAAAAAGTTGTTAACCTTGTAACTAATCAGAGAAATACAAGTTTTAACTGCAATAAAATGCAACTTTATCAGAAATGTAAATCCCATCAGAAATGCAAAAATTAACCACTGACAGTACTATTTGTGGTGAGGATGCAAGACCATGGGAACCCCCATACTTTGGTAGGAGAGACTATAACTGAATCCAATCCCTTTGTAAAATAGTTTAACATTAACTTTAAATCTAGAAATGTTCAGACCTATGAACCACAATTCCACTTTTTTATATGTATCCTAGAAACACTAGTGCATGTGCACTGGAAGACAGAGCAGTTTTGTGTGTAAAGAGCAACAAAACAGAAACAACTCAAATGTATATCACCAAGGAAATGGATAAATGGTGGCAAATTAATACTATAGAACACTGTCCAGCAGCGAAGCAAATGAACTACAGCTACGCACATAGATGTGGATGAACATCGACCACAAAATAGTGAGGAAAAGCGAGTCACAGAAAAACAGATACAGTATGATATCACCTATGAAATGGCAAGATGTGGCAAGTGATGAATGCAAGTGATACAAAGTTTCATGGAACTTCTGAGGAAGAACTTCTTCTGCCTAAGGGGAATCAGGGAAGACATCATAGGGAAGTGACATTTGAACTGGACTTTGAACAATAGAGAGAATTTCTAGAAAGAGATAGAGAGGATTGAGGGCATGTAAATACAGTCCAGGCTGAGAAAACAGTGAGAGTGATGGTATGGAGATCCCCCTGACCTCCCTCCCCCATTCTTCAGAGAACAACAAAACTGAAAAATAAGGCATGTAATGGAAAAATCATAAGATTAGAGACATGTTGGGTCTAGGGCACCAAGAGGCCCTTGCCTGCTGTATTTGAACACAAAAGAGAGAAAGCCCCATTATTCATATCCTAAAGGGGTCCCTGTTCTTTGCTTCCCCCTTGAACAGTGCTGTGTCCTATAAGCCACACCCTCTCAGCTTCTGCCCAGTCTTTGCTCTGCTCCTCTTCCTCAACACCACTCCTATTCCCATCACTTGCAAGTAATAGCAACTGATGCCACATTATCATGAACAGCACCACTTCAAAATGAGTGTGAAATAGCAGCAATAATCTGAGTATCAAAAGCTTGCATTGGCACCGAGCATTCAGCAAACCCCTGAAACCTTGAATCCAAAAGAGAAGGCCCCGGTGTACGCCTGGGATTGTGTTCCTTGAGCGAGGTCTCTCACACACACATCCAGTTAGGGGTACAGCTCAATAGATAAACTCTGGGCTTTCTATCTATACTCATTCTGCACATATTTATTGAACATTTAAAACCAATGAAGGTTGGGTCTTCATGGAGACACGCAGCCAGTCTCATTATACTGCCGCTCCTCCATCCCAATGGTAGTTTTCAATGGTAATAGCCAAGTCTTATTAGACATGATCCAGAAGCGATTAGCTACTTATTTTCATTTTGCAGAACGGCCATTCAGTGTTCACTCAAGCACTAATGCTTTTTAAAACCAAATGGGAACTGTATTGAGTAAAATACTCTTAATTGTGTTAGAAATAGTTTGTTGTTCAAAGTGATGTTTGAGATAAACAAAAAAAATCACTGACAGAATATCAACTTGCACTTTTAAAAAATAATTATTTTCCCTTATCCTTGTCCCTCAAACCAATGTTAATACATTTAAAATAAGAACAGAGAAGATATGTTCTGTGTAATATGACTTGAAGGAGGAGCTCTATGTGTTACCAGGAAACTGAGGGGGAAAGTGGGCCCTTATCTTTCCTTGCTATCTCAATTTTTCATCTAGAAGATTTTATAGCAAGTTGAACTCATCTGAACATGAATATGGAGGTTGCTCCTTGTAAGAAAAATGAGTTTATTGACCTGTGATCAAAAGAGCTGATGATGAATTTTAATGATCCAACCACATACTTTTAAATGCTTTCTCTTACTACCAAAGGTACGTATAGCTGAGTCCTAACGCAAACAAGGCCCCAGTGGAGCCAGGATCCAGAAATGGAGAAGGGAACTGCGAATCTAACCAATAAGTGGGACATAGCGTGCCAGATGTTACCAATACATCACAATCACAGTGTAGATGGAGCTGGTTGAGAGACATAGTCAGAGGCCAAGCTCAGAGCTCAGAAAACAGATACAGGAAATTAGGGTACCAAATTGAAGGTGGAAGAGCAAGAAGCAAAACTGGAGCACAAAGCACAGAATATTTTTGTTATCAGTCCAGAAATTTACCAAAAAACACTTTTATTTTATGGCTTGAGGGTTTGGAATTCTGGTCCTGAAGCATCCTACTTCCCCGCTTTTAAAGAGATGGGCCCAAAGCTGAAATTTATCAGAAAATCAAGACAGATAATTTGCAAAACAGTAACCTGAGAAATAGTGAAATTAGCCAATGTGGCACAGAACATCTCAACATAATGCAAACCCTTGGCTTCATTTAGCACAGGGCTCTAAACACTTGAACTAACCAGTCTTCTGTGGAACCTAATTCATTAACAATTACTAGAGATACTCAAAAGATAAAGTTACAAAGTGAGATCATGAGGGCTATTTCATTTACAAGTGGTGGAAACTCAACCAGAAATAGTTTAAGCCAAGAAAGTATACTGAGGTGTCTCACAGAATGTAAGCCAGGAACATTCAGGCCTCAATAACAACTCAAAGCAGGAACACACGCACCACCAGGATTCCTCTCATTCTCTAGTCTCTGCTTCCCTCTGTGCCCTGCTCCATTCTCTCTCTCGGTGAGGACCAGTGTGGAGGAAAGCATGGTCAACAACAGCCCTAGCGTTGTAGGTCTTAAAGCACCAGCCCTCAGAGACTGATTTGTTGCATTCTCTGATCCCAATTAAAAACATATGGAGAAGGAAATTTGTGGCTCAGCTTCCCAATCTTGGGCCGGTCAACTGTGGCCAAGATAGCAGGATACTTGGACTGGCCCTGCTGGGATCAGGTGTCCAACCTTGTACTAGTTAATGGTGGTCAAAGTGATGAGGTCATGAAAAAATATGGCCGTTCTGGTAGAGACCACAGAGACAGAGTTGGGGCTGCCATTCCCAGAAGAAGCAGATGCTGAGCACATAAACAGTAAGTACCCACCCAACAAAGTGAATTAGCTACGTATTAGAATTATTGGGTTAATGGCACAATATTTTATTCGGCCCAGAATAGAGAATCAGCTGTCCCTGACTAAAAGCATTGCTTCCTTTATATAATCTTATTTAAGAATCTTATTTAAGCTCATTCTCTGAGATGAAGATGGAGCTTCTATACTCCTCAGTTTCTAAGCCACTCCCCAGAACTCTCAGGCAGGTGAGGGTACGTGTTCATGTCACACACTAAGGTTGCTCTAGTTGAGAGGCAGGGTAACCAAGAAGAAAGAACCAGCTTTCCTGACAGATTTAGTTCACATTCCAACTCCCAGTGTACGAGCTGTGACTGTGGGCAAATTGCCGAAACTCTCTGAGCCACAGTTTCCTCACCTGCAAAATGTGGGAAATAAGACATACCTTGCAAGGTTGTATAAAGGTTAGAGATGATGTACATAAGGAGCACTGTGCCTTAGCAATGCTGGCTATTCTATTATTAATATACTGAATGGCTCCCTCCCAACCTCTAAGAACAGAAGGGCACTTGCCCCTGGGAATGTCTTCAGGCATGCTCCATCTCAGAGAACCGTTTCCTTGTGAAAGGCTCCCTCTCCCACGCAGTATACCGGAAGACATGGTTAATATCCATCCCAACTAGGCTGTACTACAAAGAAAGGAGGCTGTGGTGAGAGGGGCTGTTTTTACTTTTTGGCTTTCCCTATAGGTTTACTTACTTTATCTGAAATGATGCCACAAAATATCCAAAATCCAAAGATGACTCTAAAATGTGAGCTAAGAAAGACAATATAGCTGCATTAATACCCAAATGTGTATGTATGTGTGTATATAGATGTATACCCACATGTAATTTTACATATATAAATATATCTAGTATATATTACATATATGTAATATATATGTAATATATTGTTATTTAATATTTTATATATTATATTTTATATATTTATAATATATTTTATAATTGGCTTTTTATTTCATGAATGAAATAAAAATACAGTTCAGGAAAACCACAGCTGGCACCATCTCTGGAGCTAGGGGAGTTCAGAGCAGAGCAAAATTCCCTACTGGGATTTCAGAGTATTAATCCCTTCATTTTACAAACAAGGAAACTGAAGTTCAGAGAGATGAAGTGACTTGTCTGAGGTCACCCAGTTCAAATATCAGGAGCATGTCCAGAGCCTTATTCCCAGCCCAGCTACTCTCCCACCACACCCCGGCATCTGTGGCCAGAAGGAGGCAGACAGACGGGACCCTCAGACAGCCCCACAGGAGGACTGAGAGGGAGCTGCACAGAGACAGGAGCAAAGAACATGCTGCAGGCAGATCCCCGTATCCCTCAAATGGGTCCTCCAAAAAAGGGGGAGGAAAGCGGGCCGTGCATCCAGCGCGCTCTCCTGGCCACTTTCCATGGCCAGATTTAAGTGATTGAGAATTATCTATTATTTTGCAATGTCTGAAGCTCCATTAACATAGATAATCAAAAAATAGCTTTCATTAAGGACCCTTAAATAGCAACAGTAATAAATAGAACAAATAGTGCAGCCAGCACATGATAAAAAATGATCCCCATACTCCTGTCTCCATCTCCCGCTTTGACTCACTGCATACTCAAAGCAAAAAATGCTTCTGACATCCCTGGACACCTCACTCCTTCTCACCTCCATGCTTTTGCTCCTGCTGACCCTGCTGGCTGGAATTCCCTTCTGCTCTTTCCTTGGCTCACTCATCCTTTAAGATAGAGCTCCGGCACCACCTCCTCCAGGAAGATTTCCCTCATTCATCTTTGTGTCCTGGCCCATCGTAGGTCTCAGTGAAGGTGTGTTGAGCACTCAGTGTTGAAGGGAAGAGATTTCTTGCTGTAATCCAGTATCAGAGTTCCCTTTTTCACAATCCTAACCTGTCGTGGTCATCCCAACAACATCTCCTTTAACAACACTTAAGGTCATGTGAATCAGGCCGTGTCTGTCATAGGCCATTGAAGCTGTGGAAATGTCTGCTAGAAAAACTCTGTTTCCTTTCCTGGCAGAGAAGAAAGAAAGTAGAGTGTAGGGTAGGAAAGCAAAGCAGCAGGGAAGACAGGATGATGTGGGCAGAGAAACGACACAGCGGTACTTGGGGCAGGAAGCAGCCTAGACAACATGAACATGTATCTGACCTTGTCTAAGACCATTGCTTCTTCTCTCATGGTTTTCAGCAGCCTGCCCCTTGGCCTTGGATTCCTGGGTTTGCAGTCATTCCCAGCAAAAAAATAGAAGGCTTAGGGAGTGAACTAGGCACATGGCAGTTTCCACATCCAAGACCATTATCCCTTTAAAGGACCTCCACCCCAAGTTATACCTGGGACCTAGCTGTCCCTACATCAGGACTAGCGGGCCAAGTGGAGGTCCTAGAAAGTATGGGCTCTGCCCTAAGATAGAACTCGAGGGGGCATTACATGATTTAGAGAAGAGACAGCAGGAAATCCAAGTCTGGCCTGCCCAGCCTGAGTGCCCCTGGGCACAGTCTTGTTTCTCAGCCACTGAGGAAGCCTCCACATCACACCCAGCACCAAGCCTGGAACAGCCACTCCAGGACAAAATACAGGCCAAATCTCAAATCCAAATTTCTCTGATTCTGATTCTCATCTACACAGCTTAACAAATCAAGTTGGTTCGAGCTTATTCATTTACAAACTCTGGCTGGCATCCAATGTTACCAGTCTGAGACCATGGGTCCCATGGAGCTCATCACGTCTGTGGTCTGTCATCTTCCATGGCCAACAATTAGCTCCAGGATGCCATACAAGCTGCCATTTCCATTCTGGTCCTGGTTACCATGGGGAACACCTTATGCTTCTTTGGAGGAACCAACTGTAATACTTTTGCTAATAGCCCATAGCCTTGACTCTTGGGAGATTAGCAGCATTAGGCAATCAGAGCACTTGTATTTGAAACTCCTCTCCTTCCCTAGGAGCTTAAGTATTGGTGAAGAAGGCCAAGGGACACAGAGAGGAGTGTTCCCCTATTCCGTTAGGAAAGAAGTTTCTACTAGTTCTTTCCTTTGCCAGCGGAGTTTAGATATTTTCATAAATTTAAGAAAAATAGGAGACACCATAGTTACATAGCAGGGGTACAAGATACCTGAGTTCTACACTTAACTCAGCCACCAACCCTGTCTGTAAACTGAGACAATTCACTACACCTCTTTGGGCCTGTTTCCTCATGAATAAATTGAAGAGTTCGACAAAAACTTTTTCAAAGTTCCATCAGCTAGTATTTTGATAATTTGCTCTGCTCTCAACTGACAAAATAACATCTCCCCTACATGGAAAATGGTCAATAAGAATGATCAGGTGGAAAGATAGGAAAAAAATAGCAAGACTGAAAATAAAACATGGTTGTGGTCCCAGGGCCAGAGGCTAGAGGAGCCCAGAAGCCAAAGGTAGAGATGGTGTTAGGGGTCTGAAATCAGGCAAGGGATCAGGCACCAGGGAACCCAGGGACAGAAAAAGCAATCCAGATATTCAGTGAGAGGACACCACAACCAACGTACGAGGGCCTCAGGGAAATCCAAAGCAAGAAATCATAGCTGAGTAACCTGAGGGATTAGATTATGTCTATGCCAAGTCAGAAAATCATGAGTCAAAAGCCAATGAGAGGTTAGAAAGTTAGGAGATATCAAGAGGAAAATGAAATCCTGACTTCTCTAAAATACTTAAAGTCATGTGTGTCATAGGCCACTACAGAAGCTGTGGAAAATGTCTGGCAGAAAATGTCAGTTTCTTTTCCTGATAGGGCTCTCAGGATCTAAACGGACAATGAATGAAAAAAATCCCTGGAGCAGTCAGTGCAAAACCTAAGGGATCAAACGAATGAGAGGTCTGAGGCTGAGATGCAGGCATCCTGGGGCTCATTTGGACCACATCTTTTGCAGCCACTGAGGTCCTTTTCAAAGCCCCTGGGCTATACATCTGTAGGTGTGCCCTCTCATCTCTCTGTATCTTGTACTTAACTTCTACTTAACTGAGCTCTGTTTTCTCAGAGTTTGGGGCTTGCAGATGAGAGCTTATTCATTGTTTCAACAAATATTTACTGAGTACCTACTGCAGGCCAAATACCATGCTAGGAATTAATCTAGAGGCACATTGATTGCTACTTAAAAATCCAAATCTTTCGTGGTTAATTTTCTGATCTCATATGAGTTCTTTGCTACTATACAACCCAAGGAGCTTTCTATAGACCCCAAAGGGACATTTCCCCAGGCCTTGGTCCTTCCAAGTACAGCGGAAAAAGAATTGGGTTCTTATCCCAGTTCTGCTGCTAACCTGCTTTGGGCTAAGGCTGCCTCACAAAAACATTCAAGCTCTCAGCTTCCACTTCTGCCATGTGGACTGAATCTTTCCTCCTCTGCCTCTTTCACAAGATGCTATGAGGAGTCAATGAACTAATCCTTGTAAAATCACTTTGAAATATGGTCTCATTGGTGACAAGCCAGCACTCCGCATGGATGGCGGTTTCATTGGAATCAGGACTTCTGATTCAGCCCAGCTTCTCTAGCCATTTCTGCATCAATCAGCTGTCACTGCTCCTTCTCCTCCAACTGGGCAAAGTTAAGAAGCCTGCACAAGCTCATCTGGAATTCACATACCCAAGCTTTAAACAGACAAGGACAACCTGAAATTGGAAATACAGGAAGATGGCAGGTGGTGCTGCTCTCTGTGAAAAATGAGCATTGTAGAAACAGCCGCACTTCTCCCGAAGATGCCCGATGTTTGTGGATGATTTGTAATGCTTTCACTGAAAAAAACCTCATCCCCTTGAACACATTTTGAAGACAGAAATCAATCTTACAATATAACAGAGAGAGAAAATCTGTTAGGCAAAATGAAAAGGCAAAAAACCACCTGGTTCTAGAATCCTTCCTACTAAATAAATGGATTCCAGAGAAGTAGGGCTGCATCCATATTTTTTCTCACTCTTACCATTTACTAAGCAGCTGCCAGAGGTGAGATTGAAGAGAGAGACTATCTAGCCAGCCCTACCAGCCTTTCCATCTCAATAATTTAGGCCGGATGCCATCAGACAGAGACGATCTCCTTTATCATCTCACCTCAGCGACCTAATCACCCCCTCCTTGGCATTTTGTACTCGGCCAGTGTTTGCCTATATAAGACAAATAACTAAGACCCTCCGGAACCAGTCACAACTATACACTATGATCCGTTGGGCATTACTACACAGGACAGGGTGCCACCATACCTTTGGGGTATTTGTGATCTTTAAAATAAGGCAGTAACATAAAGAGGTTTAATTTAATTCCCAGACCAAGATGAATTCTACTTCTCAGACCCTCAAGCTCTCAAGGATAATGTCACTACAAGATATACTGAAGCTCACAGCTGAAAATCATCATAGAACACTGCAGCGAGAATCCAATCAGCTTTAGGTAGAGGTAAGTTACCGAATAAGGCAGAAAATAGAAAGGGGTACATAAAGCTAGCAAAGTGGAGGAAAGGAGACTAAAGGTATGAGGGAAGGGTCAGAAAGACACTTCTATGAAGAAAAATCCATTGTCGAGGTCCACCAGTATATGCTTACACACTGAAAAGTCCCCTTTACTCTTTTCTTGCTCAGATGTCCACAGCCTCCTACAGTGTTCCATTCTTTCTTTCTTTTTTTGGTTTTTTTTGTGAGGAAGTTTGGCCCTGAGCTAACATCTGTTGCCAATCTTCCTCTTTTGCTTGAGGAAGGTTGTCACTGAGCTAACATCTGTGCCAACCTTCCTCTATTTCATGTGGAACGCCGCCACAACATGGCTTGACAAGTGTTGCTCGGTATGCACCCAGCATCCGAACCTGCGAACCCTGGGCCACCAAAGCTGACTGCATGAGCTTAACCACTACACCACCAGGCCAGCCCATAATGTTCCATTATTTAGAGGGTTTCAGAAGAGTTGCAAAAGCTTCCTAAAGAACAGGTCTTATTCTGAAAAGAGGGAAGGGTTGGCGTCCAAAATCAGTGTTGCTTCCTCCCTATCTTCTCCCCACACCTCATCTCCTACCCACCCCAGAGGAATCCTGTGGGAAAATAAGCTGTACTGTTTCCCACTGCCCTTCTGGCCTTTTGTATGTTTGAGGAGCTTCTCTTCTGAGAAAAATCCATCCCCAGCAGGTCTGGGAGAAAGAGATAATGTGAGTGCTCACAGTGGGTCAGTAATTCAGTTAAAAGCCAGAGAGCTGTTGGCTGGGGAATGTCAGAGACATCTGTGCAAGAGCCAGGGAGAAAGCACACTCAGCGCCTGCAGGACTCAGTCCTCAGGATGGAGCCTGGCCCTGGGGAGCTGCCTGGCTGTGTGCTCTATGTACCACGAAGGAAGGTGCTGAGACTTGGAATTTCCTCAAAATGCTATCTTGAAAGAGAGAGGCAGCTGAGACTGGATGTGAAGAAGGAGTATGTTTAAGAAATGTGTAATGACTTCGAGAAAATCAGAAATATTGTGGAGCCCTGTAAGAACATCCTGGCACACCACGGACAAGCACGTCAAACTCAAAATGCATGAAGAGGCTCAAAACCTGACATAAATAACATAAATCTAAGACTGTAAATATCCTGTTAAAATTCCATCCTGGCCCCTTTAAATTCTACATTCCAATTCTCCAGCTTCCAAGAGTCAAAAATAAGTCAAGATAACCCAGCCTGACTGTCTTCATTACAATGACCTGCATCCTGTGAGCGCTTGAAGCATATTAAAGGAATTGAATGCATGGCTACAAAATTCCAAATCAGCTATGATTAATTCAGAAACTGAAGGGAGAACTTTTCATACGTAAATCAAGAGAAACCACAATTTCAGTCATACCCACCTTTTCCAAGTGCCTCTGCTATTAACATCAACAAGGACTCCAGGTGGCGGTTAAGTGTGTTATCTACCAGCCTACGAGTCCAGAGTCCTTTCAGAAAGGCATTATGAAAGGCTACTTGAAAGAATTTGAGATCCATCTCTGACATTAGTGAGCTTTGCATTTTAAAGTTATTCCTCCCATAGCCAGCAAGTATTTTTAAACCAATCTGAAAGCAGAGAAAATCTGGGTAGAATCAAGATGGCTGAATGAGAAAAAACATATACTCCCCAGGAGCTAGCTAGGGGAGACATTGGACTCAATCAGGATTGTGGTAAACGTTGTCCCAGTGGAGAGACTAAGCCCTACAGGCCTCGATGTAGAGGGTAACAGTGAAAATGTAGAGGCAGACCCAGGTTTGAACTTCTGCGTAGTGTTAATAGCACAAGGCAGTAACTCCTGACCTCAGTCCAAAGCCCTTTAGCCCTTAGGCTCAAGCGCGGCAGGCTGAGGTCAAGTTGCCTGGAAGAAAGAATATGAGCTTTGGACCTTGTTCCAGGCCCCAGCTCCACCTGTGGATAAGTTGCTTCACTCTCTGAGTCTGTTCCCTTCTTTTGCTGTCAGTGTCAATGGCCCTATTTGAACAGCTAGCATGGTAATCAACGAGGTAAACATGTATATGTCCCTTAGAACAATTTTCAGCGTATTTAGTTCTCGCTCACACTTCTGAAACCACTGTTTGGGACTGTATATAGGGAAGGCAGACAGAGCTGTTGATATTTAGTGGAAAGAGTACTGGGCTAAGAATTAGTGACCTGGTTCTTATACCAGCTAGCTCTGTGACTTTGGACAAATCACTGCACTTGCTGATGCATCAGCTTCGTCACATGCAAAATGAACTCAGATAATCTCTGAGATGTCCTCTGGAAATAGAAGAATTCAGATTTAGAGTTGGGAATAGATGAAAGCATTAGAAGAAAAGTGTTATAGCCAGGGTTATAGAGAAACACCAGCCCTGGAGTCTACCAGAATTGCTGAATGAGGTCAGAAATACTGACCATGTCAGGATATGAAGATTCTAGATCAAAAAGAACTACCGTGTATTTCTACTCAAAGACAGTTGGGGTGGGGGAAGTGGGGAGGGAGGGAGAACAAGATGAAAGAGATAATGCTCCTCCTCTGAACTGATGGCTGCAAGATTCCGATGGAAGAGCCTCCTACCCAAGGAGGACAACTTGAAAGTACTGAGACTTTGACCCCAGCTGGCTAATCCAGGCCAGACTCTATAACAGAGCTCCTAGGTGTGCCTCACATGCAATAGATGGGCAAGGTAGGAGCACTGCAGAGGGAAGGTGAAAAGTGGCAGCCAGCTTTGGAAGTATGTTGGCCTCCCACGCCCCTTCCCCATACATACACACACTCACACACACACACTTCGGTGCCCCTCATGTCCGGGCAGGGATCTATGGCCCTGTTTCTAGTCTTCTGTGTCCCTTCTCTCCATCAGTGAGCCTAAACCCTGTCTAAAGCAGCATCCCCTCATTTAGGGTCAATGAGAGTTTCACAAGAACTCAGATGGGGACAGGTAGCTGGGGCTGGCTATGCTGAAGGAGCCATAGCCTGTTCTTCAAACTTCCTGGGCCTAAAGAATGAACAACTTAGAAAGAAAACATATTTAACACCATGCCATAAAACTTGAGAGAGTAGTGACTTTCCCCTACACCTTGCACCTCTCCACCCATAAATGCACACAAACACCTACCCATTAACCAACAAAACTATCACACTGGGACTATTTCAGAATAGTATCTGAAAAGCAATAAAGTATCTTTTAAAATACTCCACAAAAGGACAATTCTGACCAGTCATCCTTGATGACTCTGGCTCTCTGAAATACCTCCAGGCCCGACAGGCTCTCAGGAGCTTCTGGGTAGACAGTACCAAGGTTGGCTCAATCTCTCCCAAGGCCCAGGCTATTCCGTGCAGCACAGATATGACTGCCTTCACTTTCACCATCCTTCATACCCACTCTGCCCCTACCTTGCTTCTGCCTGGCCAATTCCTACTCATCCTTTGATCTCAGTATAAATGCCCCCTCCTCCAAGAAGCCCTTAGTGACTGCCTATGTTAGCGAAGGTGCCCTTTCTATGTGCATCTTCACCTATCTTAGCATTAGCTGGCGCTATTGCAGTTGTATATCAACTTGTCCATCTTCAGTAAACTGTGGTTCCTTGAGGACAGAAACTATATCTCTAGCACTTAACACAGTTTTGGCATATAGAAATGCCCAGTAAATATTCGTTGAATAAATGAATCTGAACAAGATTAATAGTCGTAATAAAAAACTACCCAGGGGGCCAGCCCCATGGCATAGTGATTAAGTTTGTTGCACTCCACTTCGGCAGCCCAGGTTTGTGGGTTCAGATCCCGGACGTGAACCTATACCACTGTCAGGCATGCTAAGGCAGTGACCCACATATAAAGTGGAGGAAGACTGGCACAGATGTTAACTCAGGGCTCATCTTCCTCAAGCCAAAAAAGAGGAAGATTGGCAATAGATGTTAGCTTAGGGCTAATTTTCCTCAGCAAAAAAAAAAAAAAAAACTACTACTCAGGTCTACTGAGAAACAAACCAATGACCCTGCTGTAAGGAAAGCAGAAGTCCCTACTGCTGTGAAAACTGGGTACTCTCCCTAGAGTTCACAATGAATTAGCTGTGTGACTGAGCCCGGGATTGGTGCCACTGAATGAGCCAGACCAGAGGGCAAAGGAAAGAGTAGCAAGGCCAAACCAGCTTCTGCCTGTAAAAACGAGGGAAGAGAACAAGCACTTACAGAGCATCTATGTATATCCCTCTTAAGCCAAATAAAAACTTGTGAGGGAAGTGTTATCATCATCTTTTTACAGATAAGAAAAGCAATGCTCAGAGAAGCATATAATGCATCCAGTAAATAGCAAAGTTGGTATTAGAAGTTGGACCAGCTGACGCCAGAGTTCACACTTTTTTTCACTCTACCTCATTGCTTCTCAAATGTGATAGGTTTAGATGTTTGTTTTCACATTCTGGTTAGTAAGATGCTGGCTGGGAAGCTGGTCGCCCCTGAAGTCGTGACAGTTGATATGGAGTGGTGGTATTAAACCAATAAGCAGATGAACTGGCATTCAGACTCATTATCTGTGGCTGGCAAAGGGCTCATATTGCCAAAGGTCTTCTTGTCTTTGAAAACAGCTTCAAAGAAAAGATTAAGATTCAGAGAAGGGAATAAAGAGGGGGGAAAAAAGAGCAGAGAAGAGTCAAGACAGGCTCCTCTAGACTGATGATTGATGAAACAAAATTATATTGTTTTCTCTAAGTGGTTGCACACCCAACCACTCACAGAAAATGTATTCCAAAAAACAGCCATCTTCAAGTGTCATTATCAACAGGGTCCCTCGTCAGAGCCACAAGGCCGCCCCCCCCCCACCCCCCAACTATCAGCACATAGTCTCCTGCCTCCAAAGACAAAGACACTGAGAGTCGAGAGAGAAGCTTGGAGGAAGTAAAAATGCATCCAATTCTCAATCAAATGAAAATGCTATGGGCCCAAGTCCAAAGAATATTCTTGGCCTGATACTGTTCACCACCCTAAATTTAGCCAACTGGTGAGCTTTTTTAAGAAGCATCTTATTCAACCTTTTGAAAGCCAGAGATTTACCTCCTAATGCACAGCTTGCTTCCCCCCTGAAGCTGGAACACACTGTCCTTGGCTTTGTCATCTGTGGAAGAAGCAATGCCAACAGAAGCTCTGCCGTTATCACCTAGCTCTGCTCATCCAAGCAGTGCCTGGATGAGTTTTTTAAGGGTACTGCCAGAAGGCCTGCCTTCCCCCAATAACCCAGCCCACCTCCCCACTCTCCCCATAACTGCTAGCTCATCTTAATTCTTATCATCAGAGATTCGTTCCTTTGCGTTAATCACTCCAGCTCCAGAAACTACCTTTTAAGAGGAGAAAACTTTGGGGAGAATTTGCATGCCCATTAACATAACCAAGGTCTGTGCAGAATGTAACATTGCTTGCCTGTGTAATCCTTAGGACAACACTGTGAGGACTGAAACGCAGCACGGAAGGTTGAAAAAGCCATGAAGCCTTGGAATTAGACCTGGATTGGAAGCCTCACTCTTTCACCCAGGCAAGCTTTAGTTGCCTCATATGAAGAATAAGAATCGTGATTTCTATCTTTGCTCAATAAATGGAAACTAGTATTATTTTTAGGTGGTTATTAATTTTAGGAACTTTTAGAGCTAGAAGAACTGAATTGAATGGTTAAGTGCACGACTCTAGAGCCAGACAGAGAAATCAGGGCCCATGCTGGAGAAGTTTTTGGAGAATTGGTGAGTAAAGGTGGTATCAAGACACAAGTGAAACTGATATCAGATCTATGGGACTCAGTCAGGAATCCACAGAGGCCAATAAAAGAAATGGGGGTCGGAGGAGGGGATGCAGGGCCCTCCCACCAACCTAGAGCAGTGACATACGTATAGCCATGCTTCAGTTCATCTTGTAGTCACTCCTAATGACCAGTTTCATTTTGGCAATCAATAAATACTTATTAAGCACAGTTTTGTGCCAAATGACAATCAAAAGAATAGGTTCAGTGCGCTTGGGGTTGCAGTAAGTTCCTCCAGACTTTGGCAGAGGACGGGAAAATATCTTGAGATCCGAATTAATGAAAACACATGAGAGGTGGTGACAGCCATGTGCAGAAGTGGCCCACCCTAGGAAGCAGTTGGTAAATATGTTCTCATAGGAAGAGAGAACAGAGCAAACAGAAGGAGGGAGAGAAATCACAGATGTGTGCACGCACACACACACACATGAATTTACAAATCAAAAGGGCCCATTGAGGGTCCAGTGCAACAGAAGGAAAGTGATCCATACTTAGGCACATTTTCATGACATTTCCGAGCACTGGAGTTGAAGAGAAATACCTTAAATATCCTTAAAGCTTCCAAAGGGAAAATGGAGCAGTGCTTTCAAAACTCTGAGGAAAAGTTATTTGCAACCAAGACTTCTATACCTATTCAAACTAGGATCAAAATGTAGGATAAAGTAAAGGCATTTTCAGGGAAGGACTGCATGAGATTAGGAAGTGAGGAGGAGTTGCTGGTTTAAGTATCTGGATTTCATTCTCAGAGATGGGAAGCTACCAGAGGATTCTTACCAGAGTGGTGGCATGATCTGATTTATGTTCAATCTTACAGTCTATTTTATCTGATATTAGTAGATCTTGTTATCTATTTACCTGCTGTTTTATATATCTCTTATGGCAGAGTTGTGGGGTTCTCTATCCTTAAAGCCTGCCCTTTTCCCCGGGAAGAACCTCTACACCACTTCACTGGAGCCCTTGACATACAAATGGGAGCTGGATGGGGGAAGGGACCACCAATTCTCACAGCTGTACCTGCCTGGAACAGTGCTTTTGTGACATGGGCTGGGAGGGTGGGGGGCAGATAAGAGACACTGGCCTGCCCCTGCTGGAATGAAACAGTAGCCCTGGGAGCTTGGGGTAGAGAAGGCCCTCTTCTTCTCAGCTACACCTGCTCAAAGAAGAGTGCCCATGTTAGAGCTTCTGTCACATGGAGCTGAGGGAGGGGAGAGATGGGTGTAAGTTCTGGTTCAAATACAGCAGACTCATTATTTTTACTGAGATTTGGTAGATTTTCTTGAATATTTCTCCATTCATTGTATATTCTAAGGACAATTTCCAGAAGCTATTTAGTGTTTTTATATATGTAATTTTCATTAAACAATTATCTTGCTGGGGAAGGGGTCCACCAGCCTCCTCATACCACCATTCCAGAAGTCCCAACCTTGACTCATAGTTTAAAACAATCCTTCTCCCGCCTGTGTGAAGAACAGGAACAGAGTAGCCGTGAGCTCTATATTAAAAATATCGATCATCATTATTTATATATGCAATGCCTTAACACAGCCTGATGCACAGCAGTGCTCACAAATATTAGCTTCCTTTCTCAGGGACTGGGTCCTTTGCAAGGAGGACTGTGCCCCCTGTGAGGAGACTCCATATGCACTGAGATGCCCCCTCAAAAACTTCCTGCTTGTCAACTTCCCATTCTCAACCAAAATTTTCCAACCCCAGGACACCTAGTCTTGCAGCCTTCCTCAAACTAGGCTACATCTCCTGTTAGGAGGCCTTTGAACTTCATGACTTGGTCTGTACCCAGATTCTCACCTTCCTTCCAATCCCGCTATTTTCCTTCTTTGCTTCAGATTTCTCAGTCTCAATACTCATCCTCTTTGCACAAGCACTTTGCCAGTTCCGACTCAGGTTTTCCTGCCTCCCCATCCACAACCTCCCCCTGTATTTATTGCTGGCCTCTGTAAGCTTCATCTCACTTGCCAAGATTACCTGGTCCCCGCGCCCAGATATAGCCCACTCAATCCAGCTACTCTGGACTCACATTGATTTTACTCTTCTCTTTCAGTTTCTACTGATCTCTGGCTGTTTTCCCAGGACACCTGACCTTGCTCTATACCCTGGTGTTTGCTTGCACTTGCTGCTGACACACACACCTGAGTTTGATTTGTTATTTATGCCTTTCCTCCAGCTTCCCTACCTGATGTTGGCTCAGAGACTTCTAAATGGGTCTTCAGTGTGAAGCCTCTCCTGCCAGTCCAACTCTAGGTTCCTCACGTGGTTCCAGCTACAGTTCCTGGCACTCACCCCAAATCACTACTATCCCTGTTACCCTGTGCTTTTTATCTGGTCTTTTTGTCCTGCTTGTCCTACATCCAGTCTCTTTGTTCTAGTTTCTTGCCTTGCTGCCTACATTCCAAAGTCAAAAAGTTACCTCTGTAACTGTTTGTACTAGTATTGACTGCCTTGCACTTTACACATTGCACCAACATTAAGTACAGCATACAGAATAACCCAAAACAATGAGAACCATAGTAGAACATAGTGGCTCTAAAATAAACCAAAGTATCTGAAAAAGTATGGAATCACACTAAAATAAAGGGAACTACCAAGTAAAAGAATGCAAAATCCATGAGGGCAAGGATTTTGTTTTATTTATCACTCTATCCCCATGTTCAGCCCCATGCCCATCTGGGTGAGCAGTGTGGGATAGGTTGCTGTGACACCAAAGAAAAGACTCAGAGACAGCGAAGAGATATATGGGTTTATTGGGGGTTACTTACGGGGAAGGTCCAATGGCGGCCCGCCAGACAGGAACGTGTACCCACCCCTGCCCCCTGAGAGAAGCTTGCTTAAGTAGGCAGAGGAACAAAGGCTGTGTGCTTGCCAAGGGGGATCATCCCTGTATGACCTGCATTCCAAGGACCAGAGCCCCACCCCGGAGGGCCTCCGTGTTCCCTCAGACCTCGAAGGTCTTGGTGCTAACTCTCCCATGAGAAAGCAGCTGGGTTGACCAAGCCCAGGACTGTTATCATCATGAGTGCTTGCGCACAGCCCAGACAGGAGCCTCAAGGACATAGGGTTTTTAAACGGACATACCAGCTAATGCCCCTACAGCCCAGCACCTAAAACAGTACTTGAAAAATAATAAGTTATTAATAAATATTTGTAGAATGAATGAATGAAAATTTCCATAGAGTTCAGCTGACTGCAATGATTAGAAACAAAATATTTTTGCATTTATACTCCAATTAGTCAAGACTCCTTAATATACTTACTACATCCATATGGTGTCATAGATTATTTCTAAGACATCATGTCTGTGATCTCAGCACCTCATGATAGGCATTTATTTATTCTTTCTACAGTGTCTACTCCCATCTTAAAGATTTTTTTGTTTGTTTCAAACTCTACCCAAATCTTTGATACCTTAAAATCTTGTTCATTGTGCTGGATGCTGCTACTCCAACACTGATTGTAAGTTTTCCACTTAACACATCATGACTTTGCCTGCCTGTTGGACTTAAAGGCAAGATGGGAGGGGTTGTTGTCGGGTCTATGTTCCTTTGTAAACGATATTGTAGGTAAGTGGGTGGCTTCAGTGTTGGTCAGATCTGAGTTTGCATGTAAAGCATTTGTCTAGCTCTAATTATTAGCTCTCATAGGCACAGATGCTACTAATTTTATATATACTTTCCCCTACAGCATGAACACCTGTGTCAAGTTCTGTCCGTTCCTCCTGACATGGGCAGGAATCTGTTTGGCATCCCTCTGAATTTGTGATGCTTTTGATCACTTTCCATCCAAGTGTAGAGCTTAGATAAAGAAGTATAGAAACCCTGAGAAATTGGCAGAGATGATCACTCCATATGTAAACACCATTAGAGAGAAAGGTAATATATTGTAGCTGGTTTCCCTTATTTTTTTTTTGAGGAAGATTAGTCCTGAGCTAACATCTGCCACCAATCCTCCTTTTTTTTTTTTTTTTTTTTTGCTTGGGAATACTGGCCCTGAGATAATATCCATGCCCATCTTCCTCTACTTTATATGTAGGATGCCTGTTCACAGCATGGCTTGACAAGCAGTGGACAGGTCCACACCTGGGATCTGAACCAGAGAACCCAGGCCACTGAATTGGAATGTGCAAACTTAACTGCTGCACCACTGGGCCAGCCCCTAGTTTCCCTTATTTTTAATTTCTGACGTTTTTAATTCCACTAGGGTAAGTAACTTCCATTTTCTTCCCAAAAGATTAACAAAAATTGATTTATTTTAGTCTGGTCTGGTGGGAGAACAGAGTGCATCTCTTTAATAGGTCATATTATCATATTTTAAATTAATGTTCTTCCATGGGTTTTAATATGACCATTTTTATCCCTTATGATCTTTGCAGTAACTTTTAAAAGGCTGAGATTTAGGATTCAGGAACCCCTGAGGAAAAGAGGTGCTAAGTTTGATTAATTTTGTGTCATGCCTTTGGGTGTCTGACATTCTTCAATTTTATTTTAACCAAGAAAGGCACCAAGATTACAGATGCTACCACCACTCATCAGACACGCTTGATCCCAGGATTCCTGCAGGGCTTTTAAGAAACTTTTCTTTATGAAAGTATCTAAATGAAGAGGACAACGATAATAATGAGCACTTTCCACCAACAATACTTCTCATCACTGTAGAATATCCAAGCAGCATATCCAAATACATCACTGTAATGTCAGTAATGCACAAGCACAGAGGAAGGGCGTGACCTCACAACACCTCTCGCACCCACGGCCTCCCCAAATCCTCCCTAATCTGTCTCTAACTTATAGCTATACTTCACAGCTATGACTAGACTTAATTCTGTGTTTAAGACTGCCTTAACATGCTGCCTATGAACTGAAGGGTAACAATGGTGGCCCTCCTACTTGACTTGAAATGTATAGATTAAAAGCATTGTATAGATCAAAAGAGTTGAAAAAAAAAATGAATAGATCAAAAGACTTAGAAGGTCACCTAATCCAATGTTGTTCCTGAGATTGGAATCCACTATACGATTCCCTCACACTAAGGGGACTTGTGTACCAAAGTCTTCCAATCAAACACACCTAATTCATTAGAAGCATTAATTAATTTAATAACCAGTTAAACAAAAACAAATCAGAATAGCTTCCCAAAGGCCACAGTTAAAAAGCATATTACTAAAGAATAGATCCCTTGGAACTTACGTAATTACCAGGATGACCTAAGCTAGGAACAGCTGAGTCTTCACTGAGGAAATGAAGCAGAAATCCCCAGAAACACAGGAGGTTTACATCGGGGAGCAAGGGGGGCAGTGCTGAAGCCAGTGCACAGTGCAGAAATACATGTTTAGGCAGATTGCTGCTGATGGGCAGGAAGCAAGATAGTGTCTAAGTGAAGGTACCAAGGATAGGAAGAGAAGGAACCAAGCCAGATGGCAGAGATCTATGCCAGCCAGTCTGCAGCTTGAGGATAGACAGCTGAGATGAAAGGGATTTCATTCTGAATCAAATTCCCAACTAATTTTGTTGATACTTAAGGGACCTGCCCTTTGAAAACTCTTCTACTCAGTTTGTATTTCCTTTCTTTGCCTTACTTTATTTTTCTTTTATCTTTTCAAGATCCTCAGATCCATCAGTCTCCTGAATATCCCTCAATATCCTATGTCAGCTTTCCACTGAATAAATTGCAATGCCTTGAATCTAATATCTGAGAGAAGGAGCAGGCAAGCTTAAATGAAGTATTCTATTATACCCACCCCACTCTATTTCCTGTAATTCAGAAGACAGCAAAGGAAACTTTGTACAGGCTCTGATTTCATAAACAGGACCTGTCAATGCGGCAACCTGAACGAGCTAACTCTAGATGCGAGTCACATGCTCCTTCAGTGTCTTCACGGAAATGCACCCTTGGAAATGAGAAGGAAAGGATTCCTGACAAAGAAAATTTCTCTTGAATATCAACATCGAGTAATCCAGTAGTTTCCAACATGTTCCAACCATTTGCACAAGAAAAGTTTTCTGCAGAACCCCCATTTACAAAAGAGATAAAGACACAGATACTCGGGTTGAAGTGGCCCTCAGGGACCCGCAATTTCACAGAATTGTCTCCCCCTCATCAGCTTCTCCCTCTGTTTCTTCCTTTGCAGCTGCTTCTGAGGCATAACCATAGAACCCCAGGGCTATATTAAACATGATTCGAAAAATACTGGCTAGTGGTTAAACACACAGGCTTCAGAATCAAGAAATCCTAGTTCTAAATCCCACTTCTCCCGTTTATCACCCGTGTGAATTTGAGCAAATTAACCTAAGCTTCTACTCTGCATCTATAAAGTGTAGATAATAATAGCAACCTCGAAGGCTCTTTCAGAGGTTACATAAGATAATGCTTGTGAAATCCTTAGCATTGCCTGCCCTATAATAAGAATTCAATAAATGTCAGATATTATTATTATTAAAATGACACATTCTATAAGAATCAGAGTCTTTAAATAGTAAAGGCAAGCATTTGTAACTCTTGCACTTAAATTCTTCTAGAATATTGTTTTCCAAATTGTGTTCAGCAGAACATTATCTCCATGAAATACTTCATGAATGAAAGCCTTGTGGTCTGATCTATTAGGAAAATGTGTCTAATAAAGCCTTCTAGAGATTCACCAAGCATAATAAAGGCCAGTGTCTGGGACAGAGGTCAGTAAGTCACATGATGAAATTCTACCTTAGAAAGATCTTGCTGGATTGTGGAGAAAGGAATGGAAGTGGGAGGAATGATGCCAGGGACACAAGTTAGGAAGCCGTTGAAATAATCCAGGGGAGAATTATGGTGGCCTGAACAGGACAGAGTAAAGGAAAGTGATCAGATTCAAGAGAAAAAGAGGAGAAGGGAAAGGAGACGAAAGAGTCAATGACAAAACCCAAGTATCTGGCCTAGATAAGGGGATCAATGATGGTGTCGTTAATGGAAATGGAACACAGAGCAGGACCAGATTGGGGAAAGATGAGTTTCTCGCCCATGAGTCTGAGATGCATATTTTCCATTGCAAGTGACAGAAACCCCATTCACATTAACTAGAGTAAAAAGGAAATGTGTTAACTCATGTAATGGGGAAAGAGAGGGGTGACTTGGTCTTGGACTCTGGAGCAATGTCCCTTGTCCACTCTGTGGCTGGTATCACTTTCTTTCAGCTTGACAAGAACCCTGAACCAACCTGATTAAGCAGGGATCTTTCTAATTCTAAAGAACCCTCCAGATAGGACTTCCCATTGCCTTGACCTGGGAAACCCACTCTGCAACCCTTGCTCAAAGTCACTTCACTCCCTGATATAGCCACTCCTATGGACGAACTCCTACCCAGACTCTCAGCTAAGTCTAGGACCTGTCTACACCACAGGGGACTCACAGAAGGCTTAAAAAAACTAAAAGTTCAAAGCTTCTCAGGCTAACCATACAGAAACATCAAATTCTCTTTCGATTTGGTGACATCCTCAGTTGGTGTAGGCCAACCTAATAAATGGCCACCATACAGAGTTCCAAATGATACAATGGGTGAGAGGACTCTGTTCCATCTGTGTTACTCTCACTTCTCTAAAACTCCTCCCATTTCTGGGCTGAAGCTTGGAGAAGAGAAAAATAAAGATATGCATCTCTCATGCCTCTTTCTTCCATCCTCCCAAATACCCTGGATTGGAAGGGGTCAAGTTTTGTCTAGACCAGTGCTTCACAAATTTTAGCGTGCATCAGAATTGCCCAGAGGTGTTGTTAAAAAATAGATGGCTGAGGACCAGCCCCGGTTGCCTAGTGGTTAAGTTCAGTGTGCTCTGCTTCATTGGTCTGGGCCTGGTCCCAGGCGTGGACCTACCCCACTTGGCTGTTAGTGACCATGCTGTGGTGGCGGCTCACATACAAAAAGAGGAAGATTGGAAGCAAATGTTAGCTCAGGGCGAATTTTCGTCACCAAAAACAAGCAAACAAAAATAGATTGCTGAACCTCATCCCTAGAGTTTTTGTTCAGTAAGTCTGAGATGGGACCAGGGAATCTACATTTCTAACAAGTTCCCAAGTGATGCTGAAACTGCTAGTCTGGGGGCCACGCTTTGAGAACTGGTAAGTCATTCTTCCCCTCCAACCTTGCAGCTAAATCTCTTTGCAAGCAAAGGGATTTTTTTCTATACATGGAAAGAACTCTATGATCTGGATCCCTTCCTGAATAAGAGTGCTTTCTCTACATGACAGGAGTCCTCTCTGATAGGAATCCTCCAGGCTTAGCCCTTGATTTGTTAGATAGGACCTAGATTAATTTAGTAAGTCCTTTCTCACTTTCTCACTCTAAAACGCCTTGTTTTCACACCTATTGTCTCACTTCATTCTATTTTGCATGCCAGAAGCTGAGTATGAGTCTACACATCCTCTCTGCATTCCTTCTGTAACGTTCCTAACACACCTGCAGGCAGATGGATATCCTTAGCTGAGCTAAGGATAGAGAAAGTCATAAACTGAGAAAGGAAAAAAAAAAATCACATTAAAATATTTTCAAAAATATATCCCATTAGATGTTTTGTTTTGTTTTTTTGCCTCTGGAATTGCAGGAAAATTTTTTCTCTCCAAACATGTGAATTTCCTCCCTTCAATTATTACTGCTACATAGTCCTGGTACCTCCTCTCTCAACCTGACATAGCAAGATCAAGACCTAACTTTACATTCCCTTTAGTTATTTCTTTGAGCTGATATTTTCTAAATAACTTTCCCTCTTAATCTATCTTATTACTTTTCTTCATTCCTGGATTTTTTTTTTCCTTTTGCTCATTTATAAAAATTTTAGGTAAATAAATAAATAAATGTAGGGTTCCTGTGTCTTTTATTAAAGGCTCATTAGCATAAACATCACAACAGTTCTTTTTGAAAAAGCCATCCTTTCCCAGCTGTCCTGAAGGGTGGAAAGGGAAGGGGTCAGTGTCCAAGCTCGGTTTCCAAGGGTAGGGCCCTAACCCAGGAGTGAGGTGTTGTCAGGGACACTTAAAGGAGAGGCCATGCCCTCCAGTGGGAGGACACAAAAACAGAAAGGGATGTCTAGGGACTAATAGGGCAGCTATCTCTCCCACAGCTAAAGCAGGCCAAGGGGGAGTGGGAGAGAGCCATCAGAAGCGGGATAGTCTGAAGGCTTCCTCCAAAGGCCCCTCTGCTCCCAAAATGTTCCTACTCCCAACACTATGGAAAATTTCCCTTCAGCTTACTTTTTCAGCTCCAGATGAACCCTTATAAATGCCAACAGTCCTGGCAGGTATGCCACATCCAGAACAAGAACATTTTGATGGGACAAAGGGATAGAGGAGAGCGCAGCTCATGATTGCTACCCAGAGAGGGTGAACCCTGGTTGGGGTTCCCTGAAAGCCAGAAGACAGCCTGAGCCCATATGAGAGGGGGGCAGAGCTGTAGCTAAAACACCAAAAGAAGTAGAAACAAGTGCAGTAACTCAGGCGTTAGTGAACCAGAGGCTTCTAAAACTGCAGCATCTCAGTGATAATTAGGACCAGAGTCCCAGGAGATGCAGTGGGGTTCCATTCACACCTTAGAATCGTGACCCTAGAGTTATGCAGTGCACAGCCTGGGGGGGCCATATGCGGCAGCCTCAGTCCTCTGGAGGCCAAGATAAATCACCACAAGGAGAAGACAGGGAGTGCTCCCGGGCCTCCACCTCTCATTCTAATATTGAATGAAGCCTCCCCAGGAAAATGCTAAATCTCAAGACTTGCCAAGTTGGACAAAAACAGGCATGCTCTTCTTTAAAGGCCTTAATTTATGAGGTTAACTGCCAGAACTGCACATAGCCTTCAGGCTAAACAAGAAGAGAAACATCCAGCCTCCACTGCTGCTCTTGCTCACCTAAAGCTTTAACAGAGAATCAAAAGAAGAGCCAGAGACCAGCAGGGAAAAGAAAAACATGTCCACTGAATCTTACAAAAGGCCACAGTAGGCAAGGACCCCAATCAGAGGGGACCGATCCCAATTGTACCTGAGACAGCCTCCTTCCAAACAAATTCCACAGCTTCTCCTCTTCCCCAGGAGCCACTGAGCTCCCATCTAGGCCCCTGTGTCTTGCTGCGCTCCACCAACTGGCTATTCACTGTCCATGGAAGACCGTCTGTGATCTATTTTGTTCGAACACAATGTCAGCAAAATTGTCATTAAAAGCTTATATAAAGACAACTGTGTCAACAGGTGAATTTTCCCAACTGTGCTGTAAACTAGCATTGACTGGCCAGGTGTCCTTAGGCAAGTCACTTCTCTCTAGGCCTCAGGTTCTTCACCTGAAGGTTGAGGGAATAGACTTGGTGCTGCCTGAGATTCCTTCCAGCTCTAACATTGCGTTCTATCTATGACTCTCTATGGTTCTTTCAGCATCTTTCCCATGACAAGCTATACAAAGCCTGTCAGTGTTATTTGACAAAGGCAAGGCCTTATACTGTTTCTTAAGAAGCTCTGTAAAGGCAGGGAAAATAGGGAGAAAGTCAGACACTTGTTTCTTCCTTGTCTTCTTTAGAATTTCTTTATAAAGACCATCTTCAATTCCCTTTGCTAAGCATCAGGGACCAAACTGCATGTAAAGAGTTGAGCAAATCTACCGCCCATCAATCTGTGAGGATCTTTCAAGCTTAAGCAAAATTGCCCTTCTTCTTCCCTTGCACAGTGAGGACTCTCTGTGTGGCTCTCCACTGGAGAGGTGGGCAAAGCAGTTGCTTCTCACCTCACCTCAGCTCACCCTGGCTTTGTGGCAACCCCACAACTCTTTGTGTTCCAAAAGGAGTTAACAAGGCTCTGGGCTCCTTCACCGGCACTTCAACCTGAGGGCAAGGCCGACCGCAGCTTGCCAAGTGGAAAATGGACAAAACCACAGCAGAAAGAAGTTGTGCTTTCCGGTTCTGAGAAGAAATGACAATGGGAAGCTCTTTTATGTCCTACCTTTTACATTTTCCATTCATTCTGGGATGAATTGGAGCTTCTCCAGAGAGATGTCTGCTCTTTTCATCTTCCTTCCTGGGCTCTAGTTTTCCCGGAAGCTGCTAAAGATGCTCATGGAATTCCCACCCCAGGCCTGCTTTTTCTTTGACAGCTCCACCCCAAACTATTGAACTAGTTCTCTCATAAAGAATAATAATAAATGCAGCAATAATATACAATAACACATGGATCAACTCCCATGTTTCAGACATGTGCCTGGTACATTCTCAAGCCATTGTTGGAGGAGGTCTTCCAGAGACGTGACAGCGGGTTGACGCACAACCTGGACCCAGGCAATCGGAGGCTCCTCACCCTATCTCTTGTCCTTGGAACGTACGTTGCCCACCCTTCCCACAGCTGGAGTCGTTTCAAGGACACACCCTTAAGAGAGCAATGTGATGTTAAGACCATCTGGACTGAATACGTCACTGAACCCAGTTAAGGCCTGTATATAAATATTTAAGATTCTGGTTGGTAGGTGCAAAGATCTATTTGTCTTATGGCCACCCAAGACAAGTCTCGTATGTAAGTTCCATTGCTTATTAAACCTGCCATCTACCAATCTGGAGTGGTCTGCCTCTTTCTTCGGTCTCTCCTTGTGCTTCATGTAGTTTCAGATTTCACCCAGGGAACTCCCAAGTTTGTGAACCAACAGTTATCCTCACAACAACTCGTGAGGTCAGAACTGCCCTTAACCACACCTTATAGATGATGACACTGAAAGTCAGTAAGGTTCATTTGCCTGATGTCACACAGCTCGTAAGCAGAGCTGGAATTAGAACCAGGCAGTTTGAGAACAGAGCCTGCACTTGCTACCCTTCTAGTACACTGTGTAAACCACATCCTTCCCACTTCCCAGCTTCTACAACCTTCTTCTCCCCATAACTCAGGTCTCCTAGCTTTTACCTGCAGGTTTCAAAGAATCTAGACCCAATTCTCATCTCAGGCAGAAGGTGCTAAAAGGATTTGAGCGGCTTTGTACATGTACTTAGGACCAAGACACTCTTCCCTGTGGCTCTAACCTTCACTATATACCCCAAATGCATAGCTAAGCTCCTCATTTGTTCCTGGATCTGAGTCGCTGTGTAGATTATCTACCATTTGCACAGCCCTCCGCTCATTCGTTGCAGAAATATTTTTGATTAGCTACTTACATACTAATCACAAAAAAGAGAGAATGCAACCAATTAACCAATATGTTATCATGCCTATTTTACAGATGGGAAAACAGAAAGTGAGAGGTTAAATCACTTGCCTGCTGTCTCACATCTAGTAAACAGAACTAGCATTTGATTCCAGGTCTTCCCCTTTCTGAAATTGGGCCCCACCTTGCTCCTGCCAATACTCTCCTTCCCTTGACCCTGACATCATTTTCCAGACAACGACCAAGTCTCTAATTCTCTGACTGGGTGTCCCACAATTCAATTCAGTTCTTACACTGAGTATTGGAGTTAGCACAGACCCCACAGGTTAAGGACTCAGTCTCGCATGATGCCAACTATAAATGGGGTCCCCAGGATACCTGCACTTTTGACCAGCGGATTGCAAATTTGGGAGTTCCCACGGCTCATCCTCAGGTTCAATAATTCACTAAAACTACTCACAGAACTCAGGAAAGCTCTATACTTACGAATACAGTTTTATTATAAAGGATACAACTCAGAAACAGTCAATAGAAGAGAGCCATAGGGCAGAGTATAAGAGGTGGGGGAGTGCAGAGCTTCAGTGATTTCTCCATTGCGCCACCCTCCCAGCACTTCAATGCACTCATAAACTTGGAAGCTCTCCAAACCTTGTTCAAAAGTTTTTATGGAGGTTTCCTTAAGTAGGCATGATTGATTAAGTCATTGGCCATTGGTGATTGAACTCAATCTCCAGTCCTCCTCCCCTCCCCAGATGTTGAGGAGAGGGCTGAAAGTTCCAGCTCCAATCACAGTGTGCAGCCAGCCTCTCCCTTGAAACTATCTGAGGGGCCAGCTTGAGTCATCTCATTAGCATAAACTCAGGTATAGTAGAAAGGGGCTCTTTATGAATAACAAAAGACACTCCCATCACTTAGGAAATTCTGAGGGTTTCTGAAGCCCTGTGCCAGGAACTGGGGGCAAAGACTATATGAATGTGTATATATTTTTTCTTTTTTTTAAATTATATCCAATTCCCCCAGGAATCACAGCCAGGGACTGAAATTGTGCCATCTGCCATCAGACTTGCCTAAAGGGAGCCACCTGCCTGGATTTCTATGAACGCTTCCTGGCTCCCCAGCACTGTATTCTGCACACCTGTCAAGGCAGCCTGTCTGCTTACCTGGAAATTCTCCCTCCTGTGAGGTTCTGCCTACTAGACTAGTTACAGCCAACTGTGTCCGTCCCCTCCATCCCAAACCTGCCTCACTCCAGGGATCTGCTCCTCTTTCAGAATTCCCCCAACCCCAAGTCTGTGTCTACAGGAATTAACTATGTCATGTTCTGCCAGATACCAATGTGACCCAGACCTGCCCAGAGGGCATATAACTTTGCCAGTCATGGACGTGACAGGCCACAGGCTTTGGCACTGAAGAAGTTAGAGAAAGAATTGGGTCAGTATGAATCACAGCAAGAAAAAATCTATAGAGTATTAGATTTAGAGAATATTACGCTCCAGTATTATTAGAACACATCTCTGGCCACGCTAGCTAGGCCTATATCAGCGTTTCCATTATAAATCCTATTTCCAAGGGTTTATGATTTGCTGTAAAAATTCAATCGAGGCTGAAAAGCAACATAGTGAGTTTGCAGTCCAAGAAACAGTTTGATTCAAAGAAAGGATAAAAAGTTGAAAAGAAACAAACGAAGGGAAAAGAGAAAAAGGAAACAAGTTGTTTAAAAAGAAAACAGCTAGAGCGTTGCCCTGCTTTTCTAACCTCATGCAACTTAAAGATGATTTTGTTTTTAAATTTGTTTTCACAGGTTATTAACTCACATGTGCATAGAGGCCTATGAGGACACTGGAGCCAAATGCATTTAGCTCCATGATGTGTTTTCCAATTGAAAAAGCCTGGTAACTGCATGTGTTAAACCTTGCTCCGCAGGGGGTCCCCTGATGAGCAATGTCCCCTCTCATGGACTGCATTCATGGAAACTCTCGGGGGACACATCAAATCTCTACTGGTTCAGTAAAAGGCAGGGAGCAGACAGGAGATGCTCAGTAAGCTTATACTCTCTGATGAGGTGAAGGCAAATTATGATCCAGTTACTCATTTCCTGAAAATAAGGCAACCATCTCTATCTCTCTCCATTACCCTCCAGAACATATTTTGAAGCAGGCACCCAAGACTTCCAAACATCTGTGACTATCCAGATATAATTTCATTATAAAGTGACCCAAGACATACTTGACACTTTTGCCAGCATTACCACTAACCCATAATTCCCAAGGAGAGGAATCTTCTATTAGTTCAGAAATACCATCTCCCAAACCTGGTAAGTGCATACTCAGAATGCACAACAATTCACCAAAGTCCACTTTGCCTAGTTTGAAGATGGGTCTTTGCCCCCAGTTTTCCATAACGAAATCTTAGAGCAGTTCAGGGGAGGAAGGAGAAGACAACAACCAGTCTTTGGGTTCAAGCTTCTCCATAGGAGGGACCCCAAGGATGGCAATCTAGTTGGAAGGAAAAAATAGGGAACTTGTCTTGGCTGTGATCATGTAGCAAGTAATCACACTGCTGCTTAGATCGCTGGATTATTTGGGGGAGCTTTCAGAGAGAGTTGATGGAAATTATGTTGGGGACACTAACGCCTGTACAATCCTTGTTGCTGCTGCAAAAGTGAGGTTCTGCATTCAGGGAGGTGATCTGCGTCAAACTCATAGTTTGATCTCAAGTAGAAGGGTTGACTAAAAGGAACAAGGAATGGAATCTGTTTTTATTAAGCATCATTGCTGTGCTAGACAGCATGCACTTGTTTTTTATACATTATTTCATGTAAACCTTATGAAAACCCTATGATATTGATATGCATTATCCATATCTGTTTAAAAGATACAGAAATGAAGACTAATTAACTCACCCCAGGTTAAATCACAGGCAAAGTAGCAGAGTCCGGATTGAATCCACACCTTTCTTGTTTCAAAGGCTTTGATCTTTCCACATCAGTGCCAAGCAGTACTTCAGTGGATAAATTACAGAATGGAAATGAATCTGAGATGGTCTGAAAGTTTCAAGCTGGATGTTGTCTGGGGTAGGACTGGGGAGAGGCCTGGTAGTCATCTGCACGAAGGACGGCAGACTTTAATTATGCTAATTCCTCAAACGTAGAGATGTAAATTTACATTCAGAAAATAAAAAGCTTCTGGGATCGTTAAAAAAAAAATGTATCCAACCATCTTTTTAATTTTATACATGAATGTTTTACTGTGAACTCTGAAAGGTAAGAGCTTCCCACTTTTAAAGGCAGTGTTGGTAATTAAGCTATTGTCTCTCAGTTCCCAACCCACCTTGCTAAAATCTGCTTTGTCATGCTGGAGCTGGGACCCTGCAAACCCCATTTCTGCATTGCCAGCCGCTGCTCTATTAGGCTCTGCCAACAGGGGGTGCTAGAGGGAGATGGGAAGGCAGCAAGAGGGGAAAGATTCTGCCTCCTTTTTCACTTTCCGTACCCACAGCCTTAGTTGGTAACGGTTTCAAATGTTTCCCACACTCTCAGAACAGCCGTATTGCACCTCTTCAGAAAAACTAGCACCAGCCAGCTGTCTGGGGCCTGTTCTCCTAGCTTCTAGATTCTAAGAACCCCAACCTGTTTCCTCTGTTCCTCCTGCTGTAGAGGTAGAAGATTCTTCTGGAAGTTGCTATGCCTATTTACCTCAGTGCGCCATTTTGCCTTTAACTGTTTAAATACCTGTTTAAAAAATCCTGTGTAGGGGCCAGCCCGTGGCTGAGTGGTTAAGTTCTCACGCTCTGCTGTGGCGGCCCAGGGTTTCCCCGGTTCGCATCCTGGGTGCGGACATGGTGCCGCTAGCAGGCCACGTTGAGGCAGCGTCCCACATGCCACAACTAGAAGGACCCACAACTAAAAATATACAACTATGTGCTGGGGGGATTTGGGGAGATAAAGCAGAGAAGAAAAAAAAAAAGAAGATTGGCCACAGTTGTTAGCTCAGGTGCCAATCTTTTAAAAAGATCCCATGTATTAAAGTCTGTTAAAATAACTGGTATGGTTCATTTTCCTGAATGGGCCCTGACAGATGCAAAGTCCTCTGAAGGAAGCTTCTTTAACCTCTTTCTGAAGTTCAATTCTTCTTGATACCTGAAGTCTTTTTTATACTGTGTCATATTAAAAATTAAGCTAAATAATTTCTCTCTGTATATATATAAAATCATTTTTGTACACCTGAAACTAACGAAATGTTATATGTCAATTATATCTCAATTAACATAATTAACCTAGTCTGTCTCCAGGACTTACTTATGATGTGAATTTCAACATGGTAAAAACTTTTCTAAGGCTCAATTTTGTCATGTCTCATACTGGGTTGTTAATATCTACCCAATAGGGTCATCGTGAGGAATGAATGAAATAATCTATGTGCAAGCATCAAGCACAATAGCTGGTGCATGTAGATGCTTGTGATAAACATATATGTGTCTGCTAAGCATCCCTATATTTGAAGAATCACCTCCCTAATTCCATAGTAATCCTGGTCCATCCATATTTTTTGAGAAGTTAATACTTCAACTCAAGGTGAACACATGCTTAAACATATCAAAGTAATTCATCTCCCTGGCCATAGAGAGCCCAGGATGGACCTGTGTTCCAAGTCAGGCCAATTAGAATGGCCAAACAATCACCATGACTTTTCCTGGCATTAAGGGATAATTATGCTAGTTCTTGCTCTGATGCCTAAACTGTAAAATCATATAAGCCCAAGATTCCAGGAGCTATCTTTCCCACCACTTTGGTGACCAACTTGCCCTCGCTTGCCTGGGACGTTCTTGATTTTAAATCTATAATATCTGCATGCCGGGAAACCCCTCAGCCCCAGGCAAACTGAGATGATGGGTCACCCTACTGTGGTGAAAGTGTGCAAGAGAAAGCAGCCCCTACCTTCTCCAAAGAAGCAGCCACTTCTCCAAAGAAGATATACAAATGGCCAAGAAGCACAGGAAAAGGTACTCAACGTCATTCATTATTGAGGTGCCACTTCACACCCATTAGGATAGCTATAATCAAAAAAAGGGGGGAGGGGACGTAACAACTGCTGGTGAGGATGTAGTGAAATTTGGACCCTTGCATATTACTAGTGGGAATGTAAAATGGTTCAGCCACTGTGGAAAACAGTTTCGCAGTTTATCGAAAAGTTAAACAGAGAATTGCCATATGATCCTGCAATTCCATTCTGGGGTATGTTCACAAAAGAATTAAAAACAGGTATTCAAACAAGTACATGTACACACATGTTCACAGCAGCAGTACTCACAATAACCAGAAGGCAGAAACAGCCAAAATGTCCATCAATGGATGAATAGATAAACAAATTGTGGTTATACATACAATGGAATATTATACAGCCATTAAAAAATGGAGTACTGATATATACTAGAATTTGGATGAATCTCCAAAACATGATGCTAAGTGAAAGAAGCCAGACATAAAAGGTTACATATTATATGATTCTATTTGCACAAAATATCCAGAACAGATACAGCCATAGAAACAGAACACAGATTGATGGTTACCAGAGGCTAGGAGAGTGGTTAGGGAGGAGAATAGGGAGAAACCTCTTAATAGGTAAGGATGTTTACTTTGGAGTGATGGAAATGTTTTGGAACTAGACAGAGGTGATGGTTGCACAACATTGTGAATGCACTAAAATTGTTCACTTAAAAATGGTTAATTTTATGTTAATTTCATCTCAACAAATTCTTTTGAAAGAAAGAAAGGATGGAAGGGAGGAAGGAAGGAACGCAAGCTGGCCAGGAGATGGAGAGAGAAGAAACTGGATCCTAATAACATGACTGAAACTTGGATCAAGCCTTCCCTGAAGTGGATGACCCGTGATCTTGTCAGTTAAAAAACCCAAGAAATTTTTTTTGCTTGAGTAAGTCTGAGTTGGGTTTCTCTCCTTTCCAACCAAGAATTCTGAATAATATTGCCCTCAATTAACAGTAATTAACTATTAACCCAGAACCCACTAAAATTTAGTCTACTTTCTGTCTGTCCTGGCTTCAATAGGAGTAAAGAGCAGCTTATCACTGCCCAATCTAGAAAAATTGTGCATATGTAGAAAACTCTTGACTGCCCTTCAGCTGTTCTCTTCTTCAGGCTGCATAGTCTCAGTTGTTTCAACCTTTACATGCATTCCTTGAAAAGTACTTTTTCACTAGTATCTGAACCAGAATAGCACATAATATTTTAGAAAATTCCTTGACAGAAGTCAAAGATATGAGATACAAAACCCACCATTCTTATCAACAAAAAAAAATGGTCAATGTGTCTCACCAAGGAAATTCTGCCATCTCATCCAGTGGTGAGTGGAGGCTGAACAAATCATCTGACAATGAATCCTCTTGTACTCCAGACCTTCTCACTCCTCCCTCAGAATCACCTTGATGTTTCTTATGTGTTATTAGCAAAGGGCTAATCACATTTTAATGTCATAGGCTGGGATTTAATTGTTGGTTTATAATTGAATGGCTCTAAGTGGAAGGAACTAATTGCCTCCATGAAAATTTGATGTGATCCTGTCAGGTAACCATCTGGATCTCAGAATACCCCTACAGCTGATGAGTTCATCAGTTTGCTAATTTTCTACAAGAGACTGGATTTCATTAACTTTCCTTGCCCTGATGGCTAACTTAATCACATGGAGATTGCGCTGGGGCTGGGGTAACAAACTCCACCAAATGGGCGGAGTCCTCAGATGTGCTACAGTTAAAGAAAACCTGATAAAATGCTGACAATGGCAAACAGTAACAGCAAGAGTCACCAACACTTGCCAGATAGAAAGAGCTTCTTCCTGTATGACGGATAACCCCAGGCAAGTCTCTTCACCTCTGGCCTCAGGGTTTTCATCTATAAAAGTAAGTGGTTGGAATAGATTTCTAAGGTCTTTTTCAGCAGCAAAATTTTGCCTTCTAACATCAAAATGAGATTGGTTATTAACTGAGTTCACTCGTTATAAAGAAACATGGTAGAAATCATTATTCCCATTTTACAGTTGTGTAAATAAGAGCCCCAAATAAAAGCAAGATCTTTCATCAGCCAGATAGTGTTCTATTCATGTATTTATTCAGTCAGCCAGACCATCCTTACCAGGACAGCTTTTGTGGGGAAAGTTCCAGAATGCTATTCCAGAACCTCCTTATTACAGACGTAAAACCTGGAAGAGCATTTCAGAACCTCATAGTTAACAGACATCAGTTGCTGCAATAATAAAACAAATACTACACACCAAAAACTGTAGTGATCAAAATTAATAATAAATCATATCAAGATTCATATTATATCTTCCTATGTAATAAGCAGAATCATTCCTCTATAAGATTCTTTTCTTGGGTCAGAGTTCAGCTACCTCCCAAGGTAGTGAATTTGATATAAGTCCAGTTCATTTTGCAATCAGTACCCTATGGAAATACCAGGAGGATAAAGGGGAAAAGCAGTGAATTTTGTGTTTATTATTTTGTGACATGGTGGAGCTAAACGTAAATATTAGAGTGACATCAGCTGGGGTATCAATCAATAATGAATGCTACAACATCATTGGAAATTTAACGAGATTAAAAAAATGTAATTTATAAGAACTCTTTTCAGGGCACATGTTTATGTGGTTGGAAGAAACATTTTTCAAAACCACTCGGGGTTAAATGAGCCCCTCACGCACCCAGAAACATGTTCAAGTAACATGAGATGGTGTATTCATGAGCTGCCTTCTAAGAAAGATGATTAGGTTAATGCAGAGATTTCTCATGTCTAAGTTGGGTATATGATTTGGGGGCTGATATGAATGGTCTAGAGCTGTAATCTGTATCTTTCTCCATCTATAATCTATATCCTTTCCATGTGAGATGGGTCCTCTGCCTCTGATGAATAAATGTTCAAGAACATCAGGTTGATAGGACATCAAATTATTAGCATATTCTTGGGATGCTCCCATGTTTTAGCCCAGCCTGCCCCCCACTCACACTCCTTTTGGGTCTGGGAGACGCAGAGTATACAGGAAACGAATCGCACACAATTAGATCCCAGGCAGCCAAGGAGACTCCTCCTTCTGTTCACAGTAAGCCATGTGACTGTTTGCTCAAACAGTGGAAGGAGAACCAGCGGTGCAAAACACAGTGAGAACTCGTAAAAGCATGGAGGTTCTTAGAGTCCATCCTCTTCTGTTTTGCTTTGAGTAGATGACACGATAAATAGTTCATATGGTTAGAACTTCATTCATTGACATTAAAGGTCACACATTAAAACATAAATAATTTACTAAATTAAAAAAATTAAACATCAAGCTGCTAACAAATAAAACGAATGGGAAAAGTCTATTATCCATGGGGAGTCCTGGCATCTCCTCTGTGCTCACCACGGTGTTGAGCACGGGGGATCCACAAATGAGTGAGCACAGCCCCTCCTTGCCCTTCCCAGCAAAGTGCTTTCAGTGCACTGAATAGTTTTCAGCCATTTCATTTTTCCTCACATCTATCTTCTTCTCTACATATAGTGCTCTTTTAGAATGTACCAGAAGCTCCCCAGGCCAAAGAAATTTAATCATTCAACAAACATTTATCGTGCATCACTCCGCGCTGGATACTGCAGCAGGTGCTGGAGATACAAGGATGGATAAGATGAAGTGCTTGCCCTTGGGGAGCTCAAAGCTAGGAGTAACCTCAGACAACTCGCTATAAGTGTTGGAATGGAGGTAGCCACACAGATCCAGAGAGGAGATACAAATTGCGCAATCTGATTCCATTCAATGATGATGATGATGATAAACCACACTGTGCTAAATCCTCTGTGTTCACTTGTTCCTTTCATCCTCTCAGCAAGCCTATGAAGTATTAATAACCCCATTTACTGAGTAATGGATATGCAGAAGTGTTTTTGTTTTTGTTAATAGCAGCTGGTCAGAGAATTCTTCTGTAAGGAGGAAGCTGTTGGATAAACCCACTCATCCAAATCTAGAAGAATCAGCATCCCAGGCAAGGATACTGGGCCAGGCGCTAGATTTCCTTCAGGCCAGTAAGGAGAGCTACTTTACATAATAAAGAGAGGAACAGTGGATGCCAAGAAAATTGGGAAGAATGGAGTAAAAGCAGCAGAGTTCTGCAGGTGGTAAGTATCAGCAGAAAAGCAGAGTTCCTGGCTAAGGTGTAGAGGAGGGAGGGAAGACAGAAGACGAGACAAGACTATCAGAGACTTTCCGAGACAAATGCTGTATGCTTTGTGAGGGGGCTTCTCCCTGTGACCCCACAGATATCCAGTAAACCTACTTGAATCTTATGGAAACCCATGAAGCCGACTTTTGCCTCAAAGTTGATACACTGCATACACTAATGAAGGGAAGGGTGGGCATCTGTTTTAGAATAAAAATGGGAAAACTGAGATGTAAAAAGATTAAGCTAAAAGCCCAGGCTCTGCCCTCTTTGGAGGAACAAAAATATGAGAGGCCAGAGAATTGTCTCTGCTTCTTAGGGAGATGAGGACGTGGTCTCTAGCCACGGACCAAAAAGGCCTCCCTTCCCAGAGGCCTTTTCCAACTCCAAAAAGGAAAGCTTTGGGAATGAGCAGGCTAAGATCATAGGAACAGATCATATGAGCAAAGGGCAGCTAGAAAGAAAGCATTTCTGGGGCCTTGTAACAAGAGAAGAAATAAGAAAGAAGATTCATGATCCTACCACAATGAGTCTGCGAAGAGAAATAACTGAAGCAAGGAACCACGGAAAAGTGGAAAAGCCAAGAAGAGGAGAAAGAATGAAAACTCAAAGGTGCTGTGGGCCAAGAACCTGTGATGAGATAAGAGCTGGAATTCAGCGTGGGAAACAAGAGGATACTTGGCAGTGGGAAGAGCATTATAAGAACCTATTCTACGTAAATATTTTGAGTAATATCTTCTGTAAGATCTGTACGGATGAGTTTTACCTCCAGGAAGGGATATGAATTTGCGGCCAAAAGAGAATTTTAAATGGATTTAGAGGTTGAACAGGAAACCTCTTTCTATCTCCACGGCCTCTACTTCCCTATGTGGCTTTTATGCTGAGAAGTGAGGTTAGAGAATTTTCAGTTATCACTAAAAGAAGCTCCCGTCTCTATCACGTTGGGGCATGAAGGAAAGAAATGGGACAAATGTAGCATGTGGTCCCTCCCCACTTTCCTGCTGGACACCCCCTACCTCCTGCCTCTCCGGTGGCTAAACTTGTCCTGGGTGTTCAGACCACTCTTGCTTTTATTCCTAATTAACAGGGCTGTGTCAGGATAAATTTTTTCCTGTGCAAATATAGATCTTTCAGAGGTTTTTATAGCTTAAATCCTACAGTTTCTTTGAATATGACCTTTCCACTTCAGAAGAATTTTATTCATTTGCAACTCAGCGATGATCTCCAGACCCTACATTACAATTAAGAGCATCAACTGTGTAGGTTCAGAACTGCTCTCTGGTGTTCTCGAAACTTCAATATTGAAATGGGAGCTCAGTGAACTTGAAGGAAACAAAGGCTCCAGCAGCCACAATGTCAACAAATATTGAGTAATGGCGCTAGCTCACCAGAGAACCAAAACCCAAAGCGTGATTTTTTAAAGCAGTAACTGACAGTCATGAAATAGTTGAATTACTTTATAGTATAAAATGACAAGAGTCTACTAGTGAATCTGAAGGGAGGAAAAAAACGCAGGGATTATAAGTAAAGCATTACACAGATTCATCTTAGACTATGAATAGCAGAAATTGTTACTATGACTCGTACTCCAAAGCAAAGCTTTTGCCATTGAATAAAGTAATTATCACTCATTAATCTTTGCAAGGATTATGAACATGTGTTTATGATCAGGCTCCCAAGTATTTGCAGCAATGATTATAAGGATAGATTTGTCATCCCAAATAAGCAGATAATCTTCCTGTTTAATGAGCCTCTTTTCTCAGAGATCAAAATGCATTGTGAGAACCTCAAGAAAATGATGCTCCAAACACCATTTGTTACTTCCAGGTTTATTCAATGTGATTAAACTTTTAAAAAAACGCACTTCTTCCACCTCATCATTTTCCTCTCTCCCCCTGAATTACTTACTCATGAATTTATTTCAAGCAATGCCTGTAATGTCGAGTAGAGATCTCAGAGTTTATTCTTCCCCCTCAAATACCTTGATATGATTAACAACGTTGTTCAGCCTGCCGCAGCACAGCAAGGAAGCAGACACATGGTTGGGCAGCAGAAACAAGCAAGGACTTTGTACCAAACAATCATGAATTTGCATCCCTGTTCTATCAATTATTACAGGAACATTATTTCATCTCTCTCAGTGACAGCTTCCTCATCTATAAAATGGGGGCAGGGTGGGTTAAATGATACAATGGACGTAAAATGTGGGTGCTCAGCAACAGGAGTACCAACCTGCCTTGGTCTTCTCATCCGTTTGTCTCCTGAGGGTGACTAGAATCAGCAAGCATAGAATGCACCTGTCCCCAGTCCAAGTGTACCACATTGACTGTTGCTACACTAGGGCTCCCAGCACTGGCAAATGCACTGCCACTGATCTAGCAAAGGATGTGGGAAATCTTTAGTTGGTACCTGATTTCTCTGAATTCTTATAACACTCAAGAGTTTGTACCCCCTGTTTTGTATCATGAGCTAATTGCTTTGTATATGTGTCTGAGTTTTTCAGTGAGATTAAAGTTTCTAGCTAGCATGGATTGAGTCTTACATTGTTTAATTCTCTTTAAAAAACTAATATCCCAACTACAAATTCAGTCATAAATATATTCTTTATATATACAGTGTTTCCTTTGTTTTTTTAAATTGTGAATTGGTTGTATTATTTAGAGTGTGGGTCCTACTGCTTTATTAGAAGCCAAGTAACAGTGGCCTAAGTGAGATAGACGTTTAATTCTTTCTCCATAAAGATGTGGACTGATAGGCAATCCAGGGCTACAGGCAACTCTAATCCTATCTGGTTACTCCCAGCTGTCCCCCAAAATGATGAATCCATCGATGTGGTTGAAACAGACTCACCACCACAGCAGGAAGAAAAGAAGTGGAATTCAAGGAGCTTCTTTTTAAGGACATAACCATGAATTTGCACATATCACTCATCTTCATGGTCTATTGAACAGAACTTGGTGAATGGTCATACTTAGCTGCAAGGGAAGCTGGAAAATATAATATTATAATATCCAGCTGCCAGAGGTAGAGAGAAGGGGAAGGACATGTGCCTAACTAAAACTTGAGGGTTCTAACACAGAGAGAAAGAAGGGAATAGTGGATCCTGGGGGCAATCAGAAATCTCTGCCACAGTTGTGACATTTGAAGTCAAAGGATTTCATATAAAATTCTAGATTATTGGCTTCTTTAAAGAAAGAAAAAAAGATCTGACAAAATAAGGATCAAATTCCGGTGTAACAATAATTGATAGCTCTGAATAGCAGCTGCCCTTTGTGGAGGGTGCATGCAACATCTATTTTGCCATAGTCCCCATTAGACCCTTATACAGATCTTGTACTTAGTCTCTATTATTCATTCATATCATTTGCTTAGTCCCTGTGGGCATTTGAGTTTGATCCTAATGCATCTAATAAGCCACCTATTGTGCTCCCACGGTATACCAAGAACTTTTCCTACATTTTCTCAGTTTATCCTCACAGCAATTTTGCAAGGTAACTTTCTTTACTCTGTGGTATAACTGAATAAATTAAGATTCAGAGAGATTTAATAATTTGCCAAGTTTATCTAGAAAGTGGCAGATTAAAAAAACTGTAAACCCAAATCTTTTTGTGTCTGACTCAAATGTCCATGCTGGGAAGTGGACAACAATGGATGTCCAGATGGAGGTTTTAACATGTTTCAATTTTACCACTTTCTTTGGTAAAACAACTTTCTTCTTTCTTGCCCACAACATCTTTAATATTGACTCTTCTTACAAAAGAACAACTCTCCTAGGTAATTCAAGTCATTCGAGGAATAAATCTTAAGACCATTAAACACAGTACCTGTGAACCAGCTTGGAGTGGAAGACATGGGGGAAGTTCTCATCCCCTGAAGGGTCCTGTGGTTTCCACTGAGAATCCAGTAGAGCTCCCATCACCAGTAGTCCCCAAGCTCACTCATCACTGTCCACTCTGGTCCTTTCCCTCTCCTAGGATCCTTCTGCTATTTTCACCCTCTAGCTACTTCCCTCTGACCCTTCAGGACCCAGGCTAAATCCAGCCGGAGGTCATCCTTGGCTCCTTTCCCCATCTCTTAGGACCTTCAGTTCTCACTGTTGACTCTGAGCAACCTGTTCCCATTCATTCCTCCTATTCCCAAACTAGATCACAAGCCCGCAGCACTGAGTTCAGTGCTCCACACAGAGCAAATCCTCACTAAATCTATGGTGACTGATTAATGTTGTCAGATTAAATGTTTTTTGAGTGTCCCAACTAATAAAATCAAATACAAAAAAACTTATATTCTTGGTTTACTACTTCCTGTTTACAGCTTCATAAGTTGTCATTTCTCCTTTTGTTTGGTAAGTTCATGGTCACCATGGGGTGGAAAGCAGCGTAAAAGGAGTAAACAAGCATTTGTCTAAGAATCACAGGATCAAGTCTTTGGTCTTGGCTTTCTTTTCATTCATTTATCCATCCATTCATTCATTCTACATTATTGGGCATGTACTATGTGCTAGGTCTTGAGATGGACAAAAGACACAGAATGAACAAGACGGGGTTCTATCCTCAAGAAGATCTCATTCTGGTAGGAGAAGCACACAAGAAAAAACAAATTACATTACAAGACAAAGAGGGATGGAGCACAGGGAAGGAATATGAAAACCAAGCCATACGAAAGAGACTCTTCCTCTGCGCCTCAGTATTCTTACACATCAAAACAGAAATAACCGCTCTACCTTTGCCAAGCTTTATGCAACCAAATGAAGCAAAGAACTGGATTTGTAAGATATCATTATGGAAATTTTCAGTTTTATTCTTCCACAGTCTTGACAACCTTCATTAATCTTTGTAGTTCTTACCCTTGTTTACCAAAAGAACAGTGACTCAGAGCTACATAACAATTAGAGATAAAGTTAATTAGAAATCCATATTTCTTAACTGCTCTTTTTCAGCAATTGCTCACTGTTTAACTTGAAAGATCACTTTAAGTGAATGATAAATGAAAGCGAAAACTCATCGGCAATGGACAAATACATGTACATACAGAGAATTCCCATGAATTTGGGGTATTAAGTTTGGAATAAGAACACTTTTAGTCTGGAGGATGGGAGACTGGACAGCAGTCGTGCCCCCAGCCACTGCTGGTGACTGCCATGGAGGACGGTGGCTGGAGAGAGCCGGAGGTGTAGAAGAATGAATCCTGACTCCTTAGCCTTTCTATATACCTAAAGAGTGCAGAGCATCTGGAGAGTCTCAGAAAAATTAGTAAAAGCTAACATTTACTGAGCACTTCCAAAGTGCCAGACATAATCTAAGTGCTTACATGTGTTTTCTTAATTATTTCTCACAACAATGTTATGAAGTACGTTCTTCTATTAACTTCATTCTACTGAGGAGAAAACTAAAGGCATCTTGATTAGAGAAAACCCTTTGCTAACTAACACAGTCATTGTTTGAACCATTCTCTCCCTCAAAACGGAAGCAGAGAATGAGAAGGAAATTATTTCCACTAACCTTTTTCTCCAAAATGTGGAGTAATAAGAACATCCAAAAGAGGAGAATGCCTGAGCAAATGCAATAGAAACTTCCTCTACCAAACATCCTGAGCATCCCCACCTCAGAGTATTGAATCAGCGACGATGGCAAGGAAGGAGCAACCTGCATAATACAGCCTCTTCCGGAGAACAGAGGCCCAGATCTGAGAGAAACACTCCTGCCTCCTGCCACTCACACTGACTCGTGGGACAAAGGAACAATGTGGAGCTCTTGGGTGCCAATTATGTGTTACTGAAAACTGAAAACCAACAATGGCATTCACTCAAAAATCCGAAAGGACCGTGAGTCAGTCCTATGAGCATAACAAGCCTTAGCCAAATACTTTAATAAGCTTTCTAATTTAAAAAAAATTATCATTTCAATCAAACCTGGGTACTACTAATTGTTCTGTGACTCACTCAAATTGTGCTTTGGGCAAATTTTATTTTACTCATTTTCCCTCTCAATAAACTAAGAATCTTGATTCTATCAGCTGGAGCTTGTCACAGATAGGAGCTTGATGACAAAGGGAAATCATGAATAAAGGAGTAGTCCAAAGGGATACCTTCAGTATCTCGCTTCTAGGAAGGAAAACCCAAAGATTCAACAAAGCCATCAAGCTAATGGTGTGACCTGCCTTTTGTGTAATAAAAACAGCTGTGAAGCATTTCCCGCTGGGACTATTGAGGGCTATCAATTACTGTACCTGTGGGCAGCAGGCTAATTCCTCCATTGCCTGTTCAGCTTGAATGGTTCGTGTGTCCACTGCAGCCTTGTCCTCCCGTGAGATGCCAAGCCATCCACACTGGTCCATGTAGCTAGGCAGTGTCCCCTCATCAGCCCTACACCTCAGAGGAAATAGGGGCATCTGGGTCTCACTCTTTCTAAAAGAGAGCAGTTGTTTCAATCAACATACATTCACTGAACACACACCTTGGGCCAACTACTCTGAATTCAAAGGCTATCTCTTTTCTCCAGGAATTTGCAGGCCACTGGAACAGAATCATGGAAATAAAATTGCAACGAAATGTGATTACTTCGATAGAGGTAGGTAGGTATACAGAGCCATAAGCAATAAAGAGAGAGAGGGTAAAACCGACCAAGTTGTAAGAATTGAGGAAGCAAGAAGGTCAGGGAAGACTTCTCAAACTAATGTGAGTGATACTTGAACTGGGTTATAAAGGACAAGCAGGAGTTTTTCTATATTGTATTTTCTTGCTTATCTATAAGATCTCTGAGATAAGGATTAGGTTTTGTTCAGAGCTGTATTTGTAGCAACTAGCATTTTGCCTGAGACGTTTACTGAATGTATGAACAAAAGACGGAAGGAGGAAAGGAGGAATGAAGGAAGGAAGGAAATATGGAAGGAGGGAGTCTATTTATTTCATAGGTGTGGAGGAGTGTAGCAGACATCCGTTGACTTGCCCACCCCTGTTCTCTGGAATCTGCCCATCTTGTCCACAGGCATTGTACTAACAGTATATTACATTTCAACTACCTGATCTTGACCCCTAGACATAGATGATTGGTCCAGGAATGGGCCACTGACACAAAATGGACAAATCAGAGTATCTTCCTTGGAATTTGGGATTGGGACCCACAAAGAAAAAGAGTCTTAGCCTCTCTGGGTAGCTAGGTCTATAGCTTATAAAATTTGGGAAGTGGGGGAAGGCCATGTCTTCCACCATGTGAAGAGGGAGCAAAGGAAGCCAGTTCACAAAGAGCAAAGGATGAAGTAGGTATGCAAAGAAAAGCAGAGATGAGAAACAAGGAGAAATGTAAGACAGGAAACACTACTTTAGTTTCTACTTCATTCCAGTTCCTGGTTCCTGAGACCGAGTTATGTTACTACTTTTGGGTTCTTTGAGTCTCCCCATTTGTCCTTCCAGTAAATTTTCTCTTTTTCATTTAAGCCAGTTTTACTTGGTTTCTGATATTTGGAACCAAAAGCACTTTATCCAATGACAGTGAGAGTTGGGGTGAGAGGATTCCAGACAGAGGCCTAGCATGATCAAAAGCATTGAGGTTCAAAAGGCTTGGTTGCTTGAAGAATTGAGAGACGGAACATGGTCCTCCATTAGCTGAGATGGAGGAATAGGGTCTTGGGATACTAGGAAATCCCAAGACAAAAGGACCAGATATCATAAAAACAGATCCATCTTCACCTGGAAATTCCTACATTTGGAATGTGCCTGGGAAACATCATCAAAAAGTCTGAGAGGGGAATTCAAGTTCCATCTGGCAAAGGGATGTGAATGAAAACCTTCTGGGGGCCTGCATGTATAGGCTTCGGGGACTAATAAAGTTTAAAAACGTGGAAAGGGGCAGCAGGAACAGAGAATGGATACGAGCACTGAAGAGAGACTGATACATCAAAGTAGGACAACTTTCTGTTCATTTGCAGTGAGATGCAACGATCCGGCCCAGGAATACGTGACGTCTGTCTGCGCAGGACATTCTGTGTTACGTGACCATAGGATCACAATGTCCCTATGCATACTGATTAGAATTTACCTGTATGCATCCCTCCTTTCTCCACACAAATACTAATCTTCCACCATGGACTTCTGGACCTCCTCCCTCAAGTTGGAAGTCATTAAAGTAGCTCCTGATACATTTTTAGCCCTTCACCTTCTATTAGGCAGAATCTCATGCAGCAAGTACAAGAAAACAAATGTTCCGATGTTCTCCTACCCATTCATACTATGGAAACACAGTGTGGCCTCGCTTTTAGAAACTCCAACTCAATATATCACATACTACATATCTACATAGGGTAGAGTGTATTAGCATTACAAAAAGCATTACAAAATGAGCCTTCTCTTTGCAAAGGCTTAGGCTTCAAGGTTCCTTGAACTTGCCTGCTTCTCCAGTGCAATTAGAACATAATACGATTTTCCCAAACAGCACTTACACATACCCTCCTAGGAATATAATTATTGTATGTGATGGATTTGACCTATACTGAACTTAAGATCTTTGGCAAAAGTAATTCCAAATCACAGCTCTGGGAAGTTTTTCAAGGAAGTCAAGAGAGTAGAAGTTGCTTTTTGCAGCATCAACACAGGAGGAGATGTGAATCCAGCAAGTCTCTCTTGGTTTTAATAATTCACTGCTTGGTGTTATCTATGCCCACGTGACCAAAGGCCTGGGTATTGAGCACTCAACAACATCCCAGGCACATAAATAAACCATCTTCTGCTCTCAGTGCAGAAGGCAGTTATTGATCTGGTCTGTGATCTTTTCCTACCTGGCTTTCTGAGGATTTCTAAAATAGCTCACCTTAGGGGAATTAGAGACTCAAGTACTTTTCTTTTGTCCTTTGTTCAATTAAAAAACCACCACCACGTTGCAAAAAAATGAATTCTAACAGAAGAAACATCAGCATTTTAACTGACCAGATATCTTAGCCTGCAAGCTAAGAGACAAAAGGAAAAGAATTGATAGTCCTTTGACTGCCAATGTTTACCTTGTTCCATCAAGAATCAGGCTCCACAGGCTGGCCCTGTGGCCAAGTCGTTGGGTTCGTATGCTCCGCATCAGTGGCCCAGGGTTTGCTGGTTCTCATCCTGGCTGTGGATCTACACACCACCCATCAAGCCATGCTGTGGCAGCATCCCACATGGAGAAGCTAGAATGACCTACAACTGGGATATGTGGCTATATACTGGGGCTTTGGGAAGAAAAAAAAAGAGGAAGATTGGCAACACCTTTTAGCTCAGGGCCAATCTTCCTCATCAAAAAAGAAGAAGAAGAAGAATCAGGCTCCAAATTACAGCTCTGAGATCTTGATCAGCCAAAACCAGGCCATGTGCTCTCTGTGGATCAGATGGGAAGAAGAGATGCCCTGACACAGAAGTTCTCCCCCTCCACACACTCAGTTGCCCATTTTGGTTACCAGACTGAAAATGTAAATTTTAGTCCTAGCTTCTACTGGCTATGTGACCTGTGAAAAGTCCCAACGTTTCTCAGGACCTCAGGATCTTTACTGGTCAGATACAAATGATCGGCCACATAGCAGACATTTCTAGCCCCCTTATCCCTGATTGCCTGTAACGACAGAGGCTACAAATGCTAAATTCTCACTTTCCTAGCCTTTCTTGCAGTCAGGGTCCTATGAGATACATGGGGAAATCAGCTGGGGGATTCTGCATAAGAATTTCATCCTTGAAAAACACAGACAATGTGATAAAAGATTGTTATTCAAAATATACAAAGAATTCTTAAAACTCAACAATAAGAAAACAAACAACTCAATTAAAAATTGGGCCAAAGATTTTAACAGACATCTCACAAAAGATGATACACAGATGGCAAATATGCATACGAAAAGATGTTCCACATACGTTATCAGGGAAACGCAAATTAAAACAACAACGAGGCACCAGCACATACCTATTAGAATGGCCAAACTCTGGAACACTGACAACACCAAATGGTGATGAGGATGTGGAGCAATAGGAACTCTCATTCACTGCTAATGGGAATGCAAAACAGTACAGTCACTTTGGAAGGCAGTTTGGCAGTTTCTTACAAAACTCATCATACTCTTTCCATTCGGTCCTGCAATTACACTCCTTGGTGTTTACCCAAAGGAATGGAAAACTTATGTCCACACCAAAGCCTGCACACAGATGTTTATTAGCATCTTCATTCATAAATGTCAAAACTTGGAAGCAACCAAGATGTCCTAAATGGATGAATAAACTGTGGTATATCCAGACAACAGAATATTATTCAGCAGTAAAAAGAAAGAGCTATCAAGCCATGAAAAGACATGGAGGAAATTTAAGTGCATATTACAAAGTGAAAGAAGTCAATATGAAAAGGCTACATGTTGTGTGATTCCAACTATATGACATTCTAGAAAAGACAAAACAATGGAGAAAGTAAAAAGATCAGTGGTTGCCAGGGGAGGGAGGAATAGGCAGAGCATTCAAGATTTCTAGGGCAGTAAAACCATCCTGTATGATACGATCATGACAGATACATGTCATTACACATTTGTCCAAATCTGTAGAATGTACAATGCCTAAAGTAAACTGTCACGTAAACTATGGACTTTGGGTGATTACGATGTGTCAACGTAGGTTTATCAATTGTAGCAAATGCAGCCCTTTTGAGTGATGTTGATAATGGGGGAGGCCATGCATGTGTGGGTCAAGCAGTATATGGGAATCTCTGTACCTTTCCCTCAATTTTGCTTGAACCTAAAACTGCTTTAAGAAAATAAAGTATTAATTTAAAAAAAGAAAAACTAGAGACACAAGAGAAAAACACTCTCTCACCATCCCAAATACCCTCTTTATCCCTCTTTTTGACTCTTTCATGGGAGTTGTGATGCTTGGAACTGAAGCAGATATCTTGCAACCTTAAGGGGAGACATTGCCACACACAGATATGGACTGAGGGAACCTGTGTCCTTAAGGGTATCACTGAGCAAGTGGACTAACCTAGACTACAACCTCCTCCAGACTTCTTGTTAAGTAAACAATGTGTCCTTATGATGTAAGACTTGGCTGGTAGATTTTCTGTTACTTGCAGCCAAAAGCATCCTAATGGATACCTACATCTATAAAACATGAGGGTCAGACTGGGTCTATGGTGCTTTCCACTATAAAAAATTTCTAAGGCAATTTTTGCATCTATCCTTAGTACCCTCAAAGTCTCTTCCCTTGGCTGGCTTACCCATCAAGAGTAAGTGTAGCCATACAGTTGTCAAAAATATTTCTTCAAAATGATAAACTAATAAAAATTACATTGCTTCTCCTATAAGAAGATGAAGCCTCTGACCCACCAAGGGCAGAGTCTGACTTTGGCAGAGCAGTGAGTATGCATTTGCACTGAGCATCCCTCTGTCCTGGCATGAGATAGGATCCCTTGGTAAAATGATGGAAATACTTGGGAGATGGGCCCCTGGCAATAGCAAAGTGAGTATACACACCCTTTGGGATGCGATTTGAAGAGCACTGGTAAAAGGTCTCTGACGCCAAGTAACTCACATGTCCCAGGAATTTCCACCAGATTTTAAGCATTTCTGTTGCCAGAATCTTCTTGAAACATACTGATAGAAATAATGTCTAAGTTTGAGCACTTTCAAGCCCTGAGGAGATGGAAGATGGAGATGGGTTTCCAGATGGGTTTTGGAAATCATTAAGGATAGTAAAAAGACCACAGACTTCAGAGTTATAGGGCTATGTTTAAGTCCTTATTCTACCACTTAATACCTGTATATCCTGAAAAAGTCATTTGAACCCTCTAAGAATTATTTATAAAATGTCCTGCCCTTTCTTTTGTTCACGGCTATTATGGGAAGCCAATGAGACCATGTATGCAAAAAGGCTTTGTATAGAGTGCTGCCCGACTGTGAGAGGTTATCATTCTTAATGATGAGGAATAGGCAAAGTGCAGAGGGATAGCCAAAGGGCACCAGGAACCTTGGGGGGCTGAGGAGTACATCAGAAGGCAAACAATCACTACTTAACGTCAGTCTCAGGCAGGCCTTTGCTGGGTTGGTTTCTCTCTGGCTCTAGCTATAGAGCCTAAGCAAGGGTTAATCTCAGTCCCTGGCCTAAGCAGCCCCTTTCTCCAAACTAGGTAACAGGCCACCTCATAGTTACCTTAATAACTGTAGATGTTGGAAACACTCCCAGCTCAGCGCTGTTTCCTCCTCCTGTGTGGTTCGGGCTGTTTCCAAAGGCATTCAAGTTCCTCTAAGGACACTGCATTCTCTCATCTTTCCTATAGTCCTATAAAGGAGACTGAACTGTGCAGCCAGATGGGATAGAGAGAGGGAGGAGCAAGGTACAAATAACCAAACATTGGTTAGAGGCTCAGCTATAAACCAGCCATGCACCACTAGGCTAGTCACCAGCATCTCAGAGCGTCAGTTTCCACATCTGTGGTATGGGCCAATAACACTTGTTCTCATTGCTTCCAGTAAAGTTAAAGTGAGATAGTAGAGGAAAGGGTGACTTGAATACTGGAAAGCAACGCACAACTGTAAAATGTCTCCGGGGCCGTGGGCAGTTGTGGTTAAGAGGATGGGCTTTGAAGTTAGATGCACCCGGGTTATGTCCTAGCTCTGTCACCTCCAGCTATAGGATTCTGAGCCCAGTTGCTCAGCCTGTTCAAAACTTGAGTCATTGTCTTTACAATAGGACCCCTAAGATCTACTAGATAACCTGTCTTAGCGATTAAACAACAAATTCCTATTACTCATTAAGCAAACACTTCATAAATGTCAGTAGTAGTAGTATTTGTTGCTATTTTTATTATTATTATAACTATTAATCCCATCCCCTAGGTAGATAGCAAGAGTAAAACCACAGAAGGCCTCAGCATATGCTGCCTCCCCACCTTACCTGAGTGTTCACCCCAAAAAGTCACGCACTTCTGAAGGCTCTATTGAGACGTGAGATGTGAGAATGAGTCCAAAGCTTCAGAGTTGATAAGACTAGCATCCAGAAGCCCCTTCCAGACCGACACTCCGTCAGATCCCTTGCTGAGGGAGGTTTTACAGCAAATCCCTGTGCTCTGATGCAGAACGCGATCTGCAAAGCCCAGCATTGCTCCTGCTAGGCTCCCTGCCATGGAAAATCCACACTGCGGTGCTGAGGCGGCCTGGCAGAGGCACCTGGGGAAGCTCATCCAAGCCAGTCTTCACCCCCACTGGTTCCGCAGCCCCCAAAGGGAACTTGGCATGTCCCTCCTGAGAGTTCAGCCCCAGCTTCCACACTAGAAGCCAGCACTCTAACTCTGCCCAGCACTCTAACCTGCTGCCCTCCAGGCGTTCCTTCCAACCTAAGAGGCCAAGCTGAATGTCCTTCTGCCTATTGCTACTTCAAGATGGTGGGGCAATGACTGAGTCAGTGTCAAACCTTCCTGGGAAGCCACAATCCCAGGTAAATCATTATATCTTTGGACTTAACACATTATAATTTTTCATGTAATTACTTATCTGTCTCTCCCACTAGACTCAAACTCCCAGAACATAGGAGCCTCTTGATATTCATTTTTACATTTCTAAGCACAGGCACTGGTCCACAAAAAACTCTCAGTTAGTGTTTGTTTACCTAAACTGTTGAATTGCCAAATCCTAAAATACATGATCGTCATGTTTGGAGTGCTTCAATACAAGGAAAGTTCAACAAACTGTCCCTAAGACACTTTGGGACACGTGTTACTCTATCACTGGCCTCCCTTCATTCACCCAGCCAGTGGTTCCATTGCAGATAAACAGAGTCAAAAGGCAAGAAAGTGGGCAAAGAAGGCCTCAGAGACGCCACCCCTTCAACCACACTCTTGCCAATATTACAAGCTCCACGCATTCACCTGGCAAATCTACCCCAGGAACAACCCAACTCCCAACTTCTCATGCCTACCTCTGAGCTCTGAGTGCTACTGGAGACCAACACCACAACCAGGCATGGCCTCCAGCCCCAACTGGGCCCCCAAAAGCCAGCCAGCTTGAATAGTTCCCTGGGGAGAAGTCTCTTCTTCAGAACTGCTCCTCCAAGTCTCCCTCACTCTTCTGAAACCCTCAGGACATTACCTCTCATTTCACCAAGGAACTAGAAGCTACTGAGAACTCTCTCACCTTCCTGCCAACTTACTAACCTTCCTTCCTATCTCTACACCTTTCCTTTCCTCCTTCCCTCCAGTTACAACCAATAAGGAATCTCTCCTCCCATATAAGAATAACCATTGCACTAAGTCCTGGGCCCTTACTCAGGGGCTCGGTATCTCTCTTATTTTTACCATCCTTGAGATTTCAGCTTCTTATTTCCTAATGGGTCCTTCCCAGTGGCCTGTAACCTCATCAAGTCTCTTTCACCTTTAAAAAAAATAATAATAACAACAAAGACAAACCAACAAAAATCCCCATTTACCTTGGTATTTACCCAAATGCACTAAAAACTTATGTCCACAAAAAAACCTGCACATAGATGTTTACAGCAGCTTTATTCATGACTGTCAAAACTCAGAAGCAACCAAGATGTCCTTCAGTATGTGAATTCAGTAAGAATGGATAAATACACTGTGTACATTCAGATAATGAAATATTATTCAGTGCTAAAAGGAAAAGAGCTATCAAGTCATGAAAAGATGTGGAGGAGACAAATGCATATGACTAAGTGAAAGAAACCACTCTGAAAAGGCAACATGCTGTATGATCCCAACTACATGCCATTCTGGAAAAGGCAAAACTATGGAGACAGTAAAGAAAAGCAGTGATTGCCAGGAGTTAAGGGAGAGAGAGGGATGAACAGGCAGAGCGCAGAGGATTTTCAGGGCAGTGAAACCACTCTGTATGGTACTACAAGGGTGGGTGCACATCAGTATCCATTTGTCCAAACCCAAGAATGTGCAACACCAAGGGTGAGCCCTAACATAACCTATGGACTCTGGATGATGATGATGCATCAATGTAGGTTCATCATTTGAAACAAAAGTACCACTCTAGTGGGGGATGTTGATAATGGGGGAGGCTATACATGTGGGGTGGCCAAGGGATATATGGGAAATCTCTATACCTTCCCCTCAAAGTTGCTGTGAACCTAAAGTTGCTCTAAAAATTAAAACCTATTAAAACTATTTTTAAAATCCACATTCAACCCTCAGTTGCAATTACCAGAATAAGCAGGCATTAAAATAATTACAGATTTTGACAGGTTATGTTATCAAGGAATAAAAAATAAGTGGGGCCGAGATAACATAGAGAGAATATGCTCACCATGCAGACTCCCAATAGCCTGGGACATTTGACAGTTAGCCTTCATTGTAAATGAACTGTTAATAAACTGCTATACATCTCAGGCCTCTGTGAATTCATTAGTCTGAGCCAGTATCTTAAGTCTGATCCCCTTTGTTCCCTCCTACAGTGAGTTTCTGGCCATCCAAAGTGGAAGATCAAATTCTGGAACTAGTCATATAAAAGGGATTCAGTAGATATTCTCTTAACCAACTTCTGCTAGCTGACTTGACAGAACCAACATGCTTCAGTCCTTCTGTAGGACACACAGACTGATGGCCACAGCACACTGAATGTTGTGGTTAAGCCAGTAGCACAGTCTCATTAACACACACTTCTCCCAGTTGAACTATATCTTTACGTTTTGCAGAAAATAGAAACAACTGTTTACTATTATAATTAGGTAATTTAATTAAATATTACTTTATATATTTATACATTAGGTAAGCATATGTATATACACCTACACACTTTTATATACTTATATATTATAAACTGATTAAATATGAATATAAAAAGAAAAAGATTAACTTCTAAAATGTAGTCAAACGTTCTAGAAAGACTTTATAAGCTAAGTCGATAAAAATTGCTGGTGAATTGGGTACAGAGGAGAAATTTTTAAGAGTTTGGAGGAGAGGGATTATAAAAATTTCGAAGTGTTCTACACACAGATTGCCTCCAAGTGTGAAATTCTCATCCCACTTTACAGAAATTGAAACTAGAAGTCGCAGATGATGCACTGCGGGTATACGAAAGATAGTGCTGAACTCCAGGATGAAGTAACTGTACTCAAAGGCTTTGGTTTTGTGTCAAAAGGTCAGTGAATAAATTCACATTTATATACTTTCAGTAAAAATAACACATCTAGGGAACCCGTGAATCATGTTTTATGCTTCCTCACTTTAATCAGATTTGTCAGTTGACCAGTGGACTGCTGGTCCCATCACAGACACTCTTCCCATGTAGTAGGGCGCTAGATCCCGTCCAGCTGCAGCAGGCCCCCCTCAGACAATCCCACCTGCTTCCCCAAATTCCTACAGCTGTGTTAAGAAGGCTTCCTTTAGATCCAGGCCTTCAGTCATGCCACAGCAGCTAGGCCATGTCAATTATGACACGAAGTAGATGTTCAATAAATGATTGCTGGAAGAATGGATTAATGATTAACAACAGAACAAAGATTTGGAGGTTCTTCCAAAGTTCACCTCATCTAGTCCCCTATCACTAGCATAAACTAGTTCATCAAAGTGTTAGTATTTTCTTTGTAAAAATCCACTAGAGAAGAGAAGAGTTGGAACTCACCCTTGCTTTAGAGATACAACGATCTGTCTCTCATATATTCTAAGTCATTCATTCTAAGGAGTAAGTTTCTTTCTCCTTGGCGGCTCTAAAAGACATGGACACTACTTATTGCTGAATCTACTTTGGTCTCCCCAGATCCTACTAAGCTATTCATTCAACAAACACTGATTAGGTACCAACAATGTGGCAGGCACTGTACTAGGTGCTGGGGATATGGGAGGGAACACAACAGGCACAATCTCATCTCTCAAAACCTCCTAGTCACAAAGGCATAAAAAGTATAAGAAGGCTGTTTTGTGTTCTGAAACAATGAATCCACAGGCAAGGCCAAAAGTAAGGTGAGGCAGGTCAGGCACCTAGGGTACCCAATTGAAGGAGGTATCGCTCTCAGGTTCTCATGCATGGCCTTGAGAGTAATGCCTCCTTTCATTTTTGAACCCTGGGCGGTTTGCTTGCCTAGTCAATAGGTAGCTTCCCCTTTCCTCCTCCTGACTATGTTTCGTTTTTGTCTAGTCAAGCTTCCAGAATCAGTTTTATTCGATTCATACATTGCCCACGATAAATCTCTGGGCCTTTTTGACCCACAAGTGTTTGGTATATTTTGACATAGTTTGCACCTGAGAATAGATCTTAAAGGTCTGTTTAACCATAAATGTATCAACCTCACTACTCTTAAGAAACCACCATATTTTATTTTTCAACTAAGAAATTAGCAAGCAAACCAGAGAGTAATGAATAATTATGTCTTACTCCAAGGTGTGGACAGGTTTCAGCAAATAAAGAGTCCTATACTTGTGTGAGTTTAAAGATGCTAGGAAGAATCCCTTGCTGAAAAAAATCTGCTGGGAGACAGGATAAAGCAGGAGTAAAGAGTTCAGCAGTCAAGACTTGAGTTCAATTTCAAGCTCTGACATTTGCTAGTTGGATCAAAAAATGAGTAAGACATAATCCCTGCCACCAAGAGGCACACATCTACTAGGGACGACAAATTGATGGTTACAACACGGCGAGGCAAGCACAGTGATGGAGATGTTCCCAGTCTTAGGAGCACAGAGGATGGGGCCTGAGAGGAAGAGAAGGAGACAAAGGGAGGAGGGGCTGCCTGAACAGTGTTAAAGGAAGCATAGGAGTCAGTCAGGGACAGAAGAGGGAGAAGAGCGATCTAGGCAGAGAGGACCTCAGAACTGTTACATTTTTTCCAATTGAAAGACTAAAAGGTTGTTTCAGTTAATGGGAATGTAATAGAAAGATACACAGAGAAATAAGAGACATGAAATCACTCCCTACAGCAAGACAGTCAGACCTCATTTGGAACATTGAAGAATCAACACAACTCTTAGTGCTCAGTTATCTTGTGTTCTCTAACGAGTAGATCCCTTGCCCCTTATTCTAGTGATCCATCACCCTGGTAATTAAGCCCCTCTTTGCCTCTCTTTATCTCCCTCTCTCTCTTTATCTCTGTCTCTCCTCTTTCCACATCTCCAGCCACTGATGTCTTTTTACCTTATTCTCTCTGATTTTTGTTTATTCATGGTGCTTACTGCCACTGAGCTTCTGCCTACCACCGTCACCTTGACTTCTTCCCATTCTAGTGTCTGCTGATTTTCTGTTCATTGGACTCAAACTCACCAAGAGTGGGACTCTGATGGCCAGCCCCCTCCCATGGAGAGCAGCTCTGCTGGGCGGAGTTCTTATGCCAGGCCACCTTGAGGCTGCTCGTCAGTGGTATCTCTGTGTCAGATGCCTGTTCCTGGTTAAATTATCTGTATACAGAGCGTGTGTGTGTTGGGGGGAGGGGGGCTGTCACACAGTTAAAGCACACTAACCATAAACCTACACATAGGCAACTTTGTTCAGAAGCTTCCTCTCAGTGCCCTGAGCAAAAGCACTGAGGTGGAAAAGCGGTTCTATGAGCTGCTTGGCCATCCTGGAAAGTAAAGCTGGAAGAGAGAGTGTTTAGGAATGAGACTGGCCCAGGGCCTGGGGGTTTGTGTTCAGGTTTAGGATATAGCATGGTGAATCTCAGGCTACAAACTCAGATATGCAAGAATATCACATTTCCACATGTACTTTAAATCAGATTAATGCTAATGCTGAGATCCCTTCAAAATGGTGGCAGAAAATTCAATCTCAATCAATTGAGGGATTTGTCCTCGGGTTTGTGCAAAGATCCCAGAGTCTTCTGTGGAACCAATGCACTGAGGAGGCTACTCTTGGCCTCTGGTTGTTGGTCCACACAGGGAACCACTAAAGTACCTGGTGCTTGCCACTGCAAACCTCTGCTTTCTTTTTGCTGAAGGCAGGCCCTGATCCCTCCTCACCTAGCAGGTGATAGGGTCCGGAAAGAAGCCCAGCTCCCAAGTCCATACCCACTGCTCTCTCACACACAGACAGGCTTGTAACATGGCTGCTCTCCTCCCCAAACACCAGCTCACCCACCCCACCTCCCTGCCTCCAGCTACGCGTGGCTACAGAATGGGAGGGGTTTTTACAGGACCTGTCTGTCCCGTTAGAGAATTCATTGATGAAACAGCCTGGCTAAATGTAATGAATAACATGATAACACATCTGAAAGGAGGGGAGCGGTTTGAGAGTGGGGTATTCAGAAGGAAATGTAAGCAATGATGGAGCAAAGAATATCACTTTTCCTAGGAAGGCTGCGTGCTGTGGCTGAGATGAGAATCCATCACTGACAGAGCGAAGAGTTACTGGCGGGGGGGAGGCTGAGGAGATCCACGAGGCAGGAGTGTGTCTTTCAGGATTGATTTGGCAGAAGAGGAGACAGTAGTATTTCAACGGGACCTTTAGAGCAAATAGAAAATCAGCTCTCTGGTTGAAACAGATGCAGAAGAAAAACTGTGTATTCGGAATATGTTTTCCCCTGCAGGAAGAGAGAATCATGCAGGGCCCTGGAGAAAAGCCTTACAAAACAGGACAGTAAGGAGTCACTATCACCAGAGACTTCTCCTCTTCCACAGAAGGAAGGTCCCATCATTGGAGGAAGGGAATCCGAAGATCTGGGATCACCGCTCACCTGCTATGTGATCCCCTGCAACCACCTTACACTCGCTGAGCCTCAGTGTCTTCGCTATAAAATTGGGATAATAGTAGCTGCCTCACAGGGTTGCTGTGTTATGATGGTCCTCCGCAAGTGCCGAAAACCAAGGGAGCTATCTACTGCATGATTCCAACTATATAACGTTCTGGATAAGGCAAAACTGTGGAGACAGTAAAAGGATCAGTGGTTTCCAGGGGTTGGGGGAAGGGAGGGTTGAACAGAGGATTTTTAAGGCAGTGAAACTATTCTTTATGATGCTATAATGGTGGCTATATCATTCTACTTTGTTCAAACCCATGGAATGTACAAACCCAAGAGTGAACCCTAATGTAAACCATGCACTTTGAGTGGTAATGATGTGCCAATGTGGCTTTATTGATTGTATCAAATGTACCATCCTGGAGGGAGATGTTAATAATGGGGGAGACTATGCATGGGCGGGTGTAGCAGGTATGAGGGAAATCTCTGTGCCTGTCTCTCAATTTTGCTATGAACCTAAAACTTCTCTAAAAATAAAGTTTATTAATAAAGAAATAAAGTCTATTTTTGGAAAAAGAGGCCAACGTTAGTGTCATCAAACTCATTAGCACGTTAGCATGAGATGCCCTCTCTATGTGGACGTCTGACAGTTCCATGGCTGTCCCCTGTGGCTTCCATTCCACCACTACACAGCCCTGAGCAGGCTACAAACCACTTTCACATGCCTCATCCTGTGGTTTCCTCAAGGTTGCACAGCTCTGTGGCTGGTTCAGGTGGAAGGAGCAGGCCTCAGGCAGCCCCAGGGCTTGAACTCAGGGCCCTGCTCCTTCCACCATGTTGTGTTTGCAGATGGCTCAAAGATGGCTCCTATCCACACCAGCCTGGTGCCCACCGCCATGCCTCCCTCCTCAGTGTCTCCAAGATCTTCAGGATGTCCTTGCCCTTATTCTGCTAATGTCTCCCTATCCTGCCTCCCAACCCCTGCAACTGACAATGGCCACAGAGGCCACACATCCCTCCCTGCTTTTCCCTCTGCCTGTGCTCACAATTGTGTCCAGATGGGCCAGACTCCACTGAACTCATATCAGCCAACGAGTTTCTGCCCTCAACTCTTCAGAACCAACATTCTGTTATAAATTCCCCTCAGGAAAAACAATAATAATAGCATCACTATTGAACATCTGTTACATACTAGGCACTTTGATATATTGTCTCATAGAATTCTCACTATAGACTTTTGACTGAAGCTCTAAGTCAAAAACCAGTATACTCATTTTTCAAATTAGGAGATTGATGCTCAGGAGGTTGAATTCCCAGTTAATAGAGGAGTAAGGATTCAAAGCAGGTTAGTCTCACTCCAGAGTCCATGTTCCACTCCATCCTCCAACTTCTTGTAATTGAAACGTTGTTCTTCTGACTCTACTTTCCTCCCAACCCTATTTGGTGAAAGGACTTCTCCTCATGCCCAGACAGGCACTTGAGTTTTCCATTATCCATTCTGGGTCAATCTTTAACCTCCTTCCTTTAACAGATGATGTCAAGGCCATCAGCCTATGCCTTTCCTCTGGACTTCATCACAACCTACCTTCCTCTGTGATGTCCCCTCTCATCATCCTCAAGGTTTCCAACACCCCTACTGACAACCCTTTTAATTCCTTAGCCTCTAAGTTTCTCTACAGAGCTAATGACCTCCATCTCTGCTCAACCACAGGAACCTGCAGGGACATAAGCATTCCACAGACATCATTATTGCTCCCACAGCTTCAGAACATCACACCATGTCTATAAACCCCTATGGTCCCTTTTCCTGATCCTTTCCTCCATTTCTCTAGCCTCTTGTGATCTTCATTTCCTCATCTATATTAACCTCCCAGTCCGTCAACCCCTTCCAGGGTTCATTCACCCACATCCCACAGGTAGTCACTTTCACAATGCGCTCACTTCTGTTCTAGGAGTCCATTTACCATCCAAATGCAGTGCTTCCACAGTTAAGCAATCCCCTCTTTCCCAAGACTTTCTCCAGAAAAAATTGGCAGTAGGAACAAAGTAATAAAATGACCGTGAGCCTTTCTCAATGTAAAATCAAATACATGTGACCAATTCCAGCAGAGCCCATATTTCTGCTGAGAGCCTTTCATTCAGCTCTCAGTTCTCTCCCCCATGAGTGGTATTTCCCATAGCATCCACTCCTCCTGTTTCCCTTAGCCTCAATCCCTAATGTACCACCTCACTTTCTATAGATAATTTTACTTTTACTGGGAAGACTATAACAATTTAACGTGATTTAATTCCCTCAGCTTTCCCAGCCTTTCCTTAAATATCACCAGAACTTCCTTCATTCTCATATCTGAGAAGTGTCCTGCTTCTTTGCCAAGACCAACACTTCCACTTGCTCTTGATCCCATTCACTCTTATCTCCTCCAGTATCTCATTTTATCTGTAGTCCAATCTCTCCCTCCATCCCTCCCTTCACTGGCTCTTTGCACTATGTCCGCAAAACAACATGGTTTCCCTAGGCTAAATCAGCGCCTCTGGCAGGGGCATATGTGTAGTCAGGAGTCATTACTTAAAACTATGAAGCAGGCACTGTGCTTGATGATGGAGAGACAAAGAGAAATGAGATAACTTCCTCTCCTAAGGAGCTCAAATTCAGAATGAGAAACAGATAAAGAATGGCATAAAGTCTAGGCAAGGAATAAGTACAGGATTATGTAGGATAACAGACAAAAGACATCTACGCCAGACAGAGATGTTCCTAGAAAGGATGACACCTGAGCTTGGTCTGTATCAGTTAGGAATATGTTCTATAGCAATCAAAGAAAAGCTGATCGATAACTTCCACAGATGTGATTCATCTCTCAAGTTCAGTAGGAGTCCAGGAGAGGCCAGTGCAGGGCTAGCACAACGACTCAACAATGTCATCAAGGACCCAGGCTCTTTCCATCTTTCTGCTTCATCTTGAACATGTTGTCTTTCACTTTCATACTCTCATCTCAGGGTTACAAGATGGCCTCTGTATTTCCAGATCTCTTTTCTACTTTCCAGACAGGAGAAATGGACAAGAGTATAGGGGCAAAAGACTCCCTTGGCAAATTTTGCCTTTTTGGGGGAATGGGTGCCCTCTGCAGGGACTTCTGCCAAAAACTCATTGTTCAGAACAGTATCCCATGGCCATTCTTAGCTGCAAGGAGGATGAGGAAGTGGTTTAGTGGGATAGAAAAAACAAATAAGAGTTGCAAAGATTCAGGAAATAAAGAAGGGAGAACAATCAAAGCTGTAGGACTCACATATATGAGGTGAGAGAGCACATGGTTTATTTGGGAATTGTCGAGCAGTTCAGAAGGGAGGGAGAGGAGGGAACCAGAAGGGGCTATGGGAGAGGTGAGATGGAAGAGGTAGGCAGGGCTGAAACATGCAAGACTTTGATGCCATACAATGGATTTGGACTTTATCCTGAAGATCCTTAGATCAGATTTATATTTTATTTTATTTATTATTTTAGTGAGGAAGATTGGCCCAGAGCTAACATCTGTGCCACTTCCTCTATTTTGTATGTGGGATGCCAACACAGCACAGCTTGATGAGCAGTATATAGGTCCATACTGGGGATCTGCACCTGCAAACCGCAGGCTGCCAAAGCAGAGCATGTGAACTTAACCACTACACCACTGCACCAGCCCCATAGATTTATATTTTAGACAGATCACTCTTTATGATGAATGGGGAATGGATTTTAGGAGTGCAAGATTAGAGGAAGAGAAATCTTCAAAGTGATGATGGTAAAGAATGATGACCTGCTAGTGGGACAGAAAGATGTGAACAGAATCTGGAGGTATGATAGGACACACCTCCTCTGAAAGGACTTTCCTCACCACCCTATCCAAAATAGCAGCTGCGCCAGACTATCTGTTAATAAGTCCTCCCTTCTTGCTCTCACCCGTCTTCCAGGGCTAGAAGAATGGGAACCACATTTTCCAGATTCCCTTGCCATTAAGTTTTCAAAGTTACATTCTAACCCAGTTCCTCTTCATTCCCAGATTATGGCAAACATATTCCTGGATGGTCTCATGGTTTCAAATCATCTCCTAATCCAACCTTCATACCACTTCAAGGGTAAACATCACTTCATAACAAACACTTCAATCATAAATATTGCTTACCAACGCAAGATGCAAAAACAGCTCATCTCAACTGTACAACAGTGGAACAAGCTACTTGCAAAGTAAGCAATTCTCACCATTGCTATGGACACTGCTTATTTAGTATTTATTCTGTCGCCTCTCATTACCATCTGTATATGACTCATTTTTTTCTCTACTAAACTGCCATTTCCATAAGAGAAATGCTGCAGATGGAAGAGTTCTTTATCTTTTTCTATTGAGTCATGCCATGTCTCAGTTGCTTAGCAGGCTAGAAAACTAAAAGGCAAGAAATAAATCAAGAAATATTTGCAGCATATATGACAGATACAGGTCTTATATGATATACAGAAGACTTTTTATAAATCCAAAATAAAATAAATAAACACTCCAAAAGAAAAATGGTAAATAAACGTGAATAGGCATTTTGCAAAAGAAATTGAAGTGGCTAAATACAATTTTTAAAACTAAACTTGCTAGTAATCAAATAAATGCAAATTAGATTAAACATCTTTTTTAATATATGAATTGGGCAAAGGTGAAACGAATTACAATAGCTAATATTTATAGGGTATTTACTATGATCCAGGTTCTCTTCTAAGTACTTAACATGAATTCATTCTTTTAATCTTCACAACAAGCCCTGTGAGGAAGTTGCTATTATTGTCCCCTATATTTTACAGATAAGGGAAAAGGCACAGAGAGGTTAAGTAACTTACCTGGATTCATACAACTAGATAGTGCTGAAGACAGAATTTTATTCAGATACTCAAGCTCCATAACCCCCTTCTAGGTATTTCACCCTTTGTCTCTAGAAGATTAAACATTTATTACATGTTTTCTATTTGCCAAGTATAGTGTTAAGTGTTGTGCATAGATTACTTTACATGACCCTTACAAGAGCCCTAGAAAGGATTTATTTCTATTTTTTCCAGTTTACAGACTAACCAAACTAGTCTCACTAAACTAAGAGGAACTGAGAAACTTAGCCAAATTAACAACTAGTAGATGACAGAACTAGGTTTGTTTCCACAAAAGCCTATACCCAGTGTTGGCAAGAGTTTGGGAGAACAGGCGCTTTCATGTACTGGTGGAAATGTTAGATGGCACGACCATTGTGGGAGGCAATTTGGCAAACATCATTTGCTTTTGCAGTTTACCACTGGCTAATATAGTCTTTCAACCATATTTCCTTTAGAAATGACTATGTACAAAGATTCTTCTAGAAAGGTCTTTAATAAATATTATTTATAATTTGGGCTAGAGAAGGAACACAATACAGCTATTAAAAATGATGTTATAGCAGAAGATTTTCATGACATGAAAAAAGGGTTAATGATATGTTGCATAAGGAGAAAAGGCAGACCACCAAACAGCAGGCACCATTTGATCTCATTTTTAAGAAATTGTGTAAACCAGAGTTGATTAACTAGACAGTTAGACAGCAGATAGATGGCTGACTAGTTTGCTATACGTAGCTGGATATTTAGATACATAGAGTTATCAAGATAGATAGCTACAGCTAGATTTTTTTTTTAATATTATGGTTACCTCCATATAGTAGGATTTCAGGTGACTTTTTTCTTCTTTGTATTTTTCTGTATGTTTCCAATTTTCTCTTTTTCCACTTGTAATAGGAAGAAGAACATGTCGATTTTTTTATGTGGTTCTACAGCATAAACCAAAGAAGGTGTCTCAGGCTCTTACAAAAGTAATATTTCTACCTAAAGTTCAGAGACAAGGGCAGGGATTACAGTGCTGGGGCAGACAGAAGCCAAGAATAATGGTTCATATTCCCCACAGGCCAGTCTCAGAAAAGATTAGTCCTTCCTCACAAACCCAGGAAGAAAATTCTCTAGACTCCAGATCTCTTCTCATTGCAGGAATCCAGACAATTCTCTCTTGTGCTAAAATATTGGCTTTTCTTTTGCTGGTGTTCCTCATAGACCACGCCCCACTCTGGTACTAATGTACCTTCTTGTCTGATGAACCAGGTGATTTGGTTAACACTGTTTATTTGCTGATTACATAAAGATGACTTTGTTAAAAAGATAAAAGGTATCTCTCATAGGTGCAAGACTGAGAACAGCCACAGGCAGATTTTGCTCAAACACCTGTTTCATTCTTCTGGGTCTCCATAGACTGGCTCTCTCTGATTCTCTACCCCACCTTAGAAGATGGCCCCAAATTCACAGCCTCAGGATCAATCCCATCAACTAGCTGGAGAAAAGCCAATTGGCTCAATTTGGCTTAGGCATCCATCCTTGTTGTCACAGCTAGGCCAGCATGTGGGTTCCAGGATGTACCCATGCAACCACCCTGTGACCTTGCAGATGGAGGGTGTGGTTCCCAGAGACAGGGGAGATGCTCAAAGCTGAGCAGACCCTCTGAAGAGGTATCCTCTGCTAGTCCACTCTGCCATCTTTCCTGGCTGCAAGACCACTTATCTGCAGTTAGGATCCCAAAAGCTAGCATCCAGCAGCAGTCTTGTCAGTCAATTCAACGAGAAGGGCAGGACCAACCTTGCCTCTCTCTTCTTTTCTATCTTCCTCAGCACAGCACATCGGAGAGTTTGAATACTTATTGTCAGATTGCCTGAGAGAAGTGTCAGCCTTCAACACAAGCTAATAAAGTGGTATAAACACCCTAAGACTAGCTTCCAAGTGATGAAGCCAAACAAACATTCTGCTCCAGAAACAGAACCAAGGAGAGCGGTGGGTTTTAAATTGTGGGTTAGTGAGATTTCTAAGTAGAACTCAATTTATTGTGTGTGTGTGGGCATTTTCTCCTCATTGGCCAAAGTAAAGAGATGAGAGACTAGAAATCACCTCTATTTTAACAGCACACAGTTCTCCATGCTGGAAGCCTATTAAAAAGATATTTCCGTCCATAAAATAAAGGAGCAATGTTTGCATAGGAATGCAAACAGAATGGAATTTAGATCCCATCTCCTCAGGCCTACTGATACTGAGCTCAGATACATTAAGAGAATGCCATTTGGGATCTTGTTTTAATTGGATTTTCTAATCTTCCATATATTCTAATGAGCTTGGGGGGAAAAATCTTCAGTGTTTAGAATATAGCCTCTATCAAGATGATCCAAGAGCTTTCTTCTCTTTGGGTTATTCTGGTTTGGGGAGTAATGGTGAAGAGGGATTTAGTGTGACTTTCCATCACCTTCAGGAATTTCCCAGCCATCAGCCTTCAGGAGGTACCTGTCCAAGCCTTTCGTTTCAGTCTCTGGAGAGCCATGTGTTATGAAAGACAGACCCAAAGGCCTTCAGTAAACATCTTTCTCAGAGAGCTCACTACAGTTCAATATGTTGTACCTGATGATGATTTAACAAGGATCTACAACTCCAATAGTGGCCAGAGGTTGTAGACCAGAAAGGCAGAGGGCTCTGCTGACCAGTAGCCACTCAACAAAGGGCACGTTACCACAGGGATCTCTGACCCTCCATCCAGACCAGATGGACAGGAATGCCCAGCTCCTTAGCAATACTGTCTAGGAAAACAAATGTAAACACAACATTGACCACCTCTGACCATCGGTATTAGTTTGTTATGGCTGCCATAAAAAGTACCACAGACTCAGTGGCTTAACCAACAGAAATTTATTTTCTCACAGTTCTAGGGGCTGAAGTATGAGATCAAGGTGTTAGCAGGGTTGCTTTCTTCTGAGGCCTCTCTCATTTGCTTGTAGATGGTTATCTTCCTCCTGCGTCTTCACATGGTCTCCCCTCTGTACATGTCTGTGTCCAAATTTCCTCTTCTTCTGAGGACATGAGTCATATTGGATTAGGACCTGTCCTAATCACCTCATTTTCATGTAATCACTTCTTTAAAGACCCTATTCCAAATACAGTCACATTCTGAGGTAATGGGCATTAGGACTTCAACATACTAATTTGAGCCCATCACACCATCCAAAGGAAAAAGATGGAGTGTGCATACTTCCTCCAAACCTCTCTGACCCCATTGGGGAGTCAGACCAGCACGGTTCTTACATGTAAAAGCTCCAGACAGATAGCCTGGATCCTAATACTGCACATCTGGACACAAGCTGTGAGACTCCTCTCTGGGCCACAGTTTCTCAGATGCAAAATGGGGGTGGTTGTAATAGTACGTAAGTCCTATGACATAGGATTGCCATAATAATTAAATGAGTTCACACATATAATGGGCTTAGAACAGCACCTGGCACAAAGTAAATGCTTAGTAAATATTAGTGAGTATTATTATTAATTGAGCCACTGGGCATCCCAGCTAATTACTGGCCTAGCCTGGGTGGGGATCTGTTGGATGCACTCAAAGCATCATTGAAGGTGCCCCCCAAGGGACCCTAACTGAGGATACTCTTGAACCCATGAGTCTGACCACAACCTGTCAGCCATAAATTTGGGAATAAATATCCATCCACCTCCCAGAAGCCTCAGCCAGTTCACTTTTTTAACTTAGGCTCCCGAGTACTTAAGGCTTTTGCTAGTATTGAATGAATTTGCATCTACTTGCAAGTCAGGTTGCACAGGTTGAATTGGCAGGCAATGAATTTTTCCCTTTGTTTTTCTTGTTCTCACTGAAGACTACAAAGAAAGGCGCAAACTAATCCTTGGAAGATAAAAGTCTTCAAGTGATTCTTCTTTTCGAGCCTATTTAGTCTTGCCTAAAGCTAATCAGCTTGCTTGTCAAAGCAGACCCTAAATCTGTGGAAATACCCGACAAGGAGGAATATATAAAGACAAACACCATTTTGCTCTGATGTGCTGGGTGTTTGTCATTTGAGGGTGCTGCATCTCCAGCTTTACAGGAACTACACCAGAGTCAACGGAATCCTTCACTTCTGTCACAGAAGTGGAGTGCCCTCCCTGACATCAATAGACATTTTTTTTAGGACCTATTATGTGCATATCACTGCCCAGAGGTGGAGAATGAAGAAAATGTAGTGATGAATAAGCAAGTCCCTCAAGGGGGCTGAGAGTATAGTGGGACAGACCTCCCCTACATCTTTATAAGAAGATGTGATAAATGCTGGAAGAATTATAACCACACTGCCAGGGAACTCTGAGAAGGCAATGCTGGTGACTGGTGATGAGGGAAGGCTGTATTTGGGGTGGGCCCTTTGAAGGATGAGTAGACAGATAGCAATGTGGAGATAAGACCTTCACAACGGAGCAAACAGGGTAAGTCAAAGGGGCAGAGGCACGAAAATTCCTGAGGGGATGAAGTAACATCATTGGGGCAGTGAGGGAAGGGTGAGAAAGGAGCCTGAAACCCACAAACACCGCCCATTTGGAACTCGTTCACTTTTAGGAACAGGCATCACCGGGCATGAACACAGAGACCAAGCTCACCTGCCTTCCGCATTTAATACCGGTCCCCATCCTCATTCCCATTTGCTGCTTGTGTTCCTAGTCTCCACCCGTACACTGGCTGTTGAAAAGCCTCCTAGAACATTTCTATCACTGCAGAAAGTTCTACTGGACAATGCTGTATGAGAGAATATTATTCAAGACAGCTAGAGCCTTTTGGACAGGTTTGGAACAAAGCAATTCATAATCATTGCTAAGGGAAGTTAAAAATCAGAAGCATGACAGTCATTTAATGTCCGATTATTTTTGCCTTTGCCAACCCGAGGGAGGACCTGATTTAGACCATGCTGTTAACATCTTCAGTCTCAAATACTTCTTCAGGGTTTCAGGTAGCCTTCGGTAACTTAACCATTATTTAGAACCTAGCCATCTCTGTGCTATTGATCCCATTTTTGTGTTGTGTATGAGGACAAGCCCATATGTATGTTCCATCTCAAAAAAAGAGTTTTTAGTTCCTTAAATGCAAGGATTTATTCTTATAAGTTTTTATATCCCTAGTGCCAAGCCCAGTGCTTTGTACATAGAATATGCTCAGAAAACACCTGTTGGTGAATAGTGGCATACAAGGCTCTCTATGACCTAGACCTGCTTTCCTTTCGAGCCTCATCACTCCCACTCCCAGACCTGCTCTTTACAGTTCAGTTCTTCTGAGCTCCAGGCAGTTCCCCCAAATGCTCCAGGTTTTATACACTCCCAGGCCTTTGTACACATGCATCCCATCACCCTTCACCTTGGTCTGGCCAGCCCTTGCTCATCCTTCAGGAATCAGCCTCCACTCCCCGTTCCTCACCTTGCGTGACCTCCAGGCCCCGTTAGCTGCCCCTTCCAGAAGTTCCCTCAGCATGCCCTTCTGTAGCGCCCATCACTCGATGTGTGATTGCCAGTTAGCTGTCTGTGTCCTCTGCTACATCATGAGCTCTGTGAGGGCTGGAACTACAGCTTGTGTGTGGTTGTATGCCCAGAACTGAGGATAATGTCTGGCACAGAAAAATCACACAAATATTCATGATAAAATAATTGAAAATTTTTTCAGAGTTTTATTGATCTTCAGTGACAAGTTAATTTTAACTATTTTATCTATTACTTTTTATAAAATTTTACTTCTTTTGTGGCATTTCATAAATATTTCAACAACCATTTATATTCTTTCAAATAGGGAAAAAAGGGTGCTATCTTGAAGTGTTATGCTAACATGCTTAATGAGAAAAGGGATGTCAGCCTCTATGTCAGACCCTTGAGATATCTTAAAAGGTTGTTTTTCCACTCCAGCCCAGATGGTCACAGTGACCCTAAAGACAGCCTGTGCAACACCTGTGCCTAAAAGCACAGCTCCTAATAGCTCAACATTGTTGCAGGGTGATGCTTTCTTCCAAGGAAGCAATGAAAGACAGCATGGGCAAACTGTGGAGCAGGCTTGCTATTCTCCTCAATTTGGTGACATCTATTTGGTACCTATCTGTGCCCAGCATTGTGACGGGCAGCAAGGATACAGTGAAAACTAAGACAACACACAGCTGCTGATCTCCAGGAACTCACCTGCTCGTGTGGTGAAGCTGGCAAACAAACAGCAGTGCAACAATGTCAAAGAAACACACGTAACTCAGGTGTGGGAAAAGTTAACTTTAAGTTGTTGGGAGGGAGAAGGATGGTGAATTACAACAAGCTTCTAAAGGTGGGGAGAAAGATATTTCAGGGAGAGGAGACAGCATGTGCAAAGATTTTAGATATGAATGTGGTAGTATTAAATGGCATATTAAGCAGATGCATGTCATTTCTAAACGGCCCCCAAATCCCATTAAAATGAGAAAATTACATAGCATGAGAACAAGAAGGGTACCACCAGCACATCAGGAATTTTGAGAATTTTGTGAATGTATGCACCCACCCTTAACTGTGGGCCTTCAGATGCTAGAACTGGGGATGCAAAAATTATATTAAAAATTATTTAGGGGCTGGCCCCCGGGTGTAGTGGTTAAGTCCAGCATGCTCCGCTTTGGTGGAGCAGGTTTGTGGGACTGGATCCCCAATTTGGATCTGTACCACTTGTCAAGCCATGCTGTGACAGTGACCCACACACAAAATAGAGGAAGACTGGAACAGATCTTAGCTCAGGGCTGATCTTCCTCAAGAAAAAACAGAGGAAGACTGGCAATAGATGTTAGCTCAGGGCAAATCATCCTCAGCAAAAAAAAAAAGAAAAGAAAAGAAAAGAGGCAAATGTTGGCAACTCATCACAAAAAGCTAATAAAGAAATTTTTTTTTTTTTTTTTTTTTTGAGGAAGATCAGCCCTGAGCTAACATCTGTTGCCAATCCTCCTCTTTTTGCTGAGGAAGGCTGGCCCTGGGCTAACATCCGTGCCCATCTTCCTCCACTTTATATGTGGGATGCCTGCCACAGCATGGCTTTGCCAAGCGGTGCCATGACCACATCCAGGATCCGAACTGGAGAACCCTGGGCTGTCGAAGCGGAACGTGCGAACTTAACCACTGTGCCACCAGGCCAGCCCCAAAGAAATATTTAAAATTTGCTCGGCAAAACTTAATACCTAATTATATTTGACTTTTATCAATATTAAAAATTATTTTACATCTCCAGAATATTCTGCAAAACTAAAAAGGAAAGAAAACTGGCTCAGAACCACTGGAGAATAAAAGCAAACTAACCCAGAAGCTGGAAAGTTTTTAACTAAAGGGATTAACAAAAACCTAGGTCATGGGACATTCTCTGGAATTGAATTATCAGCCTCCTCTATGGGAAGAGGTGGCTCTGCAAGACCTTTCCTGTAGCCTTCCTTGCCCCAAGCTTCCTCTGCAGACATAATCATTCTCAGTTTCCACAAACCTTTTCAAAGAACTAGAGAGCTATTCCTGCCAGATAGAGGCACACGGTATCACTTCAACAGACCAGTCATAATAAGGCTTTTTGAATTACTCACTAGGCTGTGGGTGGGTTAAGAACTGATAGTCTGAGTTCCTAGACTTTCTAATGGGAGACAGCCAACTGCAAATACTTGATTCCTCTTTCAAGTGGCTGATCCTCTCTGGTTTCCTTTGGGTCTCTCCCATTTCCATTCTGGGTAGCAAGCTCTGCTGGCAGGCATGGTAATTAGGTGTGATTTAAGTGCTGCATAATTTGTACAATGCTATAAAATGCCAATGCAAAATCAAGGGAGTTTGGTCAAGAGGAAAATTTATTTTGGAAAAGAGGAGAGGGGGAGCAGGTGGCACTAGGCCATCTGCTTCAGAAGGGATAATTAGGATTCTGGTTTTGCTGAGAACATTTTTAGAAAAAGCATTTGCAAGGGTTGCTGAAAAGTAGCATCAATTCTGAGAAGGAAGTAGGAAGAGAGAGCAAAGGCTGGGCAGGCTGAGCTCTCCAGATTAAACCAATGCGAAGTTAACCCTGAAAATGAAAACTTCCCAAAAAGACTCAGCCAGGAGGAAATCCTGCAAGTTTAAAGTAGCCACCAAAGTGGAAAGGATGACCTCAGCTCTGATATATTGTCTCTTTTATCCATTGCTATTATCCAACATCTTTCAACTCCTGGAAGCAGAGCAGAGTTAGAAGAGTCACGGACCAAGAAGTTTTAAAAATATGAGGATTTTCTTCCTTCTCAGTCTCTGGCCTCTGGTTATGTGGCCATTTGTGCCTCTACACCATCAAGACAAAGGGTTTGGGCATATAATTCCTTAGCTGTAAATATCCAGGGAGAAAGAGATAAGCTCTTAAAAGTCTCAATGAAAGAAGAAAGGGAGGGAGGAAAGGAGGAAGGAAGGAAGCAAAGGGAAAGAGAGAGGAATAGAACAGAAAAAAAGTGCAAAGAAGAGTATTTTGTTGGGCTGTAACTTTTAGAAGGTATTGATTTATGAACAAACATCATGAATTTAGGTCAGTAAAGATGGGAGAAGGTTTCTATAAAATTACCAGTTCAAAGGTATTTGTGCTATGTGATTTTTTTTTTAATGATTTTTATTTTTTTCCTTTTTCTCCCCAAAGCCCCCCAGTACATAGTTGTATATTCTTCGTTGTGGATCCCTCTAGTTGTGGCATGTGGGACGCTGCCTCAGCGTGGTTTGATGAGCAGTGCCATGTCCGCGCCCAGGATTCGAACCAACGAAACACTGGGCCGCCTGCAGCGGAGCGCGCGAACTTAACCACTCGGCCACGGGGCCAGCCCCTGTGCTGGGTGATTTTTAATAAATATTGCAAACTTAGAATTTAATGCTTCAGTTTTAGTAGTTTCTGTAATATGAACTAAATCAGTTGATGTATTGCAATATTTGCCGGCATCTGTTATAATCACTGTAATTACCTTCATCTGTCAGTTAAAGGACAATTTCTACTTCATGCCATTATCCTTACACTGAAATAGTACAACACAAATTAGAAATTATATATTGACAAATTAGCATTCCCTACCAGAATTTGGGTTTCTCATGTGAAAACTTAAGTGATAGAGTCCAAGTTTGATTAGAAGAGTTTAAACTTAACCTATAATGTGGCATGAAATGAAGTTTAATGGGTAATATTGAGTAGAGAAAAACCTCATGAATTCAGACTTTATTAATGTGGACTTTGCCATGCTCATATTTGCTATATCCATAAAAACATGTTTCCTAGCAATATGTTGTTATAAATTCAATCATACCAAGAAGCAGCTTCCTAATGCTATATTTAAGGGCCTTAAGGGTTTTAAAAGCATGAACTTAAATATGTTTTATATGCTACCGTAGATTATACCCTGTCACAAGAGGCCTGCTTGAAAATAATATTAGATCTACTCCCATCTAATACATCTGGAAAAATATACCATACTAAAAGGTAATGTCTTTTCTCCTTTCCCTACTTGAAAATACTCATATTCAAACGTTATAGAGAAAGGGTTAATTGAAAGAAAAAAATATAGTAGTATCTTCATGTACATAATAAACATATAGTCTGCTTTTTTACATCCTAAGACAGAGTCTCAAGCCAGCCCTGATGGCCTAGTGGTTAAAGTTCGGCACTCACCACTTCAGCGGCCCAGGGTTTGCATCCCGGTCGGGGAACCACACCACCCGTCTGTCAGTTGCCATGCTGTGGAGGTGGCTCACGTGGAAGAACTAGAACGACTTATAACTAGGATATACAACGATGTACTGTGGCTTTGGGGAGGGGGGAAAAAAAAGAGTCTTGCCAAATCTCATTACTTCTACTTGTCCTTTAGTGTATATTTTTTTAGAAAGGGGGTAAATGGGAAAGCTCTCTTTTCTCCCTAACTTGGAATTCTTTGTGTCACTGGTTGGCTTGAAATCTACTTTTGTCGAGTGCCTGATCTACTGATGTCTGGATAATTGCATAAATGTTCTTTTAATCCCCTTAACTTGAAGCAGAAATGCCTCTCATCTCTTCCCAGTGCTTCCTTATCCTACTCCTCTCTTAAGGAGTCTCCTAAGTCTCCCTATGACCCTTTATATACAAAAGCAGTCAGTGTGTGCACTTCTCCAGAGAACTACTGCACAAATTGTAGTGAACCCTCCTTAAATCACCCTGGTTTATGCAACATAAATAATTCCAAGTCAAAGATTTTAAAAGATTTCCAAAGATTTTAAATCTTAGCATCAGAAAGGATAGCATCCAATTCAAAAATTTCAACTTATAGCTAAGGAAAATGAGTCCTAAGAAGGTGAAGTGACTTGCTCAAGGCCACGTATCTCTTCTTGATAGTATTATTAAGAAATGCGGAAATTCACTATGCAAAATTATGTCTATCAGCCTACTAATTCTTTTCATATTAGAAAATAATAAAATAGCATTAATTTTCTTTTCTAGTTTAGGCTTCACATTAACTCATACGAGCTTTCTCCTTGATTCCTCTGTGAACCCACAAGCTTTTATTCTATGAATGGTAAAGTTTTCTTAAGAAGGGAAATTCTCAACCTATTTTCCCACATTTTGGCCTTGGCCCATAGTATGGAACAAACGTTTTATACTCATCCTCTGGCCCCCTCTCCACTTACTTCCTAGCCCTCTCCACAGGAGAAGGGGTTGTCTCTCTGATTGATCAGAGCCTGATGTTCATTAGGCCACATTTTGCCAGATGGTTGTGTTACTGGGCCTTAAACAGGAATAGCACTACTCTTTGTTTTTTTACTTCCAGCACCATAAACAGTAGGCTCAGCTCACTGCGTTTTGAACTCCCTAGTGCCCATCAGTTAGAAAGTAAGAGCCTTATTTGCCACCTGTGGAAATGCTCATCCATCTCCTCTCCTCTCCCACTGGGCAGCCTGACTTAGGCTGCTAACCTGGCCTTGAGCCAAACAGCATAAACCCACGTTGGGCTACACACTGACAGTAAATATGCCCCTTGTTAATGTCTAGCTTCTTTTCTCCTGGCGTTAACAGGTGTGCTTTTGATTAGCCTGTCCTTGACTCATAATTCAAAGATCCCCTCTTCAGGTTGGGAATGGGAGGAGAGAATAAGCAAAGATTCAGAGGGAAAGAAGTAGAAGATGGCGTTTCAGCTCACGTTTACGGCATGTGGCCTGCCCAACTTATTTCTACCAGAGAAGCCCCACATGGGAGAAGGGGGGACAGGAGGAAGAGTGGCTGGTTATTGGTTCTTTACCAAGCCATATTACTGCTAGTAACACTGGCAATGTGTTTCCCATGTGGTCCTTGTTCCTTTTACGTGTAGATTCGCAGGAAGGAACCCCAAAGAGAAGATGAGTGGGTGGGAGGGTTCAAGGACCAACTCTTACTCCAAACCCACCAAATACCTAACTCCATATCATCATAGAATAAAAAAGATCCGGGTCATCTTCCAGTGACAAATCTACCTCAGCTCCTGAAAGAAGGCCATCTATAAGATGGCCTCCCTTCCCCAAGATCTCTGCTCATTGTTTCCTGAAGCCATTTAAGAAAACATGGAGACAAATGCCTGTGTTCCCATTTGGTTCATTCCTGATCATTTCCTCTGACAGAAACACTCCAGTGGCTTGGACTCGTTGGTCAGTTTACCAGAAGGAAAAAAACTACCTGATCATGCCTGCCTCAGGCAAGACTTCTTCCAGAGGGAAAGAGAAGAACCACTTGAGGTGAGACCACATTGAGAAGTTGACCTGGATAACCCCTAAGGTCCTACCACCAAAAATCAATCTTCTAGTTCTAATTCAGTCTGCGCCTAATTTAATCGAAATGTATATATGTAAGTAATGATATTTTTTTAGACAGAGAAATAGAAACAGAAGTGATGTTTATAAACATCAAAATATGGAATCCTTGGCAGATGCACCAATGGAGCAAGGCCACCAGTAGCTCTTGGCTCTACTGAAAACCACAGTCTTCAAAGTAAGGAATAGAGTTGGTTAACATGCTCTTAAGTGCAGTAGAGTGAAGTGGAAAGAGCACCAGACTGTCAGGAAACCCAGGTGCTAGTCTTGCTGAACTTTTGACTAGCCATGAGACCTGGGGCCAGCACAACTTCTCTGAACATGTTATATGTGCTTCATCTGCAAAATGAAGGAATGAATAACATGACTGCTGGGTCCCTTCCAGCCCTAGGACTCCATGTTGTTAATAAAATGCCCCCTCATTAGAGATAATGAGAAGATACTGCCTGTTTTTTAACCATGAAATATACACCTAGAAGTGGCACGATTTACCCTCAATTTTTGAAAGAAGCAAACACAATAAAAATAGTTTGTCAGAAAAGATTGAAATTCAATCCATTAAAATAATTGCTTCCTGTATTCTAAATTCAAAATAGATTGTTTCAGTCCATTATGAGTGATTTCAAGAAATCTTACATTAACAACAATTTGGCCCTTTTCCTGAAAAATCCTGGTGCTCATATCTTTGTTCTGTAAGAGCAATTAACATTCCTCTCAGTGGTAACATGAGCAGCAACTTGGGACCATAAGTAACCAAGGAGTCCATTTTCATTTCTAAGAATACGAAAGATGGAAACCCAGGGGTTTGGGCAGAAGCTGGAAAATAGCAGAGATGTTGATTGTGTTTTTAAAATTCCAATTTCATTTCCAAGTGCAGAATGTGCCCAGAAGCAAGACTCAACGCAGCAACCTACAGCAAATGTCCATAATTACTTCTTTTCCAGGCTCCTTCAAACATTAGCAATCTGGAGACTTGGTCCATAAAACTGGCCAGAAATCACTCCAAATCATTTTCTAATCATTTACTTGAAAAGCAGGCGTAAGTTACACCGTGATATGACTCCCCTAAATAATTATTCAACAGAGTGAAGCTCTGACCTCTGAAATCCTCTAGGACCAATGAGATTTCAGAGGCAGCAATGAAGCTAAAATTTTGTTTCCCTTGAGATCTAAATGGCAAGGTTCTCTCTGCTTCCCTTATTTTATACACCAACATGGAGTACTTATTGCCTTCTAAGCTCTGGGGCAGTCCAAACATAAAACAGTCTGACTTATTGCCTCCGCTATTACGAACATATTTGCCAGACTATGTGTCCCAATTTGTAGACTGAAAAATTGGATATCCTGAGGACTAGACCTACCATAATTTGTCCTCTGTGCATTCACATGCTCTTCCTTGCTCTCACTCCTTTTATCCAGGCTGGTACCCATCAAATAGCCGTGGCATTTCTTCAAATAAAATTTACAATGCCCAATACCTCAGTTTGGTTTTTGTCAAAAGATTCCTACAAATACTAATCAATAACACTCAAAAAAATAAAAGAATGTATTTTGTCTCCAGGAGTCTCTCTGAAATGTCTATTACTGGAATAGAAGTAAACATTTCATGGAGAGTTAAAGAAATGCCCTGTCTAGCATTGTCAAACATTGCAGTATGGGGAGAGAGGGAGAAGGCTCGGACACAGGGATACAAGATGAAGAAGGGAAAAAGAGATCAGAGTGATGCAATTTATCTTGGAGAGAAGGAACTTTTTAAGATCCTTTTACATTTTCATAAAACATTATCTTAGGAACAAGATCACCAATGGGGGAGATAATCCAGCCACAGTTTACAAGGATGTACTTGGCAGAAGCCAAGCAAGAAATTCCCCTTAAGGGAAGCCAGTGCTCTCCTCAGGCAGACAGGGTGTGCTGGACACCTGCAGCAAGACATCCGAGAGATGCTCATTCCATCATCTTCCTGCCACTAGCTCCTCTTCAGAGGCTAAAGAGGCAGTTCTGCAGCTGCTACTTTCCCAACCCAAACTCCGTGCAAACAGTCCCTTGCCCTATAGTAGGCTGGGCCATTTCACCTATGATGTAGAGGAAGCCACCTGCTTTAGGACTTCCCTCCTTCCCCCCACCAAACCTGAGCAAGAGCTCAGTGCAGGCAGGAAGTAATTATTGGAAGGACAGATGCGCTCTCCCCGGACGCACCGACGCAACATTTTCACACTGTTGAACAGCAATAAGCAACAAGAATAACAGAGACAAAGAGATGAATTCTCTTTCTATAAATAAACATAGAAATCTGTTCCTAGACTCTAAACTCACAAAGGTGCAATAGACACACCAGGTTCCCCTTTATTCACCAAGAAAACCTTGGCATCACATAAAGACTATTTAGTGCTTGAACAGAAGACAACTTCAAAGCTCTTTTAAATGTAAGTTAATGTTAACACTGGAACAATTCAGGAACGTGTACTCTAGTCCACGGCATGGAAGAAGAGGAACTTTCTAGCCCTTTCTAGTTTTCATAAAAACATTTTCAGATCCACCCTATCAGTACCTTATTTTAAAATGTCATACAGAGTCCTCTTGTGTGCCAATCTGGCCTGCTTACATCTGGTATATCCAACTCTGTCTTTAGTTTTAAATCTGACCCTAAAACATCTTATGGTTTTGGTAAAGCCACAATTGTCAAGTGGTTTATCTTGATAATGGACAAAACCACCCGAGGATGGAGTTGGTCAAGTGAGTGCCACGGAGACACGATCCTGACCAACATCAACTTGGTCTTACCAGTTATGCTAGATCCACAAAGCCTTTGGTAGCCCCATCCACGGGTTTTTCTTCTTTCTTCTTCCTTTTTTTTTGCATTTTATTTTTAAAGTTGTTTAGGCACAGACACACATCTATAATTAAATGCACAAGTGTATCATATCAGCCACGTTGGGGTTTTTGTCTTCTTTTGCAACCCTGCTCCTCTTCTTCCTTAGGGCTCCACCTACATCATGGCCTCTTTCCCCAAACAGGAATCTCCTGGTAACAACCTCACATATGGTGTTTGTTTTACAAAAATGGGATTATATTTTAAACTCTTTTCTACATCTTGCTTTTCTGACAAATCACGTCATGGAAATCTCTTCAAGTTGGGCAATGGAATTATAGATTTATTTTGCTTTGCTTTTGCTTTTACCTTTTTAATCCCTGCATAAGATATCATGGTATGGATGAAATACAATAATTGATGAAACCACTCCTCTCCCAATAAACATTCACCTTGTTTTCCATGCCGTAAATCTGCATTAGTCAGAGTTTTCCAAAGAAACAGAACCAATAGGATGTACAGAGAAAGAGAAAGAGATTTATTATAGGGAATTGGCTTATGCAATTATGGAGACTAAGAAATCCTAACATCTGCAGTCAGCAAACTGGAGACCCAGGAGAGCCAATGATGTAGTTCCAGTTCAAGTCTGAAGGCCTGAAAATTAGGAGAGCTTTTGGGGTAGCTCCAGTCCAAAAGCCAGCAGAGTCGAGACCCAAGAAAAGCTGATGTTTCAGTTGAGTCTGAAGGCAGGAAAAGACCAATGTCCCAGTTCAAGGCATTCAGGCAGGAGGAATTCCCTCCTACTCAGTCTTTTTGTTCTATTCAGGCCTTCAACTGATTGGATGAGGCCCACGCACATTGGGGAGAGCAATCTGCTTACTCAGTCTACTGATTCAAATGCTAATCTCATCCAGAAACATCTCCATGGACACACCTAGAATACTATTGGATCAAATATCTGGGCACCCCACAGTCCAGTTAAGGTGACACATAAAATTAACCATCACAATATCTTTACAAACTAGTGGTTTGGATTTTTTATAGGATAAGGTCCCAGCACTGGGATAAATGAACAGAAAGACATATGTAATATTAATGGTTTAGACAGTTGGCTTTTCACAGACTATAAATTTTACATTTTTCCAGCATTATATAAGAGGACTCTTTTCTCCATATCCCACCAGCAATGGCCGTTATTATTCTTTTAAATTTTGGCTATTTTATATCTCACTGTTACTTAAAATTGGATTTCCTGAACACCAGTACCTTTTAATATGTTCTCATAAAGTTTTGGCCATTTGGAATTATTCTTCTGCCAATAGTCTCTGCATATCAATTGCCTTTTTTTTTTTGGTGAGGAAGATTCACCCTGAGCTAACATCTGTGCCAATCATTCTCTACTTTGTATGTGGGATGCCACCATAGCATGGCTGATGAGTGGCATAGGTCTGCATCCAGGATCCAAACCTTGAACCCAGGCAGCTGAAGCAGAACACGCAGAACTTTAACCACTCAGCCACGGGGCCAGCTCCTCATTTGCCCATTTTTCCACTGGGTAGTTTGTCCCTTCTTGACAATTTGTAAGAATTGTTTGTATATTATTAGATGTATGGCTATTAATCCTATTTTTTTCACTGAATTTTTTCTACAACCATCACGTACTTGTTTCTGTTTCATTTTGGTTGGTAATTTTTTTTAAACAGCTTGTGAGTTTCCAGTCTTGATTAAGATCTCCCCTGCAACCAGACTGTACAAGCGAAATCCCAATTTCTTTTTTTGCAAGATTTTCATTATTCTGTGCATATGAAAGGGATCCAACTTTGCTTTCCTCCAGATGGGGAATGAGGAATCCCAAGATTATATTATCAAATCTAGCCTTTTCTTGTTTTTTTTTTTCTTTTGGGGGGGGAGTTGTTTTTGTTTTTAGGATCTTTTAATAACCATCTCTATTTTATATTATTTTGTATTTTTCCCAGTTTTATTGAGATGTAACTGACGTACAACACTATAAGTTTGCCGAGTACAGCATAATATTTCACTTACATATATTGTGAAATGGTTACTACAATAAGTTTAGTTAACATCCATCATCTCATATAGATACAATAAAAAAAGGAAAAGAAAAATAAAAATATGGGTTTTTGTCTTTGCAATGAAAACTCTTAGGATCTACTCTCAGTAACATTCATATATACCTCACAGCCATGTTAACAACAGTCATCATCTTGTAAAGCTTTTCCTGTTGAATTAAAATGCTGCCTCTGGAATACATTAACTTTTCACATAAATCAAGCTCTCTTTCTGGATTATCTATTCTGTTCCACTAATCTCTTTGTCTACCTCAGGCCAGTAATACATTGATGTAATCTCATTGCCTTAAAAGTAGGTGGTCATGTCTGCTGTGGGAAATCTTCATTTTTCTTTTACATATATTTCTTGGCTATTCTAAAATATTCATTCTTCCATATACACTGTAAGATTATTTTGTCTAGTTCTCAAGACAAAAACTCTGTTGGGATACCGACAGGAATTCCTAAAGTTTGTATATGAATTTTGAAGAAATCACTTTTTTTGTACTAAATATTTTCCTTTGAAAAAAGAAAGTCCTTTGAAACGTCCAGAGATTGTTGTGTCCCCCTCAATAAGGTTTTATAGTTTTCTTCATATAGGTTCTGCGCCTTTCTTAGCATCCTTGTAAATATGTCATAGTATTTAAAGTTATAAACAAATTATTCCTTTTCCATTTCTGTCTGCTTACATGTAGAAAAAAAGACATGTTTTGATTTTTGTATATGTATCTCATTCCAGTGACCTTACAAATTATCTTATTAACATAAGTAGCTTTTTTAACACCTAAAAGCAAAGATTTGGGGTTTTGAAAGGTTAAAAAAAAGCATATCACCAATTAAAAAATCAATCTAGTATCAGTAATTTCTTTTCTTGACCTATTTCATTCACTAGAATCTCCAACACAATATTGTACAACCATGGTGAGAATATTCCTTTTTAGCTCCTGATCTGAACAAAAGTAGATTAAGTGTTTTGCCACTTAGAATAATATTTTCTGGTGGTTTTTGGTGAATGTCTCTATTGTATTTAGGTTATTTACTTCTATTTCTATTTCTATATTATATCTTGGCTTTCTTTTATAGGAATTTCATAAAATGCACTTTCAAAATCTATTAATATAATCGAATGATTCTTTTTTTTTTTTGGCTGATATAACGAGTTATATCGATAGATATCTTTATTTCCATCCATTCTCGCATTCCTAAAATAAATCTAAGTCACAGTGCAGTATTCTTCTAAAACTTCACTAGATTTGGGGCCAGCCCGGTGCCATAGTGGTTAAGTTGTGAGCTCCGCTTTGGCGGCCCAGTGTTTGTGGGTTCGGATCCTGACAATGGACCTACCACTGCTCATCAAGCCACACTGTGGTGACATCCCACATAAAGTGGAGGAAGATTGGCACAGATGTTAGCTCAGCAACAATCTTCCTCAAGCAAAAAGAGGAAGATTGGCAACAGATGTTAGCTCAGGGCCAAACTTTCTCACACACACACACACACACAAACTTCACTAGATTCTATTTGCTGTTTATTTTTTTGCAACAATATTCATAAGTTAGATTGGTTTATTTTTTTAAATTTCCAATTATACCTCCTTTATTAGAGTTGAGTATTAAAATTAAATTGGCTTCATTAAGTGAATTCAGATATTTTTCATATCTTTCTATGACCTAGAAGAGTTTAAATAACATTGCAACTATCTTTCTTTAAATATTAGATAAATCTGAGTCATGAGCCCATTTAGTCTTGGGGCCTCTTTTCATTGGGAATTCTCTCATCAAGTCTTGATTTCATCTCTGCTCTTCACACTGCTGCTGCCCCAGGGCTGAAGACTGCTTCATCTTTCTGGATCCACTGACAGAAAAAGCAAGGTTCTGTGCCCAATTCAGTTTCCCTACCACTTCATCTTCTTCTGAGTTAGTTCATTTTCTGTTTGTTTTGAGTCCTTTTCAAGTATTTTACTGAGATAGTGAATGTGAGTGAACCACTCTAGAGCATTACATATCTTCAAATCACTTTTGTTTCTTTCCTTGACGAGTGAATGATATCTTGGCTGGGAATAGGAGCCTTGTTTGGTATATTTTCTGTAGATTTTGTTCCAATATCCTCTAGCTGACAAATGAGAAGTCTCATGCCAATCCCACTTGATTCCCTCATAAGTAACTTGTTCTTCCTTTCTAAAAAGTTACAAGATTTTTCTCTTTATTCTTAGAATTCAGGAATTTACCAGAATATGTTTGATCTCACTGTTCCCATTAATCTGACCTGGAGCTTATCTTCATCCTTCAATATATAGAGTCAGGAAAGCCAGAAAATTTGCTTTCGTTATGTGTTTAATTATTGCCTCTTCTTCAGCTGTTCCTTCTTTCCCTTCTGTAAATCCTGTTACTTGCAGGTTAGCTCTCCTGGTTCTGTTCTCCTAGTCATTTTTTTATCCTTATGATTTTCATCTCCTTGTGATTTTGTTCTTCATGCTTTGGTCTTCCAAACCACCAATGTGGGTCTTAATAGTCACCATTAACTCTTGCAGTTATGTCTACTTAACTGATTAACAAGGAATTTTTTTCCATTAGAAATTCTTTTTCTGTTGCACTTAGATCTCTTATTACATCTCTGCTTGTTTCCGCCAGTAGCTCTATTTTGCTGAGATTGTGTTTCATTGGTTCTGACGCCTCTTGCTCTCTCTAGCTGCTGGCATCTCTCACCTACAGCTTCTTTTTCTCTGTTGGTTCCGTGGATTCAGGTCTGGTTAGTGACAGACAGGAAGGAGTCTCTTCTTCCAAGGCTGGCAGTACCAAAGTAGGTCCTGCTGAGGCTGTAGGAGGAAAGTGCCCAGCACCCCATCAGCCTCAGAAGAGAGAGGCCTTCCACTCACTCACCAATGAGGACTACACTAAGTTAAATAAAATAATTCTTTCTTGGCCTTTGAGGCACCAGGAGTATGAGAAATATCCATAAGGCTAATGTCATCCTTCTTGCTTGGGGTACCGAGATCTCACTAGGCCAAGCCCTTTGCAGGACTGACCACCTTCCAGTCTCCACAGAACTCTGATGTTGTTCCAGAACTCTTGCCAAATCTGTGTCTAGTTCTGATTTAAAATTCCTGTCAGAGTTCTTCCCTTCCACACAGCCTCCAGTCCCATCTGAACACAGTGCTCATTGACTTCATCTGCCATTTAGTCCCAGAGATGCAGATACATTAGAATTGGGAGTGTGATGAAATTAACCACTCACAGGTTAATAAAACACGAAAACCTAAAAAAATACTTCCTATGTCTCTCCTCCTCCCCTCAGCCTAGTTTCAACCAGAAAATCGCATGAGTGCCTGTTCCACGGGCCTGCTGGAAAAAAAAAAGAGGAATAATCCAATTTCAGAAACACTTTAAATGATATTTTTCTTCAGTTCTGCAAGGCCTGCTCTGATTCTGTGGAGGCCTACAGCATGTAGGTCAGTTCTTATGTTCATCACTGTGTTCATTAAATACAGGAAACTGGGCCGAGAGGTAGATCCGAAGGAGAGGAGATGCTCCCCCTTCCCTCCTTTCCAGGTCCCCCTCGGTCTTCATTTAATTCAGCTACCATACCAAGAAAACTAAATATCATAAGGCAATAATCCTTGTGTGAGGACTAAGTTAGGAAATGAAGAAAAATATCACTGGTTCATGTTGTAATAAAGCAGAGCTATTGAAAAGGCTGCAGATTTATGGCAAACTCTCCTCTGAGGAGCCTAATGACCACTCAGCTTCTCCATTCCCTTTTTATCAGCTATTGAAGTATGTTTGTGCAGCCTGAAGCTCCTGTCAAATCTCAGTTTAGCTCACTTCAAATCAAGCAAGCGAGAAAGTCACAGGATCCGAAGGTCTTGTGAAGCATCCGCGGGCTGCAAGGAGTAAGCAGGAATGGGCTAATACGAGGCATGTATCCATCTGGACCCAGAGGGAGGCTGTGATGGAAGGGGAAAGCTCTGGAATAGGAGGCTGCGCGGGTTCCCCACCTGAAGGGAGAGGCTAAAACGTCTGCCTCACAGGGCTATCTGATTGGTAAAGGCAAGTGCTTCATAAAGAGCCATGCAAAAGCGAGGGGATGGAGGGTAATCATTATCATCATTATCCCAAAGGCGTTTACGGGCTTCACTTTCCAGGTCGATGTGTCATTCAAGTCTGGGAAGTTTCAGAAAATACATTTCTTCACACCTTCATCTGTTTTTATAGTCCCTATTAGCAACAAGAGGCATCAGAGTGATTAAGCCAGTGTTACTATTAACAGTCTCTCAATGATTTATGACAGTGCAAACAGAAGCAGCATCTTATGGTCTTAGTTAACTGGATACATTGTGCAATAAAAGATATTATCTATAAGTAATAAACTTAAATCAATCCTGACTCTCAAAAAAAAAAGACAAGAATAAAAGATCTTAACCAGTTCAATTATTTAGGAAAATACAGTTTTTTGTTTTGATAGCCTTCTTCTCTGTTTATTTGTTTATTTTCCCTAATGAAGGCCTTCTCTCTAGTTCTTTTGGTAGAGAAATAACAAGATTTTTCTTCACTAGAGTGCTCAGCAATTGTGAGATGTGTCAGCTTTGACTTATTGCCCTCCCACTAATAACAGAGGAAAGAGTCTTATCTCCAAAAGCCTAAAATTAGCTGAGAATTCTGGAATCACACTAATCTCGTAAAACTAAACTCATAAACTGGCAACCCAGGGCAGTGGTTCAGAGACAGGCTTCCTTTCAGAGTCAGAGATACTTGAACTCTAACCATATTCTGCCACTTGATCACTCAAACTAGTGACTCAAATAATTTCTTCAACCTCTTTTAGCTCTAGTTTCCTCAGCTTTAGAACATGAGGACGTTCGGTAACTCACCAATGAGGACTACACTAAATTAAATAAAATAATTCTTAAAAAGTACCTATTCCAGCGTCTGACAAGAGCCAAGTACTCAGTAATTTAATAATAGTTTCTGTTAACAAGACTACATTTACTTCTATACTAAAATGCCTACCTTTTCTTCAAAGAAAATAAAATGCTGATGTAACCAAAGCTGGGGTTATAAATCTGGAGGCTATGCCTCAGAGGGAGGATTCCCACACCTGGCCGCTCATCAGAATTTTCTGATGAAGTGAGAATGCAGATGCCTCAGCCCGAGAGACTCAGAACCTCCTAGAAGAGGAGATCATGACAAGGAGCTGGATCTATTAAAAATATCCCAGGTGGTCTTGATGAGCAGTTGTGTACGGGAACCACTGGCTTAGACAATTAGGGCCCCCCCAAAATTAGTCCCATTATATCAAAATCAAAAGCTAAAATAAATTAATCTCAATTTCATTTCCAATTACGTGTCTAAATTCCCTTTAAACAAACTATTTAGGAGAATGCCTTATATATGTGCAGAAATGTGATAAAATAAATATAAATATGTAAAGGGAACAATATTCACAGAAGGAAAACACCCAAGGAAGCCAGAAAAGCCACAAATTGCCATAAATGAGCTCCAGAAAACAGAACATATTGTGTGATGGAAAATGACCCAAATCATCCTTTAATTTCTATGTTATAGTTGGCTAAAATTCAGTAAAGGGTCCTCAGGGCTATTGCAACTTCCTGATGATGCCCAGAAAAGCCTCCATGCGGCTGTGTAGCATCTCAAGAAAGAGTGGTGTATATGGAAAGTACATAGCTTCCTTTATAGTTTTCCCTTAAGGCTGGTCCTTTCCTGCACATGCTGCCCACACAGCAGCCCAAGGCAATAACCTTGAACACCCTTGACTCCTCTTTGCCCTTCATCCGTCTCACCCAAACAGTGACCTACATCCTGTCTATTCCACCTTCTAGTCATCTTTTCTGTTGTCCCCTTCTCTATGATCACCATTGGCCTAAGAGAGCCCTTAATTTTCCCATCCCAGCTATTCCACTGCCCCTGTCAGACAGGACTCCACCAAGGGCCAGGATCCTGACAAGGAAAGACAAGCAACTCATGGACACTGACGCTGGAGGGGCATAGATGGGACAGGTGTGTACAAAAGTCTTTGGGCCTGATCTGAGGCCCCAAAGAGAGGTCTACCTGGAGCATACTGGTCTGGAGGGTCTTGTGCCTTTTTATTGGACAAGTCATGAGAAGGAAGGATCATTATCCTTAACATCAGGGCCTCTGGCAAGAGGTCCTCGAAATTCTTATCCAAGAATAGAGAAAATGTACTATAGGTTAGTATGATACAATAGGCAAGATCCAGAACAGAGCAGGTATGGGTTTGAACTCCATCACCGCTATTTCATCTTAGACAAATTTTTCAATCTCTCTGAGCTCAGTTTCTCCATCTGAAAATGGGAAGAATAATGACCATTCTAGAGGGCAATTCTGAGAATTAGAATTATTTAAAAGTGTCTCACATGCAGTAATCTCTCAAATTCGAGCTAGTAGTTGTATCAATAACTGGGTGTGTATGTGTATGTATGTCTGTGATTCAGAAAAAAACTAAAAAGATATATTCAAAAGAGAAGTATTCTTTAGGGTTACATCATCCTCAGTTTTGATTTTCAATATTTTGTAAATTTCCCCACAGCTTAAGAGTCTCAGATTCTTCATGTTTTCCTTTGACACACAGTTTGAATCCAATGCTATTTTGATGGCAGTAGGGCATGGGGGGCATGGAAAATAGAGCAGATGGGTGGGGTAATACATTAAAAAGTGAATTACATTTGAAGCCTTATTACAACCAACCAAACCACCATCAATAGCCTTGACCAAAGAAAAAAGAGTACACATTCAAATATAGGATGATGCCATGCTCCCCTACACAATCTATCTAGAATCAGGGCACCCATCTTGCAGCATATGAGCAAAGTAAAATCTTAAATAAACCATATGCAGCTAAATGAAGCTAGCTGCTATAACAACCACCCCCAAATCTCAGTGGCATAATACAATAATGGTTTGTTTCTTCCTTACATCATAATTTTACAAGACAGGAACCCTGCAATCATGCAAGGACCCAGACTCCTTCCATCTTGTGACTCTACTCTCTTTAAATCCTCAGAATCTTCTCCAGTCCACAGGTGACAAGGAGAGAGAGAGAGGATTGTACATCATATGTGGTAGATGTTTACGGACCAAATTACTTCCACTCACATTCCATTGGCTTGAACTCAGTTATGTGCCCTCCACCTCCACCAACCTACCCATCTACCTAACAGCAGTGGAGGCTGGGAAATATAGTCCAGCCATGTCCCGTCGAGAAGAAAGAACACAAATATGGGTAAGCCTCATCAGTTTCTGGGATTTTCCTGAAGCAAATATCATTGTCAGAGAATATATTCACTGTGTGTTTTTTCCCAAAGACTTGGAAATCTATTTGTTTTTGAAGATCTTGTCTTTTACTTATTTCAGGAGCCATTGACTAATCAAGTCCTAGTGTCACTACAAGTTACTTCTGGCCCTTCCTAGATGACTCTGGGTCCACCCTACTTTTCAGAAGTCACCCAAGGTCCTTGACTAGGGCCACAAGGACAACCAGGTCAGGACATCATCTGAATTAGCAACCAAGCAAGATTCCTACGAAGCATGGTTATCAGGCTGGGTCAGAGTGTGGCATTTGGGAGTCTGAGGAGAAAGTGGGCAGAAGTCTGTCTGAGGCACCTAAGGGACAGCTCCTGAGAGGCCTTCACAGCTCCCACCCAGAGAATAGCAGGGCTCCTCAGTTTGAGGGGACGTCTCCTCCTCAGCATGGCTGGCTAGTCCACCAGCTTCTCAGGCCTGTCCTGAAACAGCAATGCCTACTTCTCAGCTAACCACTAAGACAAGATGATGAGGAGAGCCAAAGGAGATATCCTTGAAGAGAACTCCCCATGTGATAGATAGTAACAGTAGGAACTAATTATTAAAATCTTACTTTGTTCTCAGGTCCTGTGATAAGCAGCTTTTTCACGTAATTCTCACAATAACCTTCTGAAGTAGGTTCTACTACTGTTCCCATTTTACAGAGAAGGAAACTGAGGCTTCTCATTCTTCAGTCATTTGAGCAAGGACTCCCAGCTAATATGGGGCAGAGCTGGGATTCAGTCAGCTTTGTCTGTTTCCAAATCCAAGAATGGAGCCATAGCAATATGTCCTCAGCAAAATCTCTGATGGAGCTTCTGGTTCTTTTTCTGCCTTGAGCAGTGGGAATAACTGGCCCTAAAGGGATACTCTCCTTAAGTAGGAGGCAGTTGCTCCACTTTCTTCAGAAGTTCATTATGGTGGAGGGCCCAGAGAGGGGAGCTGTCCAATGGCACTGCTTTTGCCACCCCACTCACCACACCCTTCCAACTCCCTCCTTGGAGATCCACAAACAACACTTCCTCCTAACATTTTGGTGAATCTCGCCCCCGATCCCTAAATATCTAGGGGGCAAAGTAAGACCTGGTGACTGTTCCAACACCACACCACCATCTACCGTATGGACCACCTCTGTGGTGGGAAAGGTTTATACCTGCAAATCATCTGCCCCTTGGCAGAGTGAAGGGGGATGGGGGGCAGAGAACCTTATTCATCCCATTGCAACCCCCATGGGACACTTTATGTAAATGTCCCCTAACTATAAAGTGATGAGGAGGTGAAGGGATGGCACACAGCCTGGAGCAGCCTATTCAGCCCCAGGCTACATAGATTATCCCTGAGACAAACAGAGAGTGGAGAGGCATCAGGGATGAGGGCATGGAGAAGGGGCAGGGGAACGCAAGTCCTGTGTACAGGAAGCACAGGACCAAACCCCCAATGAGCATGCACCTAGCCCATGTTGCGGACGTGGAGGCCTGACAAATGCTTTGAGATCAGAACAAAACAGATGTCTTTTTCTGTTTTTCTTAATGAGTGATTTCCAGAGGCAGGTCACAGTGTCCCCATCTACCTGGTCTTCACGGAATGGGTAAGTGCCTTGGGACAGCCTTGTTAGGATCCCAACTGAAAACGCTCCATACACTTAGTACCTAATGCAGTGCTCAGTGCAGACAGATGCTAAGAAACTACTTTCAGATGAGCATTTTACAGATGACCTCTCTTCTCTCTCCGCAAGTCCATGTTGAAATAAGGAGGCAGTGATAATGGTAGGACGCAGTACCCTCGTTATAGCACTATTTGTTCTACTGAGGCTCCATACTGGATCCTATCCAAAGGGATTTGGTTATGAAAATATCTAAAAGATGCATTATAAGGTGGTTTCACCAAAAAAAGACAGTTGAGATACACCAATTTCAAAAAAAAAAGGAAATGCCTTGCTGTACCTCCATCCCTCAGAAGTTAGAAGGGGAGGCAGTGGAGTGGGGAGAGAAGGAGGCGGGTCAAGCTTTGTAATGTTCCCCTTGGTTTAACTGTGTGTGGAAGAGGGATGAGAATCCTATTTCCCCAATTCACTTAAGCAGCCACCTGTAGCTACCTCAAGTCTCCAAAATATCCAGCCCATGATAGAGATTTGGGACTGGACACACCTTCCCACATCCCTTTATTCTTTGAGTACAAATTAATTGCTTTAATGTACCAGGCATTCTGCTGTGCAACAGGGATACGATAGTGAAAAAGACCAGAAGGAATTTGCCTTCCTGGGGCTCCCAGTCCACTAAGGGAAGCAGACAAGCAGGAATAGTATGAATAGAGGATTATAGGAACATCTCACTCACCGTGTCAGATACCTCTTGGCCTCATCTCACATCCTCTGATCCCAACTTTTACCCTGGCAGCTTCCCACAGCTGTACCCTGAAAGCTGCTTGACATGTCTCTGACTTTCTGTCTTGGAGATTCTCTACAGCTGCTGTAAGGGATGCCAGCAAGATCTGCTGGGTCCTCACACGGTGTAATCTGGAAAAGCAGAAGAGTTTATGCCCCATGAGGCACTGACACTGGACATCAGGAGCCAATGCTTCCCCTTTGGTCCCTTGGCAAGACAATTCTGAGGTAGAGTCTAGATGGCTTATTATGGTTAAATTGTGTCCTCCAAAAAGATGTTGAAGTCCTAACTTCTAGTACCTGTGAATGTGACCTTATTTGGAAATAGAGTCTTTGCAGATGATCAAGTTAAGATGAAGTCATTAGGGTGGGCCCTAACCAATACGACTGGTATCCTTACAAAATGGGGAAATTTGAACACAGAGACAGACACACACAAGGAGAACACCTTGTGAACATAAAGGCAGAGATTGGGGTCAGGCATCCACAAGCCAAGGGACACCAAAGATTGCCAGCACTCTTAAATGCTGGGAGAGAGGCCTAGAACACATTCATGCTCACAGCCCTCAGAGGGAACCAATCCTGCGAACACCTTCATCTCAGACTTTCAGCCTCCAGAACTGTGATACAATAAATTTCTGTTGGTTAAGCCACTCATTTGTGGTACTTTGTAATGACAGCCCTAAGACACTAATACATGGCACCTCAGAATGTCCCAGTGAGATGGTGCGTCAGTTTCCCACAGTGAGGAGCAGCTTGATAACCCACCCTTGCATTGGCTTCACCTCAATCTTGTCTTGGTTTTCCCTGCTACCTTCTCATAGTCCCTTGGATCCTAAAATTAAGTCCCCAGATAAAGCCCCTATACCAAGCCCTTGTCTCAGACTCTGCTTTCTAATGGGAAAATCCAGGCTAAGACACCACCCTTGGAAGAGTCAGCCATCAGTCTAGGTCCCTGAATGGCTACATGGAAGGGAGTGACTTTGGACTGTTAAATGAGTGAGAAATAAACCACGATAGTGTTCATCCAGTTGATGTGGGGGATTTCTTGTTAGTTATAACAGCTTAGCTCACCTGGAGCCATACAGGATAAACCTCCTAAGGGTCTAACACTGCTTTAGGCACAGGCAGACACTTCCCTTTTAGCACAGGGATGTCATCAAGTACGTGGTAGTGTATTCAGGAGAAATGACAATGTGCTAGGGCAAAATTTCTCCAGTAACTCTCCACGGTACTTGCTTCCATGCACTCCCAATGCAGACATTCTTCACTGCTATTATTTGGATGGAGTACAGGGGTATAGTTGTTCTTGTAGGCCCCACTTTTTGCTTCCTGGAAAATCCAACCACCTGTACCTCATTTCCTTACCCAACCCCCTCGCTCATCCATTCCTCCCAGAACAGGGACCTTTGGGTTTGCTGAGTGTATTACTGCTTCAGCTACTTTCTTAAGAGAGTTATTGCAGCATATTCCAGAATAATTAAGAGAATTATTCCAGAAGAAATAAGAGAAAATCCACTATATGTTAAAATGTTGCTATTGTATACTATTTATTATATTACCATAACTTTTGTGTTCATATCTTGACTCCTGGACTAGACTGTAAACTCCTTGATGTCACCACAGAATCTCATTATGAGGTGGTTCCAAGAGTCCATAGCTGGAGAAACTTTTCTCGCTTTGTACCAAGTAGGAGTTGAATAAATATTTGAGAACTTATTCTTCTCACATTTATATCTCATATTACCTAAGCTTTTTTCCCCTATAATCTGAAGTATGGCAGTAACAGAGCAAAATTCAGCAGTTTTCTAAGATAAATTTTAAAAACAAGTACCGTTTTCAATGCTACAGGTTGAGAGGTAATGGGGGTGGGAGAACTGGGAAGGTCCTTCTGCCCTGGGCTTGCCTCTGGCCATGGACTCAAGTGGAATGTTGCCGTCACCTCCCCAGCCCTCCCTGCACACACGTTGTAATCAAATAGCATCTGTCCATCTGGTACTCAAGGACTTGGGAAGGGAGCTGGAAAAAACAAAGACACTCTCTTTCCACAAAGCTCCCACCTGCAGAAGAGCTGTGATAACACTCCTTCCTATTTTTAGTGTGGAATAATCACATCAGGTGCTAGGTGGAGGAGTGGCGGTGGGATGGAATGGACCAAAAGTCCTACATACAGACGCTCACTGGGTTTCTCTGCTGTGGGCACCCCCCCAAACGTGCTTGCTGCTGGTTGCACTTAATAATCATAAAATGCGTGAGAGAAGCTGGCAGCACAGACTACTAAACACTGCAAACAATAACTCTGTGGGCAATTATTTGTTCAGGATTGGTGTGCACCTGCAAATATTTGGGCAAGGTTTGAATGACATGGGCATGAGGACTGGGAGAGAGGTTAAGGCAAGCCAGCCTTACATTTCACTACTGGGGCATTGTGAGTGACGTCGGCGCCGTTTAGAGATGAGCCTCCAGGGGAAATGGGTCTGTCCTAGTTTCCAGCATCCTAGAAAGCTCCAAGTCTCCCCATGACACAGGGAAAGCAAACTAGGCACAGAAAGGGGTGATTCAGTGACTAGTAAAATACTGTGTATAGGAAACTGAACTAGAGTCTAATTCACTGTAACTCAACCACAATAAACCAATCATAGTTATAAGTTATGAGCATCTAGTCTTTGCTGGACCTTTCCAATTTGCATGTGGAGAAGCTCACGTCCATGTGAACTGCATAGGAGCAACACTGCTCAGGGGCTGTCTCTCTTGGATCCAAAGATCAGAGATGTTTTCTAGTTGATCTCACATGTGTCCCAGCTATAATCACTTTGGGGAAATACCACACACCTTCTGTTCTGAAGCTCTTGCCAATAAAAAAATTAATTGTTATCCTCAGAAGCAGTCCTGTGGCTTATAATAATATTACAGAATATATCAATTAGGAATTTAACACACTATCCAATGAAGAATGCTGTCAGCTCATCAGGCACAGTAAATTGATCTGATGGCATGATGTGAGCCCCTGATCAATTTATTTCCCTGACAAAGGCATCAATATGCCAATTTTTTTTTATGGCACTAATCATTAGGAGAATCTTATCAGTTCTGCAAAAATCTGTATACATCCAGTAACAGGCTTTTCTCTCTCAAAACTCTCACTCTGAGACTACTTTCTCAAAATTCAAGCCCACCTGTGGTGTACAGGGATGGAGGACAGTGAATAGGAAGCAATCCCCATTTCAGGTGGCAGGCACGAGACACAAAGGCCTTGGTTCTTCCAGGGGTATCATGATCTCAGGCAATGCTGTAAAAGCGCTGGGAAGCTAGAGGCAGAATGAGCATTCACTGTCAAGCCTGAGATCAGAGAAAACATGCGGCTTCTTGTCCCCACCCCACCTTTCCTTAACACTCGTCCCTCAGGATCTTCCAGTCTAAAGGGCATAGAGCTCCCTCTGAGTTAGGGATGTAGGAGACTGACAGGAGCCTCTGGGAGGTAGAAGGCAGGGACACTGAGGAAAAGAGCCTCTCCCTGAAAGCAGAGGTCCTGCTAGGCCAAGCAGAAATATCTTTGCACCAGAGTCCTTCTAAGCGCTCCCTTGTTTAAAGGAAAAATAAACAGGTGAACTGAGGTCTGAACCCTCCCTTAAAAAAGAAAAAGCCGCCAGATCATGCAGTACTGAATCAGCCCCAGAGAAATGGCTCAGGAGGAAAATACTGAGTATTATCAGAGACTGTCATCAACTGGGAACTAACACTCTAAGTCAAGAAGCACTTAGTCCAGAGATGACGGCAGCTGACTCCAGTGACGTCAGCAGGCTCTTTGCATCTGTGCTTGTAATAAAAGGCAACTCAAGGGAAGTGTGTACAAGCAAAGCATGGAAACTCAAGAGTATCTTCTGATGTCTGTTCTGAGATCACTCTTTCCAAAGGGCCAATTTTGCCAGTGGAGAAGCACACTGAGGCTATCCTGATGGCCGTTTGTCATGGATACCTTGCAAGATGCAGGGTACGGGGCTCCAGGATAGGAAATCAGGCCTTTCCTATCCTGGGCTCAGGCCAAGGTACAAGCAGGAAGTGACTTAAATGGGGCTCCCTTAAAGGGAGAAAAGGATTCAGAGTTATTGGGGGAAATTCAAGCCTAGAAGAAGCCGACCCTAAAAAGAGATGTCAGGGATGGCTACAGAGGGGTAGGGCAAGGATTACAGGATTATAGTCTATAATTGGCAATTACCTAGCCTTGTCCTGGAAATTTAAAAACTCGCACTCCCTTTCTGCCCTACCCTCCACAAAAGCTCCTAGTCCAGTTGCTCAGACATTGACAGTCAAGCCAATGATGCTGCTCCTCCAACACTGGCTTCCCTGGACAAGTGTGTGCTGGTACACGTTTAACAGCTCTTTGGGAAGCAAAAATGTAGGCATATGTATATGTCCATATGTTGATTACAAATTTTATGGATCTAAAAGCTGCATAACATACAAGTGACGACTAATAATTACATTTACAATACTCTCTATTGTAAATCTTATAAATAATTGGTTCTTGTAGAATGCTTTCATTATTTTTGTCCATCTTCTAATTGTTTGAGGACTATTTGAGGCCCATCATCGCATAGGGACATTCAGCCAAGGGAGCTGACAGGCAGAAATTCCAAGGTCACAAGGAATTGATTGGCCAAGAATCATTTTGAATATAAAACGGTATGCAAAAGTAGCTCCTATCTCAGCAGCACCACTCCTGCACAAGTCCATGTACCCCCCCCCCAACACACACACACACTGCACACACACATACAAATGCAGGCATGCATACACACCTGCCATTCAGAACAGCCTCACATCTCTACTCCCAAGGCAGCAAATTTCTTAGTTGTGATATTAAACACAGAGTTAATTATGACCCAGTAGTTCCACTCCTAAGTATATCCTCAAGAGAAATCAAAATCTATGTCCACACCAGAACTTGTAGGTAAATGTTCATAGCAGCATTATTCATAATAGCCAAAAAGTGCAAACAACCCAAGTGTCCACCGATAAGTGAATAAACAAAAATTGAAGGAACAAATATTTATACAATGGAATATTATTTGGCAATAACATGGAATGAAGTACTGACACCAGCTACTACTTGGAGAAACCTTGAACACATTATGCTAAGTGAAAGAAGCCAGACACAAAAGGCCACATATCATATGATTCCATTTATATGAAATGTGCAGAATAGGCAAATGTACAGAGACAGAAAGTAGATTAGTAGTTGCCTAGGGCTGGGGAGGTTAGGGGGGAAATGAGGAGTAACTACTAATGGGTATGAGACTTCTTGTTGGGGAGATGAAAATGTTCAAAATTGATTGTGGTAATGGTTACACAACTCTGTGAACATACCAAAAATCAGTGAATTGTAACTTTAAAATGGGGAATTGTATGGTATGTGTATTATACGTCAATAAAGCTGTTTTAGAAAAAATCCTGAGCCATTGACAAAGTTTGTGTATTATCTCAATCCCATGAACGTACTTCCACTGCTAACGGTTTGAAGGAGAGCTTTACAAATGTCTCGGCCTCATTTTTTATTTTTTATTATTTTTTAAAGATTTTATTTTTTTTTTCCTTTTTCTCCCCAAAGCCAGTACATAGTTGTATATTCTTCATTGTGGGTCCTTCTAGTTGCGGCATGTGGGGCGCTGCCTCAGCGTGGTTTGATGAGCAGTGCCATGTCCGCGCCCAGGATTCGAACCAACGAAACACTGGGCCGCCTGCAGCGGAGCGCGCGAACTTAACCACTCGGCCATGGGGCCAGCCCCTCGGCCTCATTTTTTGATTGGATTTCCACAACAACCACATGAGGTTGACAGAGCAGAGAAGATGAGGCTTACTTCAGAAGGCTGGCTTCAGTCTATTAGGTGACTTGCACAGGATCATTCAGCCAGCTTGGCAGTAGAAGGTGGGGACCGGAAAATCTGCCTCCTGGTGCTTAGAGTTTTCTCCTCCTCAAGCTAACACGGTTCAACTGAGTACAAACTGAGGAGAAGCTAATGCCCTATAAGAGGGCCACATAGCAAGCCCAGGAGTTGAGTCCCTTGCTGAAAGGCGTCCACGTGGAGGCTAGGGAACAGCAGGGCTGAGGTGCTGGCTTGTAGGATGAGGCCTGAAGAGTGGGTGAGATCAGGGCTGCACAAGACAAATGTCATGGACACCTTATTTATTCATTAATCCACTCAGTAAATACTTACTGGGCATCTATGATGAGCAAGACATTGTGCTGGGCCCTGCGGATTCAGTGGAGAAAAACTGCTTGCCATCATGGAGATGTCAGGGTAGGGAAGCACAGACATTAAACAGATAATCCTATGAAAAATTGATTATAATTGTGAAAAGGGCTCCAAGGGAGAAATAAAAAGTGCCAAGAGAGCATATAAAGGGACCTGGCCTGCTTTGGATTAAAGACAAATTGAGAAGGCAAAATCCAATATTTCACCAGATTCTATCTTACCAGTTCCAAGTATGTCTTTGCCTTGCAAAGTCAAACCAGATAATCCGTTTCTGTTTTTTTTTCAGTTAGCATATGATATTTACTCCTCTACTCTCAAGTTTTCACAGAAGAAACTTCTGCAAACACTTCCACTCTCTCAAGAAGTCCTCCAGAGAGGGCTTTATTGGATTAGTGAAGTAGTGAGAGGCTGACACCTCTGGGCCTGTTTATCAGGGGCAGGTCCATGCACTGGAGAGATTCATGGGCTCATTGCTCACCTCTTACTCTCATGGCCCCCTGGGTTCAGGCATCCTGGGCTCTCCTTGGGCTCCCAGCCTCATTTTGTTAAGCGCAACTGGAGAGTGCCTGCATGTTCTGTGAAGTCCTATCTCTGTTCTCAGTGTCCCAGTATTTCCATCTGGGACTGGGTGAATGTTCCAATTATCTCTTGCTGAATAACAAACTACTCCAAAGCTTAAGGGCTCAAAATAACAGCCATTGTATATCACGATTTTGTAGACCAGGAGTTTAGGCAATTCTGCTCCGCATGGCACTGACCAGGGGTACTCCATCACATTGAGCTGGTGGCTGGGCTGGATTGGGGGGTTCCAAACACCTTCCCTCACACGCCTGGCACCATAGCTGAGAGGAGTGGAAGGCTAGGCTCAGCTGGGCACCTCTTTCTCTCTATGGAGTCTCAGGGCCTCACTATGTGGTCTCTCCAGCAGGGCAGTTGGACATCTCACATTCCACTCAGAGCTCTAAGAGTGAGTGTTCCCAAAGACCAAAAGATGAACAGCTGGGAAACAGGCACAGGGTCACTTCCATTCATATTGTCTTGGTCAAAGATCCTACTCAGATTCAAGAATAGAGGCTGTAGATCTTACTTGCAATGGGAGGAGGGTCAAAGAATTTGCAGCCATCTTTATCTTCCATGATGGGGATATATGATTTGGAGATGGAGGAAGGGTCAAAAAGCCCCATTTTGACCTTAAGCCTACATAGTTCACTGGAGACCCCTTACTTTGGGAAATAAAGGTGACATGTGGACCCCTGCTTGTCTCGGTTCTTTGGGTTTATATTGTATAAGCCAGAAACCTGGAGAGTAGAAGAGATGACTCCCTCCCCAGACCTAGGACAGTCTGAATTTAGAGAAGCTAAGAGTCCTAAGAAACTAGGGCAAGCTCATAGGGTGAGAACCCCAGAGAACACTTCAATTTCTTCTCAACTCTTTTCTGCTGCCAGCATGAAACTCAGAGTTGTGTGTGCTCAGCAGTTGCTATCCTGTGACCAGTGGGATAGGCTGGGTCTGAGAAAGAGAGACTTCAAATGATGCTTTTGGAGTTCTTCCCAGGCCTTTACATTTGAAAAGGGCCTTGTGGGACCTGGAAGTATGATTCCTGGGATTAAACAGCTGTGGCCTCTTTGAATTTCTTGGCAACTTGTATCACCTTTCCTGGAGTAAACAACCTTGCAGCAGGCCTGGTGTGCACACCCTTGGGACACCACACCATCTGAATCACAGATGGCTCTCAGGCAGCAGAGCCCCATCCTGGCACATACAGACCTGAATCTGAGATGTGCACGAGTGTTTAATCAGCCTCGTGCCTAGTATGTTTGTGCACAGAGCTCCCATAGCCCTCATCACCAAGGGCATGTGCATGGCAGCACGGATGTTGAACTTTGAACACACAGTGCACAGAAGCAGGGGCATGCCTGGCTAGAGCAGTGGGGATAAGCAGTGAAGGTCTAGGGTATCTTGCTCCCCATTCCAAACCCAGGTGAATAACGCCATTGGTGACAACAACAGTTACAGCAACCAATGCTCTGAATGCTAATGTATATCAACTCACTTCATCCTCAAAACAACCCTATGAGGTAGGTAGTAACTGCATCTTAACAGGTAAGAAATCCGAGGCACGCGGCAATTGAGTTACTTGCCTAGGTCTCCAAGCAAGTAAGTGGTAGAGGAAGGACTTGAAATTCCGGGTTCATGCCCTCAACATGTTGTCTTTAGCCTGATTAAGCTCAATAACGTGCCTGTGGACGCTGTGACCATAAAATCAGGTAAATGGAGGGAACCTTGGCTTCTGGTTTTTTAGAATCCCTGGTATACTTGTTTCTTAGGGCTGTCCTAACAAATTTCCACAAGCTGGGTGGCGTAAGGTAATAGAAATTTATTCTCTCACAGTTCTGGAGGCTGGAAGTCCAAAATTAAGATGTCGGCAGGCAGGGCCACATAAGGGGAGGATCCTTCCTTACCCCTTCCAGCTTTCGGTGGTTGCCAGTAATCCTTGGCATTCCTTGGTTTGTAGATGCATCACTCCAATCTCTGCCTCCACCTTCACATGGCCTTCTCCCCTGCATGCGTATGTCCTTTGTGCATGTGTCAGTGTCTCTTTTCCTCCTCTTATAAAGACACCAGTCATAATGCATTTAGGGCCCACTTTACTCCAGAATGACCTCATCTCAACTAATTACATCTGTAAGACCCTATTTCCAAATAAGGTCACACTCTGAGGTCCAAGATGAGCAAGAATTTTAGGGGGACACAAACCAGTGTATTTGAGGACAAAAACAGGGTTATTTCACTGCAAAGACAAAGAAAATCTCAATGTGGACACATCAACTCTACCTTCTTCAATGGATGCAGTCCATTCAACCAGGTCAGTTCTGCTGTTTCTAAACTCTTTTAAAACTCACATTCATTTTCATCTGTATCAACAACTCTAGCATTTCATTGGCTTGCTTGTGAGTTTTTCTTGTCAAGGAGACTCTACACTTCCTGATGGTGAGGCAGTATCCATGTTTTCTGTCTCTCATAACACCTTGCACATCCATTCAGTCTGCACAAAGCTCTCAGAATGCACTTTCTAAAGCACAGTCTGAATGGGTCATTTTCCAAATCATAAAATCTTTCCCAAACCCTCATCCCCTCCCAGGAGCTTAGCATGGCTTTCAATCTCCTTGACAATGTGGAATAGCCCCATGCTTTCAAGTGTGGGCTGTGGAGTCAGATTGCCTTGGCTCAAAACCCTGGCTCTGCCTTTTCCAAGCCAAGATAACACGGGTAAAGCAATTCAGCAGTGTCTGGCTCATAAGAAGGGTCTGCTAAACATTGGCTGTTATTATTATCGCTGCTTTCCAGCCTGGGTTCCTGATGCACATTGGACTCTAGTTTCTCACTCTAGTTTCCCAAACACTCTGGGATTTTTCAAACTCATGTTATTCCCTTTTCTGGAATGCTCTTTCTCCTTTTTTTCGACTGGGAAGTTCCAATTTTTCTTAAAGCCCTACTCAAATTCACCCTCTTGGTGACATCTTCTCCCACCTGACCTAGACAAATTATTGTTTTCTCCTCTGTGCATCCACTGGCCTGGAGTTTTCAATCCTCTATCTCCATGTTGCCTGCCCCACCCATCCCCAAAAGTGTCCAGCACAGTGCACGGCACTTTGGGAAGTCATCAAAAACTATTAAGTACAAAATACTAAATAGTGGACACTTTTTTTCATTTTTTCCCTTCCTCTTGGTCACCCTCACATAGATTCACCATTATCCTTCAGTCCACCTACCTACCCACAACCTCTCCAGGCTAATTTATAAATAGGAAATGACAGCTACATACAAATATATCCCAGAGGCCAGGAACGCTCTGAAGACAAGGTCAGACACATTTATTTTTTGCATTTTCTGAAATAGCTGATTCTTACCTATTTCAGCTTCTTCAATATCTAAAACTCAGGTTTCTCCCTTAAGGTCAGTGAATGCTTTGCTCACCTTCTAACGTTCTTCATGGAAAGCCTCTATCCCTAGGCTGGCAGCCCTTCCCCAAGATGACTCCCCCCTGGTTCTAAACTGCTTTATTTAAAATGATTACACCATGCCCAAAGAATCCAAATGCTCTATTGATTCACCCATTTAACACAGAGTCTAACAAGACAGACAAATTTGGACCCTGTCCTCAGGGTTCACTATTATTGAGTGAGGAAGACATTATGACATAAGTACTTACCTGATTTAGAACCCACACTTGAAAGCATGGGGCTGTTCCACATTGTCAAGGAGATTGAAAGCCATGCTAAGCAATGCTAAGCTCCTGGGAGGGGATTAGGGTTTGGGAAAGATTTTATGATTTGGAAAATGACCCATTCAGATTGTGCTTTAGAAAGTCCATTCTGAGAAATGAAAGTGCAGAGGGGGATGGAAATGTACAGCACAGGTGTGTTAACAGGTTTGGGGAAAGAGGCAAGTTCCTGTGAGGAAGTGATATTTACTCAAAGATCTTGAAGGATGAGAAGGAATTGTCCAAGAGAAAAGCAAGAAGAGTGCTTTAGGTAGGGAGAAAAGCATGTGCCAAGGCCCTGAAGTGGGAGAGAAAAGTTCTTTAGACTCAAGAACTGATACAATCAGTGTGGCTGGAGAATGGCAAAGCCACAGGGCTGCTGAAGTGGGCAGAGGCCATATTGCAGAAGACATTGTGAATCAAGGCAAAGGTTTTAAGCCTTATCCTAAGTACACTGGACAGCCTCTGAAGGGCTGTAAGCAGGAAAATGAGGTGATTTTATTTGGTTTTAGAAGGTCTCTCTGGCTGTGGAGTGGATAATAGATTGGGGGTGGCAGAAGATGAGTCAGGAGGGGGCTGCAGAAGTTCAGGCAGGAGCCCACAGAGGCCTCCTCATAATAATGTCAACTTAACTTGAATTCTGATACTCTTTCCTGAGTGGGAGAGAAAAGAATGGTGCTGGCACATTGGGAATTATGAACAGAAGTGCTTAGCACACCTGCACACCATCCATCTATCCACTAGATGGATGGACAGATCTGCCCATCTACTGAGGACCATCATCTCATATACCAACAGGAAACACTGGTTGAAAGATGCCAGCAGTGGTTATGCTTTCCATTTCCTCCACCTCCTTCTCTGCTCTCCTTCCTTGCCTCACTGCTCATTGTAACTACACTCAGCTCTATACCACCACTGGTGCAGATTGCTAGTGGTCCACCAAAGTCCAGTCTGCCCTTCTTCCACAGGAGCAGAATCAAAGCCAGGCATGTGCCAGTTCGGCTACACTACATTTGCCAGTTTCTCTTGCAGTTAGGTAAGGTCATGGACAAAACTCTCACCAATGGGACATGTTCTGACGTGGGCTATTTCTGGTGTGCAGCTCTAACAGTATGAGTTGGTCTCCTCCATGCTCTCTTGCCAGATGCAGCTATGACTCAGCCTCCACCACGCAAGCAATGAATGGCAAAGTTCTGGGGAATGGCAGAGCCTAGAGTTGGAAGGAATTTGGGCACCTGGGAAGTGGATAGCACTGCCCACTGTCCGGGAATGCTTTCCTTGGATATGAAAGACAAACACAGTCATGGGTCACTTAACGACAGGGATATGTTCTGAGAAATGTGTCACTGGGTGATTTCATCATCGTGTGAACTCATAGAATGTACTCACACAAACCTAGACAGTATAGCCTACAACACACCTAGGCTGTATGGTACTAATCTTACGGCATCACCACCATATATGTGGTCCGTTGTTGACTGAAACATCGTTATGTGGCACATGACTGTCAACTCCTTTGTTTTTTATGTCACTGAATTTGGCGTCTTTTTAAATAGAGCTCAGCTTCTGTTCATATGCTGACCTCCTCCCTCCCTTCAATCCAACTCCTCTAACCCAGAAACTCCCCATTTCTTCCTCTTCCTGTGCATTCATCCACTGTTCTTCCACAAATGCACCAGAAGTGTCATAAAGTTTCTTGATTTTTACAAATAGACAATAGGCAGTTTGGTTTTCTTGTCTTTCCTTTTCTAAAGAAAAAAAACATTATAAATGCTGGAGAAAAATCATAAAATGCAGATAAGCAAGAAGTAGAATAGAAACATGATTCATAATCTCACCAAAGCATGAAATTATTTAATGGTTCATCTGTATTACTATACTCATGACCTTTTTTAATGCAACAATATCAGGAATATCTTTTCATATCAAGAAAGACATTTTTACAATAGAATTTTTTTAATGGATGCATAGTATTCTGTTGAATCTGCCATAATTTACTCAGCCACTCCCCAATTGTTGGAAATTTAGGTTGTTCTCAGGGTTTTTTAAATTATAAACAAGGTTGAAATAAAGATTCTTCCATGTCCTTTATTATTTACTTAGCACAAATTGCTGAAAGTGGAATTGCTGGGTAAAGGAAACACATAATTCACAGTTTTTGACATATATTGCGAACTTGTCCTCGAGAAACAGTAAAAAAAATTTAAGGCAGGTTGGTTTTCTAATTATTGCTATACTATATTGTACTGTGTATGTGAAAAAGATACTCAGCCCCATACGCCCCTCACTGCACTTGAAGCCATAATACCTCCTTGGGCAGGTGCCGAGCCTCCTTCCTCTGGGTGCCCAGGCAGCAATTCTAGGAATGCAGCTTGTCCCTGGTATAGAATAAAGATTAGTAAGGCAGGAAAAAACCATAATTTCTGTTATTTTTTAAAGGCAGTTTCTTGAGACTCTGTGAACAGGGCTAATTTCCATTTTCTGAGAACTCAATAACCCTCTCCAACATTAAAGAAAAAAATCAAACCAAAAACCAAACTCCTTGGGGGTCTCCTCTCAGATCTCTGCAAAGATTTAATGGCAGAGCAGAAGCAAGGTCTGAAACTACTTTAACAGCTGAACCACCCAGCATATCCATGCATGTGCTTCAAACGAAGCAAACAGTTATCTCTGTCCAAATAAACACAGGAGCCCCCCTGGTGATAGTGTTTGTTGGCTTTTCTTTTTTCCAAAGTTGCTCACATAGTTACAAAGTTGGATAAAAACAACTCCATCCAATAGCCTATAATGCTAATGGGTCTCCTCATTTAAGACACGATAGTGAAGATTTTGTGTTTGCATCTGTTCTCTCAACAGTCTAAGCTGCAATTATTCTGAAGCCCAGAAATCACAGTTTTCAATATTAAGTTTACTCTTGGAATCATCTCATCCTTCTCTTCCTAACCCACTTTTAATGCTGGACCCATAGATTCCTAATATTTCCTCCAAGTTCCTTCGCCTCCCAGAAGTCATTGTTAAAAAAGTCTCTGGAGGCTATTATCTGGTAGGTGCTCAGAAGAAGAGCCACAACACTGGCAGTGCAGAATATGCTCACCTTGCCTGGCTTCATTTCCTTGCTGTAAATTGAAGGCACCGAGGTATCTCTCTGACTTGTGTGCCCATGGGTACATCATAAATACAAGCAGTGCAGTGACTCTGCAGCGAGACAGTAATTTCCAGCAGATCTTCAGAGTTGCTCAATAATGTTGAAAAGTGTTTACTTTATTCAGCTGGGGGCATAGTCTACTGAAAAGAGATGGGCTTGCAGCTAAGACCCACAGATTGTCACGGGCCTCAGAGGAACACAGACGTTACACTGGGGACAGCAATTCGAACATTTTTAGATTAGAAGAAAAACAATGAAAGGGAAAATTTGATTCTTTTAGTGTGGGACTTTAGACAAAATGCAATAGGGGAAAAAAAGCACACAGTTGTTACTTCTGTCTACCTGTAGCTGTGCCTGCTGGTGGCTCCTCTCAATCCCAGCTTAGACGTGGCCTGCTGTGGCTACTCAGGTCTCTACACCACAAACTTGGGCAGCCGCTCCCAGTGCACTGCCACGAGTCTGTGGTTCCTAACTTAAACTCCCTTGCAAGAGACTCTTGTTGATCCAGCTCATTTATTTTCCCTCTCACATCAGCCAAGGCAGAGTTCGCTGGCCTTACCCTGGGCCTCACCGCGGGTCTGGTCAGCTGGGACTCTGAAGTATGAGGGAGCAGAGGTGTCTATAAGGCCAAGCCTTCCACATGGGTGGGAGGTGGGACAGGTGTCTTTACTTACAAGGTTCTTTGATGATGGTGCTTGTAGTGGTAGAAAGATCTCCATATATGGATTAATATTCTAACAGGGAGGAGAGGAAAGGAAATTTAAACAACCCAGACAGCTCATGCTGAAGCCTGAACCACCCCACACAAGTTCTGGTTGTCAGGTGTAGGAGGCACAGAAAGAGGAGGTGGAGAAGGGGAAAGATTTTAAGGAAACAAAAGCCTTCCCTGGTAAGAAATTCTGATCTTGAATCTTTGAAACCTTAAAAGTGCCCAGACTATTTCCACAATGAATTACCTATTCATCTGAAAAGCCAGGAAGCAAGAGCAGGCTTCCCACTGGGAACCTCCAGACACAAAGGGGTCCCCCCTCTTACCTGTCCCCAGTGTTGTCTCCTTATTTTCCAGAACATCTGGAGGTGTGTGCCTGGGAGGGGGGTGGATGAGCATGACTCACCTGAAGAGCCGGTTGGCAAGGCTTGCGTGCAGGCGGCGGATATTGGGGCTTTCGTCCCCACAGGAGTTCTTGCTCTGGGGGAGGCAACCTGAAAACCAATCCTTCTCCTCCTCTTCCTCATCCTCTTGGTGGCTTCTTTGCCAGAGAGGCAGCTTCTCCCTCCCTCCCGATGGTCAGGACTGAGCTGGCCTACCCAGCACTCACCGGATTTCTGAGAGAATAAGCTGGCTGCAGAGCTTAAAGAGTCAGTCAGAAATTGTAGCTCAAAGTCCCCCTGAGTAGCCAGACTGTCAGCTACATGTCTAGCACACGGTGAGTGAGGCTGAGCTGCTGCAGGCAGTTCTGGAGTTCAAGGCTCACGACCAGGGGACTGTCTGGTACTGGTGAACACCTCCAGGCCATCCTCCCACCAAACAGGGCAAGCAGGATGTGGTCCCCGCCATCAGCAAGAAGAGCACACCCCCTCCCCGGGCCCAGTGGCACTGCCTCTCCACCATTAAAGCCTTGCAAGGCGAAACAAGGCCCCCAAACGTAGCCCTTGGAGTCCCACAGCGCAGTGCCCTGGATGCAGACCTTCTGTTCCCAGTATGAGTCAGTGAGCTGCTCAACCAGTCACATGGAAAGTCAGCTGAGACAGTGAAGTGCCTGGTGAGGAGGCCCAGCTTTGGAATTGGATAGGCTGGTTCAAATCGTGGCTCTGTGTGATACTGAAGAAGGTCACTTAACCTCTCAGCCAGTTTCCTTATCTGTAGAATGGGAAAATAATCTCCTCTCAGAATTGTTGTCTGGATTAACACCAGGTGTTGTGCAAATATACAGAGGCTACTAACTCAGGATAGGGGAAGAAATCAAGGAAAGCTTCTGAGAGGAGGTGGTAGCAGTGATCAGGGAAAAGTAGTGAGGACTGGTTGGGGAAAAGGGTGTTCTTGGCAGAGGAAATAGCGTATTCAGAAGTCCGAAGCTATGAGAGAGCCTCTTGTACCAGAACCAATAAGGCCATGAGCACTGGCAGTAGTCTAACACCACTAAAGGCAGCTGCTTTCTTGGTGAAGCTGAAGGTCATCAATGTATCTGTGCATATGATTTCTGATATATACATCCATGTAACGTCACTAACTTCTAATGCTTCCAGGCTGGTGCCTCACAGAGGAAGCATTTGCTGACAGTGAACATCTGTGCCCTAGAGGTACTCAGTGGTGGTGATGGGGATGCGATTTTAAATTTAATAACATTTTTACCTACTTGTGGATAGGTTTCTGTTAAGCCCTGGGGCCTTTGGATACAGGCTAATTTGCACACAGCAGAGACACACTGGTTTGTTTTTACCTAGAGCAAGAGACAATATATAGATGAGGATAAAAATTCTAATTGGATAAAGGTAGTTAGACCAAAGGAAAAAACAAAAATAAAAACCCTTATGAATTACCCAGCTTAGAGGGTTACAGGCAATGCATCCAGCTGGAGCACCAAGCCCATCACTCAGGATAACTGACAAGCTGATGTTTCAATGACTCATCTTTGCAACGGCAGGGTCAAGACTAGAGGTTGGGAGACACGTTTTAATTTAATAAACCATCTGCAAGAAATGCACAGCTTTCAGTTTAGTGTCTTTGGCCTCCCTATATAAATACTTCTACATGAAGGTCCAGTACATCTCTAATTAAAATCTAAATTGCATTCAAGATATTTACATCCAAAGAATGCCATTCTTTTTTTGCTGCTCAGCAAAGACCTAGATCACTGAATTGTGAGTTAATATTTCCAATGCACCATTTTCCATTTTCACCTAGGTGCCTGTAACCTTGCGATGAATATAACAAGCCTCATTTCTTCTCCTGGAAGATACAATAACTGGCACTTCATAAAAAAGTCAGAAATCTTCAAATGATTCACCCCATCAGCAGCATAACAATAGCTTAGAAAAACACTGGATTTTCAGACACAACTCACATGTCAGAGAAGTGGGGGGGTGGGGGAGGGAAAGAAGTGCACCATATAGCCAATTAAGTCTACAAATAGAATAGTAACTGCAGGGCTCCATGGTCCACCCCAGCGATTGTCACCCTGGATGCACATTAAAATCACCTGGAAGAGATTAAAGGTGACTAAGGAGATGAGGCAACTAAAATTATCCAAAATTGCAATTGATGAAATTTGAATAAGGTTTGTGGATTAGTGAATAGTATTGTATCTATGTTCATATCCTGGCTTTGATAATTACATGGTGATTATGTAAGACATTAATGTTTGGGAGAGCTGGGGGAAGGATATATGGGACTTTATAGTATTGTGCATCTTTTTTGTAAGTCTGAAATTATTTCAAAAGGAAAAGTGGGGGGGGGGGGGGGAAGGAATCAAAAAAGAAATCTCCCAGAAAGCCTTTAAAAAATACCAACGTCTGGGTCCCACCTCAGACCAATTAAATCAAATCTCTGGCTATGAAGCCTGAATATCAGTCTTTTTAAAAAGTCCCTCTGGTGATTTTATTGTGTAGCTAGGATTGAGAACCACTGCTCGAGTAAAGTTAGGGTAGGTGAACCGAGGCTGATTCCCATTTTATCACATCCTGCCCTACGATTTCAGGCAGGTCATTTACTCTCGCTATGCCTCAGCAGCCTTATCTGTAAAACAGAGATACTTGGCTGTACCTGACGATACTGATAGTGTCAGGCTAAACAAAGAGTGTGGAGAGAAAAGCTTTACAAACTTTCAAGAACTAGGGAAACTCAAGGTGCCAGTGAGTCATTCCTTCTGAAGAGAAACTTCAATACTTAAGACCCTGGATGACCTTCAGAACACAATGACATGCTGGTAAATTAGTCAGGGGTAATCTAGTGGTCAAAAAGAGAGCAATTCCATTACATCCAGGGTTCCTTCCTTTCAGCCATCTCAACCCAACCGTTCCCTGCATCTCTAGGGACAGGAACATCCATCCATGGGCCACACACCATCAGGTCCCATTGCTTAGGTTCTTCCTTTTCTTTGACTTATGATCTAAAGTATAAATGGTGCTCTCTACTTCTATTAGTTCTCTCCTCATCTACAATAGTGGTTCTCATACAATACTGTGCACTAGAATCAAAAGGACTTGTGAAAACACAGATTGCACAGGAATGTTCACAGCAGCACTATTCACAATAGCCAAAAGGTGGAAATAACCCAAATGTCCATCAACTCATGAACAGATCAACAAAACGTGGTTTATCCGTATGAAGGAATATTATTTGGCCATAAGAAGGAATAAACTACTGATACATGCTACATGGACGAACTCTGAAAATATTATGCTAGGTGAAAGCAGCCAGACAGAAAAGGCTACATATTGCATGTTTCCATTTATATGAATATGCAAATCTATAGAGACAGAAAGTAGATTAATGGTTGTGTAGGGCTTGGGGGATAGGAGGTGAGAGCTAAAGGGTACATGGTTTCTTTTTGAGGTAATGAAAATGTTTTAAAATTGACTGTGGTGATAGTTGCACAACTTTGTGAAGATACTAAAAACCACTGACTCATATTTTAAATGGGTGAATTGTATGGTATGAGAATTATATCTCAATGAAGCTGTTTAAAAAAAATTTTAAGTGTATGTACTTCTCAAGAAAGGAAAAAACCTACATATTGCTAGGCCCCAACCCCAGAGCTTCTGGGGTTGATTCAGTAGATCTAGAGCAGGGTCTGAGAATTTGCATTTCTAACAAGTTTCCAGGTGATGCTGATGCTGCTGGTTCCAGGGACCACACTTTGAGAACCACTGATCTACTGTCTGATTGCCTGATAAAATCCAGAAGGCTCTGTCATGTCCTCTGGATATCTAGAGCTATGTATTTCTTTTTCTGCTTTCATTGTTTTTATACTAGGCTGGTCACACTTAGCATGAGGAAGTGAACTCTTCTGACAGAGGCTGGTGCCTTAACAGGCTCATTTATCTTTGTACAGGCTGCAGACACCCAATGCAAGACACACTCCTGAACATGGGCCTGACACTGGCAAGCTACTTTCTCAGGGAGTTGATAAGACCATTTCATGGCATTTGATGTGACTGGCTTGGAGAGGAAAAACAGCCAATAGTCCTTTCCAAATGTGACCATCCCTCATCATAGACCACTATTTGGAGTTAACATTCTTCAATTGAAAGTGCCTCATTTGGTATTTTGTATCAAAATCCTTATTGCTATTATAATATGCACACCTGTTATCCTACCAGTTCACTTCTACAAACTTATTCTAAAGGAAATAGTAACATATGCATGCAAAGATTTAATCCTAAGAACATTCATCATAAATGTGTTCAAAATCAAAAATTTAGAAACTACTTAAATGTCTAATCATAAGACATTAAATGATTCATCTGTTGTGTGTCATTTTTAAAATAAACTTTTCGGGGCTGGCCCTGTGGCCAAGTGGTTAAGTTCGCGCGCTCCGCTGCAGGCGGCCCAGTGTTTCGTTGGTTCGAATCCTGGGTGCGGACATGACACTGCTCATCAGACCACGCTGAGGCAGCATCCCACATGCCACAACTAGAAGGACCTACAACAAAGAATATACAACTATGTACCGTGGGGCTTTGGGGAGAAAAAGGGAAAAAATAAAATCTTTAAAAAAATAAATAAATAAAATAAACTTTTCATTTGAAACTGCTAGACTTACAGTCATTATGAAGCTAGTACAGAGTTCCCACATACCTTGCACCCAGTTCCCCTATTATTATCTTACTTTATTATGGTACATTTCTCACAATTAATGAACCAATACTGATAAATTATTAACTAAACTCCATGCTTTATTCAGATTTCCTTAGTTGTTACTCAGTGTCCTATTTCTGTTCCAGGATCCCATCCAGGAGACCATGTTACATTTCATCATCATGTCTCCTTAATCTCCTCTTAGCTGTGACCGATTCTCAGACTTTCCTTTTTTTAATGACTTTGAGAGTTTTGAGAATTACTGGTCAAGTATGTCGTAGAATGTCTCTCAACTTGGATTTGCCTGATGTTTTCCTCATTAATAGACTGGTGTTATGTGTTTTGGGGAGGAAGACTACAGAGGTAATGTGCCATTCCCATCACATCCTATCAAGAGTATACAATGACAGTTGATGTTGACCTTGATCACCTGGCTGAGGTAGTGTTTGTCAGGTTTTTCCACTGTAAAATTACTGTTTTTTTTTTTGCTCTTTTCATACTGTCCTCTTTGGAAGAAAGTCACTATGTACAGCCCACACTTAAGGAAGAGGCAGTTATGTTCCACCTCGAGGGCAGAGTATCTACATAAATTATTTGTTATTCTTCTGCACAGATTTGTCTCTTCTCTCATATTTATTTATTCAATCATTTATATCAGCATGGACTAATGGATACTTGTTATATATGCTGGGTTATAATTCAATACTACTTTATTTTGTTGCTCAAACTCTTTCAGCTTCCATTGGGAGCTCTTTCAGTTGGCTCCTGTATCCCTTTGGCATACCCACACATTGTGGGGTTTTTTTCTTTTTGAGGATTTTCTTAACTGACACAAGATGCTCCAGGCTCAGCTTATACATTTCCTGCCCCAGTCCTAGAATCAGTCATTTCTCTAAGGAGCCCTGGTTCCTTTTGTCACAGAATGGTATTAGAAACCAAGATCTGGGTGCTAGATGTCCTCATTGCTACTGGGGTGTGTTTAATGGAATTTAATACATCATTGAAAATTATGTTGTAAATGATATTTAATGTCTGCCAACTATTAAGAGAAAAAAGTAGCTTAACAAACATATGATCCCAGAGATTCTTTCATATATAGAGAAGAAAATACACTACAATATTAACAATAATTATCTCTGGGCACTCAGTGATAGGCAATTTTTATTTTTTGCATTTTGCATAACCATAATTTTAAAGGTTCTACAGCAAACAAATATTCATTGATAATGTGAGAAGAACATGAACTTAGAAAGCTCCTGTACATGACTGACTGGAAGTCAGAGGTACTTACTGACAGAGTGGGATTAGAGTCTGAAGTCAGAGGCTTCTGCTCCAACCTTGCCCCACTGCACCGGGTATCATCCTCACCATGGCCCCAGCATGTAGCTCTAAGGGTATAACCAAGGGCAGGCTGAGGAGCAGACACACCAAAGGATGACCCTTTGACAGGTTTCACCCTGGATTAAGACCTTTGACAGCATCTATCACCAAAAAAATTGTGATGCAATCTCCCTTTACCTAAGTGAAAATAGTACTAAATTATAAAACACAAAATTCATATGTATGTTGAAATTATGAATTAGCCAGCTTAGAGGGTTACAGGCAATGCATCCAGCTGAAGCACCAAGCCCATCACTCAGGATAACTGACAGGCTGATGTTTCAATGACTCATCTTTTTGGCTGGGTCTGGAACATCTAACATGGCTTCTTTCACATGTCTGATGCCTCATCTGGGATGACTGCACTGGCCAGTAGTCTAGCTGGATCTCAAGAGCAGTCTTTGGTTTTACTAGTGATAACTTGTCTTGGGCACTTACTATGTCTCACATACGTTGTTTCACTTAATTCTCAAAAGAGCTATTGGAGGTGGATATTAGTATTAGACTTTACAATAGACTAGTATGGAGCTCAGAAAGGACAGGTGTTGTGTCTAAGTACACCAGCTATGTAAGTGGCAGAAACCAATTAACCAGTACTAAGAGTTGGAGTTCCAGTCCAGATCTGTTCCACTCCAAAGGGTCTAACAATACTGCCAATATACTGCTCTCAGTAGCCTAGGGTAGCACTGACTTGATTTTCAAGGCATGAGAGCAGCTCTCAAAACAAGCAGACAAGTCTTTGGGACCCTCATGCCCAGGACTCAATATATCTCCTAGGACTAGTTCCTTGCTGCTCTACGGCTGGGCAAAGTCATTTGGTGGGGCCTTTGCCCACTTCTATACTCAGCCAAGGGCTTTATCTTCTAAACTCAACTTTTTTCTCCCAATGTAAACTCCGAACCTAGCTGGGTATTAGGCAATTAGGGGTACATTTTAGCGTGAATGACTGAAAACCTCAGTTTCTTAGTCCTGACAGGGCTATAACTCTTCTAAAAGAAAATTTCATTAATCCATATGGATGTTTAATTGGTAGGATATATCCATTCATTCACCAAATATTTGTTGAGTGTTCACTATGTACCATTTCCTGGCCTAGGAGCTGGGATATGGCAATTAACAAAGACACTCTCTGGCCTCAAGGAACTTACTTTGTTTGGCAGGTGTGTGGGAAAAGGGGAGTAGCATGGAGACAGACAAAAAACAGTGTCAGATGGTGATAAGTGCAATGAAGGAAAATAAAAGGATAAAGAATGACTGGGTAATTAAGAGGGTGCTATTTTCTACTGGGTGGTCAGAGAAAGCTTCTCATAAAAATCTTTGCATAAAATGCCACACAAGTACCTAAGAATCCAGAACTCCAGGCAGAAAGAACAGCTAGGAGTCCAGTGAAACAAAACGGAGTGAGGGAAGGAAGTTGTTGATGACATCAGAGACAGGACAAAGCATAGAACTTTGTAGGCCATGAAAAAGACACTAGATTTTATTTCAAGTGAGATAAGAAGCCGTCAATTTTGAGCAGAGGAGTCACATAATCCAGGTATATGATTTAAAAGGATCATTTTGTCTCCTACGTGAGGAAAAGGGTAGAAGAAAGGAGACCAGTTTAGAGGTTATTGCAATGTTCCTGGAAATGATGGCTTGGAATAGAGTGGAAATGAATGTGGGAATGATGGTAAGAAGTTAGTTTTCGGATATATTCCAAAAGAAGAGCTGACCAGATTTGCTAATGTATCCGATGCAGGATGTGAGAGACAAGAATGTCTCCAAGGTTTCTGGCCTGAGAACAGATATGATATTTAATGAGATGAGAAAGAAAAAGAAGAGGAAGATTTGGGGGAAAATTAAAAGTTCACCCTGGGACATACTGAGATGCTTGTTAGACATGCAGGTAGGATGGTGACTACAGTTGGATATGAGTCTGGAATGCAGAGAAGCTGGGCTAGAGATATAATTTTGAGAGTTATCAGTGTATAGATGGTATTTTATACCATGAGAATGGAGGAGATCACTCAGGGAGTGAATGTAGATAGAAAAATCCAAGGGTTGAGCCCTGAAAGTTAAGGAGCACCAAGAAAAGGAGACTGAAAAGAAGTAATCAACAAGGAGAATAGAGAGACAGTGGTTCCCTGAAAGCTAAGCAAAAAAGTGATTGAAGAAGGTGGGAAAGTCAGATTCTACTAAAAGGTTGATTAGGATGAGCCCCAACAATTGATCTTGGATACAGCATGGAAGCAGCGGTGACGTGACAAGAACTATTTTGGTAAAGTGACGGGAACAAAAGCTTAATTAGAGGTTTAAAAGTGAAGGAAAGATGGGTCTGGCCCAGTAGTGAAGTGGTTAAGTTTGCTTGCATTTCGGCAGCCCAGGGTTCACAGGTTTGGATCCTGGGTGTGGACCCACACACCGTTCATTAAGCCATGCTGTGGCAGTGTCTCACATAGAAAATAGAGGAAGACTGGCATAGATGTTACCTCAGTGACAACCTTCCTCAAAGCAAAAAGAGGAAGATCGGCAACAGATGTTAGCTCAGGGCCAATCTTTCTCATCAAAAAATAAAAGGGGAGAGCTGCCAGCACCCACCTTACCACTGCACCCTGAAAGTGTAATATTCAGAAGTGCTGAGATTACCCTTTGTGTTGGAGAACACATCAGCGGACATCCTAGGCAGGCTCTCCAAAGAAGAGCACTGAAAGCCTTTCGTCATTCTAGTAAATATGAAAATCATCAATCATACTGAAAAGGAACAGATAACTGGTGCTGGCCATGAGTCTCGCTCAGGGAAAGACCCACCACAAGAATGTGAGGGAATGGCCTAGAGACTGAAGGACGTGCTTCCTAAGGAGGAACAGTGCATGAGACTGTGCATGAAAATGCCTGCTGAGGTAAAGGGCATGTCTAAGGGCGGCAGGCTAACATATGGGTGCCTTGGTTGAATGCTGTAAGAGATTTCTTAAAAAAGCTGAAAAGGCAATTCAGTGGAGAAAGAATCGTTTTTTCAACAAATGATGTTGGATTAATTGGATATGCTTATGCAAGAAAATGAAGTTCAATCCACATCTTGCATAATATACAAAGATTAATTCAAAATGGAGCATAAGCCTGAATGGAAAATCTGAAATCATAAAACTTTTAGAGGAAAACATAGGAGAAAATCTTTGTGACCTTGGGATAGACAAAGATTTCTTAGACATGACACCAATCGCACAATCAATAAAAGAAAAATAAATTGAACATCAAAGTTAAAGTTTTGCTCTTCAAAAGAAAATCAGGAGACAAGAGAATGAAAAGACAAGCCACACATTGGGAGAAAATAGTTGCAAATCACGTATCTGATAAAGGACTCGTATCCAGAATATCAGAAGAATTCGTGAATAAGAAAACAAGCAACCAAAGAAAAAAACGGGCAAGATTTTGAACAGACACTTCACCAAAGATATATAAATGGCAAATAAGCACATGAAAGGATGCTCAACATCTTTAGTCATTAGAGAAATATAAATTAAAATCACAATGAGATACTACTAGACTGATTAAAATGGATAAAATTAAAAAGATTGATCATGTCAAGTGCTGGTGAGGCTGGAACTCTAATTTTACTGGTGGGAATGTAAAATGGTACAGCTACTTTGAAAGACCATTTGGTAGTTTCTTAAAAAATTAAACATGTAACTCCCATATGAGTCAGCCATTCCCACTCTCAGGTGTGTTTACCCAAGAGAAACAAAAACATGTGACCATAAAAAGTCTTGTATACAAAGGTTCACGGCAGTTTTATTTGTAATTGCCAAACACTGGAAGTTTTTTCACCTGTTGGTTAATAGGTAAATGGATAAACAAATTGTAGTATGATTCATACAATGGATTATTATTCAGCAATAAAAGGGAATGAACTATTGATATATGCTGCAACATGGATGAATCTCAAGATAATAATGCTGAGTGCAAGGAACCAGATAATATACTGTACACTGTGTGATCCCATTTATATAAAATTCTAGGAAAAGCAAATTAATCTATAGCAACAGAAAACAAATCAGTGGTTGGCTGGGAAATGGGGGAGGGGAGAGGCTGCAAGGGAGACAGGGATTACAAAGCAACGTGAGGAAACTTTGGGGTGATGGATACATTCATTATTAACTGTAGTGATGGTTTCATGGATGTACGCATATGTCAGTAGTACTAACCAAACTGTATACTTTAACATGTGCAGCTTATTCAGTATCAATTATATCCCAATAAAGTGTTTAAGAAAAAGACTGGGAAGGAAGAAAGCACAGACAGGGAACAGACACAACTCTTGAGGAGTTATACTATAAGGGAAAAGGGAGAAATAGAGCTGTGGCTGGAAATGGATTAGGGGGAGTTGTCAAGGTTTTGTTTTTAAGATGGGAGACATAAGGGCATGTTTGTTCACTGATGCAAATAACTCAGTAGAGAGGGGAAATTGCTAATACTGCAGAGAAAGGGGACAACTGCAGGAGTGACATCCTTGAGAGGGTCAGTGGAGATGGGATCCAGCACACATGCAGGGGGTTTGGCCTTAGGCAGGAGAGTGGATAGTTTCTCTCCAGAGACAGGAAGGATGGCAGAGAGCGCAGGCACAGATGCAGCAAGGTGGATAGATGTGGTGCACAAGTTTACAGAGGGTCTCCTGACTATATCTATTTTCTGAGTAAAATCAAAAGGTCATCAGCCAAGAGTGAAGAAGGGGAAGACGTTTTGGAGATTTAAGATGAGAGGAAAATGTGTGAAATAGTTGTTCTGCAGTAGGAGAGAGAATAAAACTAGGAAAGCAGCACTGAAGGCCCCTACAGGATAAGGGTCATGAATTTTCTAGTGAGACCAGTCCACATGGTTGGACAGTTTTCTTCATTTGCATCCTGCAAAGGTGCTTGGGAAGTAGGCCCTGTTCTTTTAGACTTCACACCCATCAGAGGTCTTGCTGCCTTCAAAACAACCCCTGTTCCCCTGCTGCCTTGGCTCTATCTCCGTGCCGTGCTTTATTTTTCTTCATAACATTTATCTCTACCTGGTCATGTTTTATATGCTGGTTTGCTTGTCCATCCTTGCTGTGTGTCTAGCACTTAGAACAGTGCCTTCTAGGTACACAGAAGGTGTCGAAGGGACAAAATCTAAGGGCTTCTCCTCTTTCCCCCCACAAAATTCCACATATTTATACCCTGTATCTCCGTGCCAATTTCTTCTGTTGGCCCCTTACACTTCTCTACTTTACTGTGTCCTGGCAGACTGTACAGATTACACCTATGGGCAGCTTGTTTTCTGGCTTTGGTTGGGGCCCTGGGGGCCACTGGCAGGAATCTCTAGAGAGGCTGGAGAGTGAGGTCGTAGAATTTATTCTTTTGGCTGGTTCCCTGTGTCACCTCAGGCTGGCTGCCCATGTCAATTGAAGGTCAAAAATCACATGTCTCTTCTGCTCCTCTCTTCCCTCATCCCTTCAGGATGAGGAGTGGTAACACTTCTATTACTAGCCTCTGTGAGACCACCCTTTGGGGTTTCCTTACGCCCTGCTCTGGCCTATATAAATAATCCTTTTATTAAATCCTCTTGGAATGATCCTAATTTGTGTGCACCATCTGTTTCATGCTGGGACTCTGACAGAATCCCTATCTGTGAATAATGGTTTTAATAACTCTCTGAATTCCATTAGTGCCTTGCTACTCAAATGCGGCCACGGGCCAGCAGCATGCCATAACCTAGGAGCTTGTAAGAAATGCAGAATCTCAGGCCCCACCTCAGACCTGCCAAATCAGCATTAGCACTTTTAAAGATCCTCTGGTGCCTCCTATGCATGTTAAAGTCTAAGTAGCATGGCATTAGAGTAATCTGAGTTTTACTGAAGCTCTTTCTGTTACTAAAAACCCCAAAGACTCAGACTAGGTCACGCAACAGGGTCTTACACCTCAGGCAGTAAAGGAGACAGACTTGTTAAGAAATCTAAGAATAGGACACAGGAGAAGGTGACAACTTCATGGAGATGGGGGTCAGTGCGGATCTCAGAGACCTCAACAAGGGGAGTCTGCAAGTCTGCTGCTCCAGCCTGGATCATTACTCTCCATGGATTTGCTTCATGCTGCATGACCAACTGGATCCCTCACCATTTACTCTCTTATCTATTGCCAGAGTACTTGTTCACTTAAACTTTGCCTAACTCCTAATCTGGCTCACTTTTGCCTATCATGTATTCCCTAGTCTCTCTCATAACCTTATTTTGCCCACTACCCAAATTTCAGTTTCTAAAGAGTAAGAACATTATTCGCCCAATTCATCCCTGTGTGGGCAGAGCTTTTTGCACCAGCTTCTCTCACAGCTAATGGCTAGCCTTTGAGTTAAGTGTCAATTCCTGATTCAGCAGGCATCGGTAATACAGTATAAAACAAGTCTGCCCTGGGCTGTCTGATCAGCAGGGGCTGTGGAAGAAAATCACATTATGATTACATGTCTAGTTAAAATGGTCTTAAAAGATATGAAACAGGGTTTTCAAATCTTGGTTGCAGGCTCTTTCCTCTTTACCTACACCATTACCTCCCATCCTCGCTCCCTCCCCACACTTCCCAGGAATATCTGCATCCTCTGGCAGACTCTAACAGTCATGGAGATGACTTTTTATGTTCAGGGTATTTCAAATATTGTGTAACAAAATTAATTACATTTAATTAAATTTATCCATTTTTTACAGCCCCAAACAAACCTAAAATGCCATGTTAAGCTTATGAGATGGCAGTCCTCCAAAGGGTTCTGCTGCCGGGTATATCTGCTATCAGAGTCTTAGGCAGTTTTAGGGATCATTTTACATGAGTTGAGTCTGATGAATGGCCTCTCAGCCTCAGTTAACCATCAGGCAAAGATCAGTCGCCGGGTCCCAGGCCAAGCAACTACCTACATGTCCTCCCTACTTCCTGCACTCCAGGGACAGCTTCCTCCTCAGACAATAATCTTCTTTCTGCCTGCTTTCACAAAGCACTAAAATTATGAGTTTGCTTCTCTTTTTCCTCCACTATGTGGTAGCAGGGGAGGGAACTGTTTGTATTTCTCACAAGTACAGGGCCTGGAATATGGCAGGTGCTGAATTTATTAACATTTATTGATTGAAAGAATGCTCTTGTTCACTGGTTACGTGTTTCACTCACCTTGTGTACTAGTCAGGTTTTTCTGTGATAACTCCCTAAGTGTCAGCGGATTTCTTGCTCCACAAGTTTGAGAGGTGACTGTGGAGTTGCAGGTCTGTTTCACATCGTCTCTTCTCATGTCCAGACTGAAGCAGTGTCCTCTCTTTGGTCCCTGTTGGTCTCAAGGTGGAAGCGAGAGGGCTGATGGACACATCAATGCATCTTAAAGCCTCTGCTTATAACCAGCACATAGTTACTTCCATCACATTCCAAGGGCTAAAGTAAGTCACAGGGTCAACATCACCAGCAATGTGGAAAAAATATGCTTCCCATAGGGAAGGAGGGGGCTGGAGGGAATATTTGCTGAACAATAACATAATCTACCATGCATTGTTACTTGAGTTTTCTATCAACACTATCCTGATGTTTTAGTTAGTTTTCAAAATCAGCAAACTAAAATCTCCTACAGTGTAGTGTATATTAAAGGCAGGATACGTTTAGTACCAGAGACAGAATACACCTCAAAGTAGTTTACACCAAAAAGAAATTTACTGACCCATAACTAGGAAGTACAAGGACTGGATCTGGTTGAAGCAGGGCTTTCTCTCCATCTCTTCACTCTGCTCACCTTGATGTGTTGGCCTTATTCTCCCCAGCCTCTCAGAGGTGGCCTCCATTTGCTAGAAAAAATGGCTGCAAGACATTTGCAGAAGGCCTACAAGCTACTATATGCCAAGAGACCAGGTTTTAGATCACAAAGTCTTCAGATTCAGGACTTTTATAGATTTTATAAATGATAGCTAGCAAATCTGCAAATGTAAGTTAAATGGTATCTTTAAGAGGGCTAATTTAGGAATATGAAAAATTTACTGTTTCAGGAATTCGCCAAGCATTTTAATCTTAAGAACTTTCCCTTGACAGTGCTCTCAGATTACCGGACGTGTTGAAAACAGCAATTTTATAGGAAATATGTTTATTATTGATCATTTCAATTCAAAAATACTCATTCTTTCTCAGGGCTGGTCCATTTTACTCAGTCTCTTTAGAGATATTAAATAATCAAAACTGTGAGCAATTTTGTTTAACAGTACATAGAAACTTCTGTAAGGTAAGCAACACAGTAATTTCTAACAATGAAGCAAGGTCTCCAGAATTTGCCATTAAAACAAAGGAAGCATTTCCAATGACAAGATGTAGGGACCCATGGATAAAATCTAACACAGCACATGCTGGAAAATGGGATCAGGAAATTTTATGATCCACCCTCACTCTGAGTTTGCTCTTGGATGGTGCAAGCACATCCCGTGAAAGGGGCTTAGAGATATGATCACTTCTATCTGGAGAATGGGTCCTTTGGGCATGGGACTCATGTTATCTAAGTTCCCCAAAACCAATCATTTTTTCAACTTCTTGTCCATACAATCATGACCAGAGATTTCAAGGAGAAGACAAGAGCAGGAAGTATCTAGCTTTGATTTTTTAGGAGATGTAACACCAGCTCTTCATCCTCTGCTAAAGACAGGCCTGTATCCAAAGGCTCTAAGGTTTCCCACTTGGCCTTCTTTCTGTTAGAACTTGTGGGTCGCATGTCTTCCACTTCACCGCTGTTCCTTTTCCTCATTCCCTGCATCTTCTTGGTATCACTGGTGGGAACAAATTTAATGATTTACTTTATAAACAAATAATTAAATTCATTATTATGAAACCAAACATTTATAATAGGACAAAATTACCGATAACAGTTGCTAAAGTGATATTATTATTAAGAGAGAAAGAAACATAACATCTTCAGGATATCTATATCATAAGTACCTTCCCAATAATGGATGGGGGAGAGGGCCTATATGCACTGGGAACTGTGCAGAGTAGTTTGAACAGACTGTCTCATCCAATCCTCAGAATAATTCTAGGAAACTATGGCTATATTATCCACAATTTGAGGACAATGAGAGGCCCATAGTCTGGCTCCAGACTGGCTCCAATCTGTGCTTGTCCTGCCACATCAAATCATCTCTACTTAAAGTTAGGTTATCCTTTAGACAGCAGTCTGTGGGCTAACAGATATCAGGATACCAAGCACTGATTCTAATATCTGTTGCATTAAGTTGTGATATATAGATCATGAGTAAACTGGAACCTAAAATGTTAAATTAAAAATTACTTAAGACTTCATATAAATTTACCCCATTTAAAATATGTATCTAGAGGCCGGCCTGGTGGCACAGTAGTTAAGTTTGCACGTTCTCCTCCTCAGCGGCCAGGGGTTCACCGGTTCAGATCCTGGGTGCAGACATGGCACTGCTTGGCATGCCATGCTGTGGTAGGCGTCACATGTATAAAGTAGAGGAAGATGAGAATGGCTGTTAGCTCAGGGCCAGTCTTCCTCAGCAAAAAGAGGAGGACTGGCAGTAGTTAGCTCAGGGCTAATCTTCCTCAAAAAAATAAATAAATAAAAATAAAATAAAATATGTATCTAAGACCCACTCATAGCGTCAAGAAAACATAAACATTATTGCTGTATTCTACACACACCTGAGGCACAGACCATAAAAATAAAGCTAATTTCAGAAGGTAGAGGAAATCACTAGATATATTAAAAATAGAAGAAAAAGGAAAACATCCTCAAAGCATTTTGAGATATCATCATCATGTTCAAAGATGATTCAATTATTGGATACAAGATTAAAACAAAATAAAAAACCCATGCAGTAGCAACCATATATTAAGGGCTTACTAAGGGTCTGGCACTGTGCTACATTCTTTACATAGATTACATCATTTATCTTCATGAAAGTCCTTGGTGTACAGAGCATTAGCCTCATTCTACAATGACAAGAGGTTAAATGACTGGACCCAGATTACACACATGGGATTCAAACCCAGATGTAAATAACTCTAAATTCAGCTCCACAGCCAGGCTATGGAAAGCAATTTGAGTTGACTTGCTTTAGTCAACATTTGGATGATACTAATGGAAGGAATTAGCTGTGGAAAGAGCATTGCTTTGGCATTGACACAGTCAGACCTTGGGCAATCTCCACTAACATTTCTAAGCCTTGGTTTCCTTACCTGTAAAGATGGGGATTATACAATTTACTTAGTAGAACTGTTGTAAGAATTAAATGAAATTATATAAGTGTAAGAACATAGTAGTGCTCAATGCATGTTAGTTTCTTTTCTGCCTATAAATGATTCCCTTTCAAATAAATACTTACATTAACATTATAAACAGCCAAAAAAAAAAAAAAAGAGAGAAAATCGTCACAGAAACATTTCAAGCAAATGATGCATTCCAAAGGGGAACAAATTGCTCAAGTTCCAATGGACTCTATTACTCCTTAGACAGCTTGAAGATCAAAGTAATTCTGCCTATCTGGATATCCATTTTTGATCAGATTGAAGCAAAGCTGTAAATAATTTCCCCATTTATCACCTGGAAATGCCCAGTGCCCTGACTCAGCAGCCATTCTCTCTCACCATTTGGAGGAAAGACAAACCAGGCCATACTATGAGGTTATTTAAACCCTCAAATAACTGCATTTTAAAAGGCCTGGAGAGAAGATCATGAAAGAGTTTCCTCTGATGGGAATTCAGTCAGCAAAGAAAGCAATTCTTAGTGGAAAGGTGCCTTTAAAAAAAGCATTGAGTCCAAATATGCCTGAGTATGTCTGGTCCTGTGCCAATTCCACTGGATTACAGTGCTATGATTTATTTGGTATAAGGTAATAATTATTTTTTCCTGCTTGTACTTCCAGTGCATCTCAGAGCAGCTCATCAGAAAAAACCTAAGTAGTGGGCTTTACTAATGTATCCTTTATTAATGTGCTCCTGCACATTATACTCCCTGTAGGAAATTAAGCTGGTTCAGCTAATAAAAGGAAGACGGGAAATTTATGTAGCCCAAATATTTTCACAATTAGCTGCTTTGTGGACCAATTCAAATTCTAGAAAGGTATTTTATACTATGTTCCATAGCAAATAAGTAGTAACTTATATAACAAATTAATTATTATTAAATAATATTATAGATATTCTATAGGTAATTACCCCAAAAGGGGGATAATGTAATCAATCTAGAAAACATTTAGTAAGCAGAAAACAAAATGTGGTCACAATCTGGTCTCTTAACTAATGCCTCTTCTGGGGCCGGCCTGGTGGCGCAGCGGTTAAGTGGGCATGTTCCGCTTTGGTGGCCTGGGGTTCACCGGTTTGGATCCTGGGTGCAGACATGGCACCACTTGGCATGCTGTGGTAGGCATCCCACATATAAAGTAGAGGAAGATGGGCATGGATGTTAGTTCAGGGCCAGTCTTCCTCGGCAAAAAGAAGAGGATTGGCAACAGTTACCTCAGGACTAACCTTCCTCAAAAAAAAAAAAGAAAAGAAAAAGAAAAAAGAAATGCCTCTTCCAAATAGTGTGGCACTAGAGAGTGATGTCAGCAACATGGCTGAATAAGACAGTCCTTGTTCATGTTACCTCACAATAATCTGGCATCCCTTAACAGACAAAAGTGCCTTTGTGGGAGCTGTGAGATCCAGCACTATATGCCAAGGGACTCAGGGGTCGTCTCGCCCAACTGTGCATCTGGTAATAGGCACAGAGACCTTGGACCTGGCAATGGCCCATGAACCAACTCCAGTCCCTCTTGGCCATGGGAGAACAATCATCCAGGGACGAGAGAGTTTTTGTGGAAGTCCAGGTTTCCAGTGGAGAAATTCCAGCATACCAATAGAGCAAAAAATATGAATTTGGATGTATTAGAGAGAATAAGAGGAACAGTCTGACTTTATTCACAGCCCCCAAGGCGGCATAGCTCAGGGCCAAGAGAGATGTTCCTTGCCTGTGATTTCTCCCATGGAGGAAAGTGAGAAGATGTGAGTGAGCACCCAGCTCCCCTAGCTATGTGGAACGCTGCCAAAGAGGCCAATTTCTCTTACTGCATCTCCCCCCTCCCACCCTGCTCACAGAGTACTAAATCATGAGCTGCATAACTGGGGGTCAGGAAGAGACGGGGGAGCGGCAGACAGAACTCTCTGAGGGAATTAAAAGGATGCAGATCCTACTAACTGCATCACAGACACCAAAAGGAGCCTGCCCATAAACCGCTGGGGACGCCTTGCCTGTGAATCCTTCCAATTAGTCAACAGGCATCATCAGCACTCCACGTGCCTCACCCATACACACCCTGGTCAGCTCCCTGTGCAGGCTACAGAGAGGGGTGGTGAGAGGGAGCTTAGGCAGATGGCTAGTGAGCATATGCAGAGAGCCAACCTCAATCTTCAGGCCAGGGAGAGACCACAAACTTCAGCTTTAGTGTCACCCTTGGGAAAACAAAGGGAAGCTGTCAGGACTTGATCTGGTGTGTTGCAGAATTGAGAGAAGGCATACAAGCTTAAGAATTCTGCCACAAGAGGGAACAAAAAGTGTGGAGCAGGCATATCCACAGAAGGTCAAATAAAGCCTCAGAATCCCTAGCAGAACTGACAGGAGATATTTCTTTCCTGAAGGCAGTTAGGAAAGACTGGAGGAGGTGACTCCTACTGCAAATGCAAAAATAGCAATTGAAAACTTCAATGAAAATGGAAAATCAAGGAAACATGACACCACCAAAGTATGACAATAATCTTCCAGTAACCAATTCCACAGACAAAGAGATCTGTAATTTAATCCAATATGGAATTCAAAATAACTGTTTTAAAGAAGCTCAATGAGTTAACATGAAAAAACAGAAAGAAAATTCAGTGACATCAGAAAAACAATCAGTGAACAAAATGAGAAGTTTAACAAAGAGACAGATCACAAAAAAGAACTAAGAAATTCTGAGGCTGAAAAATACAATGAATGAAATGAAAACTGTGAAAGAGAGCATCAACATCAGAATGGATCAAGCAGAAAAAAGAATTTGTGAGTTAGAAGATAGGAACTTTGAAATTATCTGTCAGAGAACAATAAAAAAAGAGTGAAGAAAGCCTATAGGATCTATGGCATATCCTCAAAGAATTAATTTGTGAATTATTGAAGTCCCAGAAGAAGGAGAGAAGGTTAAAGGGGCAGAAAGATTATTTAAAGAAATAATAGGTGAGAACTCAAATCTGGTGAGAGATTTATATATCCAAGTTCATGAAGCTCAAAGGTCCCCAAACAAATTTAACTTAAAGAGATCTTCTCCAAGACACAATAAAACTGTCAAAAATAATGACACAGCCAGAATCTTAAAAACAGCAAGAGAAAAGCAGCTTGTAACATACAAGGGAACCCCCATAAGTCTATCAGTGGATTTCTCAACAGAAAACTTGCAGTCCAGGAGAGAGTGAGATGATCTATTCCAAACAGTAAAAGGGGGGAAAAACCCTGCCAATCAAGAGTACTTTACCTGGCAAAGTTGTCCTTTAGAAATGAAAAGGAGATAAAGACTAACCCAGACAACCGTTGTTCATAACCACTAGACCTGCCTTACAAGAAATGCTGAAAGGAGTTCAAGGTAAAAATGAAAGGATGCTAATTAGTAACATGAAAATATATGAAAATATCCACTTTCATATAAAGTATAGTCAAATTCTGAAT